>NC_083572.1:50758799-51079216 GCF_027579695.1 Neoarius graeffei
TGCATCAATTCCCTAAGTACAAAAAGTTAAGAAGGTAATGGATAAATGCCATTTGGCGCACAGGGACAGACCTCTTGCGGGCTGACTGGAATGGTCCTTCGGGTGCAAAAACAGCACATTCGCAGCTTGTGTGCTCGGAACATTTTGAAGAAAATTGTTTCACTCAAATAACTTGGATGCACCGGGCATTAGGAATACCATACAAGCCAGCACTGAATCCAGATGCGGTTCCCACAATTTTCAGCCAAAAAGCGGACAAGACAAACAAGACAACACAATTGGTAGTCCATAAAAGAGAAATTCAAAGGGTAAGAAAACTATAAATATTGTTCACTTGTCTATGTGTCAGCCCTGTGATGACCTGGCGACTTGTCCAGGGTGTACCCCGCCTTTCGCCCGTAGTCAGCTGGGATAGGCTCCAGCTTGCCTGCGACCCTGTAGAACAGGATAAAGTGGCTAGAGATAATGAGATGAGATGAGATTGTTCACTTGTGTGTAACTAATTGACATGGTAATGCTCGTTTATCATGATCATCATCATTATTCATGTCATTGTCCGAAATACTCGAGGAAATCACTGAAGAAATGTTGCTGGCACTATGGTCCATTTTGTCGAATATGGCCGTGTATTGTCGGTGAGGTCACACTTTACGGAAACCATTTGGAGTTCTTTTAGGTATACAGGAATTTGTTTGTGGAATAGCCAGCCTTGATCAGTGCAATCCAGTCAAACACGTGATAATTTTAAGAAACAGGTGAAACAGTTTTTATGGAGTAAATTCCAAACCCAGTTTTATGATGTGTATATATAACTAATTTTTAATCATTTTGGTGCTATTTCTGTAATCTAGTTCTGTACTCTGTGATAATTACAATTAGCATATATTTTTTGTTTATGACTTTTTCATCATTGTTTATACAATTTTGTCAATTTATTATTGTCTCTTATTTCCTGCTGTCATCAAGAGGACCACATTGGAAATAAGTGTATTTTATACTTTGTGTTGTCCTCTGTGGTTGGACTGTCTACCACGGTAATTACGGTAGGCTAGCCTAGTGACGTCTTGATGAGGAAGTTTTTCATGAATGAGCCGAGAGCATGCTAAGCATGCTAATGAGTCGTATAACACATAGTTTCAGCCTCATTCTACAGGTAAAGAGTTCGGGTTTGTCCATAATTCAGGGTTGCAGCTCATTAATACACTATTTCAGATGTGTAGTGAAAAAATCAACATTGTCACCTTAGTAGACCTTTCAATTTGCCCCTTCAGTACTGAAGAGCTACACTTAGCCTTGCACCCAAATGACGTCACACATCGCCCTTCCAACAGGCAACATGGCAGCCTACTGGTGGCATTAGAGTAGTGATACAAAAATGCTCACAACTTTCTCATAAATGGTCAAACATGCCTAAAACTTTTCTAACAGGCTCTCAGTATTACAAGCTACCAACCTATGTATGTATTTACTTTACATTTTCTATTCCTTTAAGAAGGCTGCCAAGTCTGAGGTGACAGACAGCCAGAGCAGAAAGTGTATTGGTGGACCAAAGCTTCAAGCTTCATCTGCTGACCTCAGGTAAATTCTAAGGCAGTATTTTTATATATTAAAATTATAAATGTTGTTAGCTAGGGGTACTTGGCTGTGCAAATACCAGTCCTGTCAATAACTGCCGGAAACTGGCAATTTTGCCACCTATAAACACTCCATCACCGGCTAGTCACAGTGTTTTTTTTTCAAAGATTTAAAATTTTCCTTGTGTTTTTATGTGACATTTGCATGGATTAAAGTTTTCCGTCGCTACGACGGATTTCCGTCAACTAGGAGCGCTAAAGGTCAGTAATGAGATTGATGCAGATCCGAGGAAGAAAAAAAAAAGGGGGGCCCCTAGGTCTGACACCGATGTGATTTAGAACTTCACCAAGCTGCTCTGATTGCCTGTTGTTGAACCCTTTCTTGTGCTATGTTTGAGTATATGTAAAGGAATAAGTTGTTGCGCTAGATAGGCATAAATAAATAAATAAATACAGCCTCCGCTACTGTCTAGTCCCGGGGAGGCTCGGCGTAGGCAGCGAGCCGCGGTGCTCGGCTTGAGTTTCGTTTCTATTGGCGGCTCCAGCCTGACTTTGCACGTTCGTAACTCGGCCAGGGGAGGTCCCAGCCTCTCCAAACTTGGCAGCCAGCGACCTCTGCCCTCTCCCCAATGAACCAGCGCTGTGCGCCTCGGGACGCGATTCACCCCAAGGCGAGCCGCAGCGCTCCGCATCAGTTTCCTTTTAACGGCGGCTCCACTGATGAAACAATCTGGCTGTCCTACTACTAGGCAACTACTTGCCTCCTACTAATACTAGGCCTATTGTAGTAGTAGTAATAATAATAATAATAATAATAATAATAATAATAATAATATTTGCCTATTGAAAGGTGATCAGGTAAAAAATCTAAACAGCCCTGTTGAAGCCGCAGCAAGATCTATGCTATTAAGCCTTTTGTAGGTTAAACAGGCTTCGGCAGACAGCGTTCTGGAAAGACTGTGTTTTTCTTTGGTTTGATTAGCCTACGATTTAATCTTTAAACATTATGGTTTCAGCAGTTTGCTTAAACATTGGAGGCTGCAGAGTCAGGCTGCAAGATTTCCCGACACTTGTTTAAGATGCCAAACTTCATAGTAAGGAGAAAATAATTCCACAGTATTTAGTGCCTCATCAGTCTCAAAAATTAATAGTGAAGGACCAACGCGAATTAAGTCCCCAAAAAACATCTTGTAGGCCTATATTTTACATTTTCAAAAAAGTCCGGAATTGGAAGTCAGTCAGTGGAGTGTAATGAAGTGTCTTATTCACTAAGCACAAAAGGTCAGAAAACAGTGGAAGCCAATACTCCAAAGCTCAAAATTAAGGAAAGTGGCTCCGGTGTCGCAAGTGCACAAGAACAGTTATTTGAAAGTTAACCTAATGAATTTGTGCGTGCACGTGCGATTTCATATAGAACCGGGACAATTGGCATTTGGTGAAAGATTCACACCTGTGACTCATTATATTCACGCGCGCCCTCTCGCCCACTGTTGCTTCGTTTTCCCGATTTACACGCGTGTCTGAAGATGGAGTTTTCAGAAATCTCCACTCTGCCCAGAGTTTGCGAAAGTAGCTGTTTTCAGTGACTGAAACCTCCGTATACAGTACCAGTCAAAAGTTTGGAAACACCTTCAAATTCGATGTTTTTATTATTTTTTTTCCTACATTGTAAATGAATACTGAAGTCATCCAGACTATGCAGCAACACGTAAGGAATCATTTAGTAAACTTTAAAATGTTAATCAAACCAAAATATATTTTAAATTTTAGATTCTTAAAGTAGGCACCTTTTGCTTTGATTACAGCTTTGCACACTCTTGACATTCTCTCAATCAGCTTCATGAGGTAATCACTCGAAATGGTTTTCCAACAGTCTTGAAGGAGTTCCCAGAGGTGCTGAGCACTCGTTGGCTGCTTTGCCTTCACTCTGCAGTCCAACTCATCCCAAACTTTTTCGGACTGACTGACCTTCATTTCTTAAATTAATGATGGACTGTCATTTTTCTTTACTTAGTTGAGTAGTTCTTGGCATAATATGGATTAGAACAGTACTCAAATAGGGCTATTCACTGTATACCAACTCTACCTCTTCACAACACAACTGATGGTCTCAAACACATTAAAAGGTCAAGAAATTAACTCTTGACAAGGCACAGCTGTAAACTGAAAGCCATTCCAGGTGACTACCTCGTAAAGCTGACTGAGAAAATGCCAAGATGTGCAAAGCTGTCATCTAAGCAAAAGGTGCCTACTTTGAAGAATCTAAAATATAAAACATATTCTGGTTTGATTAACACTTTTTTTGTTTACCAAATAATTCCATATATATTTCTTCATAATGTCGATGACTGACTTTAGTATTAATCTACAATTCAGAAAATTTTAATATAATGAAAAACCACTGAATTAGAGGTGTTTCCAAACTTTTGACTGGTACTGTAGGTGTGAATGAGAGGTGCAACCGAATAAATAAATATGCGTCTTTTTTATCTGGCTACATGTAGGCTATCACTGCGCAAAGCCTCTAATGTTGAAATGGTAGTAATATTTGTTAAAATAATAGTAGGCTAATTTCCACATTAATTGGTAAAATGGCACAAGGGATGTGATGGGGGGATGGCTGTTTTATAAGGGGGATGATTTGAGATTTTTATTTCAGAAGGGGCATGCCTCCCCCCACATCCCCCCTCAACTCGAGTACTGCGTATAAGGCCATATTTCACCGGACATAGGCCCTTCGATTTCCATCACTAGAGCGCGTCAAATTACTTTCGGTTTTGCCAGCATGGACGCGCTTCTTTTAAATGAAGGCACAGATGTGTCAGACATTGACAAAACAGTAAAGAATAAGTGGAGATGGGCTTGGCGAAATGAAATGGGCGATAATGGCAAGCTCCTGCTGCTGTGCCAAGGAAAAAGAAACAAAAACAGGCATCAGGTGTTGCCAAACTAGATGCCTTTGGCTTCACTGCGAAGAAGCAGAAAAAGTGAACTTTCACTTTACTTTTCTTGTTTCCTGGCTTTATTTCAACAGATTTTCTTATTTTTCTTTCTGTTCCACTCTTTTGAAAGCATGGTTCAAGTTGGACTGCACTTGCACTTTTCTCTTAACCACTGTTGTGCATTACTAAAGTATTGTTGAAATAAATTTGCACTTTGCGCTGAAAACTTGATGTTTCATCATTTATAGCCAGTAATGACAATGGTAAAGTCTTGGCTTAGCTTTAGTCATTGTTAAAATTATGTAAATGTACTATAAGTAGGGGCCGAGGGGATAATGGACAACATGACGTTTAAAATTTGACGCATCGCTGACGTGGTAGGGGCCAACAACATGGAGCTTTTTTTTCAGTCAGATGATTTTTTTTTGCTTTAATCCATGCGTTTGTTTTTGTTTTGTTTTTTTAATTCACTGAGAAAAGCGATCTTCTTAGACCGCAATAATTGCATTTCTGCTATGACAGCGGGCATTGTTTATAAGTATCTGTGTCAGTACTGTGCATGCATTGTCTAGCGGAGTTAGATTTACACTTCATAAAAGTGAAGTCTGTTGCGTATTTTGTTGCCAGTAAAAATCACATGGTTTGATTGAGATCGTTATTGTTATTAATGAAATGCAAAGTATAGACAAAGTAATAGACAAGTCAAAAGTGACAAAAGCACCAAAAAGCTATAAACTTATTCCGTGGTGGTCCCATAACTGAGGTATTGAGGTGTTGTTATGTGGGTAAAATTCTATAGAAAACGAAAGCAACCACACACATTTGGCTCATGACAGCCAGTATGTTGACGCGGCAAGTGAACATGACTGACTTCTTTAACAAACCTAACGTTGCAAAAAGATCTAAAATGCAAGGTAATTAACACTGGACAAGTCTTAGCAAATAGCAAATTACGCACGAAAAATGGACCATGTTTTTCCGATTTTCTCCAGATCCAGGATTAATTTTAGTGTGATAATAGGCAAACAAACAATGTTTTGTTATATAATACTGTATATGGGCCCACAAGTATAATATTGGATATTGTATCGGCCTTTCTATGTGCGTGTTAGGGTCATACCAAGGCATGGGCAAGTAATGCCCCCACCCAGGTGGCAATTATGGAGGTGCCAAAACAAGCTAATTTGTGGTTGTCATTCTAATAGCTTGTGTGTGTGTGTGTGTGTGTGTGTGTGTGTGTGTGTGTGTGTGTGTGAGAGAGAGAGAGAGAGAGAGAGAGAGAGACTAGATTAGAGATGTACTGGATGCAGATGATAATTACCTCTATACCCAGATTATTAATTAGCTATTTGGCTCAAAGTGGATCACATATATATATATATATATATATATATATATATATATATATATATATATATATATATATATATATATATTACAATTTTAGGTCAATTTTATAATTTTAATCAGAAATTTACAGTCTTAAATCAATAGACCACTGTTTTATTTGTTAATTATGTTTGTGTGGCGAAGTTTGTGTGAGTAAACTATATTATACAGTATAAATAGTTACATTGTAATAATACACATAACTATGTACATTTGACTGTATGCACAAGTATTTACACTGTATGATAAATAATAATAATTGGGTTTGTTTTTATTTTTCTAAATCATAGTAAGAAAAATTTACATCGACTGAAGTTTTAACTCAAGTTTTTCACTTGAAATATTTTGTCTCTATATTCTGATAGTTAAAGGTGACTAAAAATACAGTTTCACAAGATCACTTTATTTTCTTTGTTCTCATCTTGAAGCAGCTCTTCTTACAGTTGCCATTTTCCTATTTAATGTTTGGCCCCTGCAGAATTTTGAAGATTATCTTGATCTTCAAAATAATAATTGAATATTCAAGAATTTTAGGTTCCAAAGGTTGTCTTAGCTGGGAGGTGGTAGTGGGGACAAGCTCCCGCTATCTATAAAGTGCTCCCACATGGTGTATGTCTCAAATAATCTCTGATGATCAAGTCCAATTCCTGGCCTGCCCATGTGGCTTAGCTTCTAAGCCTGGTGGAACTGCTTCTACTGACAGGAGAAGGGGCGAAGGCAGATCTTTGGCACCTTAAAACCAGTTGCTTCAGGTCAATGAGGCCTGTAAGCCTGGGAAGGCAGTTCATCTAGGGGAAGTCAAACCCTGATTTCAAACCTCCGCAGCCTTGAGGTGATATCCAGTCATGGATAAGGCTTCAGGAGAAACCGTGAGGAAAAATCCAGAGTGGGGCCCCAAGGTGGTTGGATCATTGATGCCGACTTTCTTCTGGCAGCTCCTGTGGCCAACCTGGTGCCAAATGTATTGCCCTGCATTCCTTTGGATGACATCGGCAAGGTGGAGAAGGGGATTCAGGAGTCTGGGCAACCCTAAATCTCCATACGTCTTGCCCAGTTTTCTGCACCCCGGAGAGGTCACTTTGGTGCTGCTGCAAAGCAGCAAAAACAACACAGGAGGTGGCAGTTAAGGGTTATGAGTCCAACCTGATTGGCATAAGGTAGGGTGCTATGGGTTGCCTCCATTGGTGGGAGGGATCATTGTGTCCCACTGGTCAGCTACCGCCCACCTCAATCTGGGCAGCCCCTGGTCAGTAAGGTGCTGATCCACCACAGTCTGCCTGCTTCAGTGGGTACCTGAAGCTTAGAGTCATCACTTAACAAGCAGACTACAACATCGCACCAAGCCAAACAACAAGGAAGAAGAAATTACCTGCTATGTGACTTGCAAGCTGGAATGTCAGGACCATGTGTCCTGGCTTATTTGATGACTTGTGCCAGATTGACGACTCAAGAAAAACAGCTGTAATCGATGCTGAACTGTCCAGACTGAATGTGGACATAGCTGCTCTTCAAGAGACCAGGCTTGTGGAAAGCGGCACACTACACGAGAAGGACTATACATTCTTCTGGCAGGGTAGAACTGAAGGGAAAGTATGACTGAATTTGTTGGATTTGCTGTGAAGAACAGCTTGCTGTCCACAATAGAACCACCATCTAATGGCACAGAACACATCCTTGCCTTGTGACTTTCTACTTCCACAGGCTTTGTGAACATACTGAGCATCTACACCCCAACTCTCTGCTCTGTCCTGGAGGTCAAAGATCAGTTTTATGAAGACCTTGGTACTGCTTTTGGCAAGGTACTAGACTCAGAGCACTTGTTTCTGCTTGGAGATTTCAACACTAGAGTGGGCAGAGAGCACAACTCCTGGCCTGACTGCCAGGCATGGACAGAGACTTCTGGAACTTTGTATCTATTGCAAGCTCTGCATCTGCAACATGTTCTTCAACACAAAACCAGACCACAGAGTATCTTGGATCCTGGATGGACCCAAGATCCCATCACTGACACCAGCTGGATTTAACCATCACCAGAAGTGCCCAGCTAAAGAATGTACTCACCACATGCAGCTACCACAGCACGGATTGTGATACGGATCACACTCTGGTGCGCAGCAAGGTTCGCCTCCTGCAGAAGAATTTCCACCACTCCAAGCATCCTGCACTGCAAAAAACTGAAAACTGAATTTGAACTTGTATTCTTCTACACTGCAAAAATGATATCTTAGCAAGTTAGAATATCTTGAATATAGTTGGAACAATCTAGCATTTCCTATTAGAAAAATACAAGACACCAACTCTGAAATTATTAAAACTAGTTCTAGATTGTAACCAACTTATTCCAAGATGTCTTGTCAAGTAAAATTATCTGTCCATGCAGCAAGATAACTTCACTAGTATTAAGGAATTTTTCTCCTCAAATTCAGTTTTCAGTTTTTTGCAGTGTGGTCCCCTACACATCAACACTGCATTGATTTCTGATCCCAAACTCTGCATTCAGTTTGCTGACTCTGTTATGAAGATCCTTGAGGGCCAACAAGCAACTGAGATGGCCAAAATGAACTGAAACTTGCTGTGGGACACCATCCACAGCACAGCCTTGTCTACATTTGGCAAAAAAGAATGATAGAATCCAGACTGGTTTGATGAGAGCTGAAACTCATAAGAGATGAAACCTGTCATTGGCACCAAACGCAAAGCCTTGGTGAAATACAAGAGGAAGCCATCAGCCAAGAACCTCTCTGCTCTGATAACAGAAAGAAACAATGCTCAAAGAACTGCAAGACGCTGCACCTACCTGTATTGGCAGAACTTATGTCACAGCATCCAAGAGGCTGCTGACAGTGGGAACACAGATGGGGTCTATGAAGGCATGAAGAAAGCCCTCAGACCAAATACAAGGCAAATAGCTCCCCTGAAGTCATCCACAGGTAACATTATCACAAACCGAAATGAACAGATGGAATGATAGGCAGAGTACTATCAAGACCACAGAGTCACAGAGGTGGCCATCAACCGTTTCCCCAGCCTACCAGTCCTGAAGGAGCTTTACATGACACCAACAAAGACAAAGAGATGAGCACAGCTATCGACTCCCTCACACACGGCAAGGCACCAGGAAGCGATGGCCTTCCAACAGAAATACTACAGTGTGCTAAGTCCACCCTCCTGTACCAGCTCCATGAACTCTTGTGTCAGCACTGGGAGGAAGGTTCAGTACCCCATGATTTACGTGATACAAACATCGTCACTTTATACAAGAACAAGAGGGATTGCAGCAATTGCATTAACTTCCAAGGGATTTTGCTGCTGAGTATTGTAGGGAAGGAGTTCACCCGGGTTGCTCTGAAGAGACTGCAACAACTCGCTGAACGAGTTTACCCTGAGTTCCAGAGTGGTTTCAGAGTACAGAGATCTACCACTGACATGATATTCACACTGAGATAACTGCAGGAGAAGCGCTGGGAACAGAAGCAGCCCTTGTATATTGCTTTTATAGATTTGACTAAAGTGTATGATCTTGTGAGCAGAAATGGCCTCTTCAAGATCCTTGAGAAAATAAGATGCCCACAGAAGTTGCAGAAAGTGATCTCATCATTCCATGAGGATATAAAGGGCACGGTGCTGTTCGAAGGTTTCTCTTCCACCCCATCCCTGTCAACAGTGGAGTGAAGCAAGGCTGTGTGTTCATGCCCGCCCTGTTCGGGATCTTCTCCCTGCTGTTGTTGTACGCCTTCAGTGCATCAGAAAATGGAGCGTTTCACCACATGCATTTAGACGGCAAGCTGTTCAATTTCTCCTGCCTCCCAGCCAAGACCAAAGTCTGCCAGATCATGCTCTGAGAAATGTGCTTTGCTGACAATGTTGCCCTGGCCTTCCACACAGAGGAAAGACTTCAGAGGCTGATCAACTGCCTGGCTCATGCCTGTAAAGGATTTGGTCTTAAAATCAGCCTGAGGAAAACTAATGTGATGGGTCAGGATATTAGTGATGTGCCCAGCATCTCCATAGGGGACTTCACCTTGGCAGTAGTCAAGAACTTCACTTACCATGGTTCTACAGTCTTCAATGACCTGTCCCTTGAGGCCAAGATCAGCAAGCATATCTGCAAAGCAGCATCTGCCATGGCAAGATTGCCCAAAAGAGTGTGGGAAAACATGCTCACCACAAACACCAAGATCTTGGTGTACAGCGCCTGTGTGTTGCGCACCCTACTCTATGGCAGCTAAACTTAAGGCCCGGTCACACAGCGCTTTACGGCTTTATCACGGCCAAAACCCGTCAAAAAGTGCTCTCCCGTGAAGCAGACGATATTGTTCGTGTTGATGTCGAAGTTAAGACGTGTTACAGTCGATATACAGACGTGACAGGACGCAGGGGAAAATCGGAACGGCGTCGGACGCGGCAAAAAGTTTTGGACTGCTCAAAACTTTAGACCGCGGACAACCACGGCCGGCACACGTGGTAAAGACGTGCAACACAGGTGAAAAACACGTGATAATCAGTGTCCCGGCCGTTATTAAAACTTGGGGAGACGTGGTAAGACGCGAAAGTTTGGCGGTCTATCACGGGCAGAGCACGGTCATCGGACGGGTGTTACGCGTTGGTATCACGGGATATAGCATGTGTTTAGCGGCTTATCACTGAGAAATGGATTTTTCCGCGTACATAGCACTGTCTAAGCCCGTTAAACGACGTCTCAAACAAGTTCTAAATTCGATTGATCACTGTCTAATCACTTCTGCATCACTTCTGATTTGCGGCATGTAAATACCGTAATTTTCTGAGACCTCGGCACTTGCAGTCTAGATGTCAAGGGGTGAACATGAACCCTCAACGCTGTGATCTCCTCATCTTAATGCTCCAGCACCAACAGAACCAACTGATACAGGCTCAACATATCCTACCGCTTTTATACGCAGCAAGCCGCTCTTCCAACGACGCTGAGCCGCGGTTACCCGTGATTTGGCAGTGCTATGGCAGTGAAACAGCCGCCGACGGCCATACCCCGTACAAAGCACGGCAAAGCCAAAATTGACCAAAAATTACCACTTACGACCACGTCCACCTGATTTTTGTATCTTTTTGTACGTGATATAGACGCGGAGTGCTGTGTGACCGGGCCTTAAGACAGTGTATGCCTGACAGGAACGTCAACTCAATGGCTTCCATCTGCGTTGCCTGTGATGCACCCTGGGTATATCCTGGCAGGACAGAGTACTTATCAAGGATGTCCTTAAGCAGGTGAACACTTCAAGTGGGTTTTTGTTGCTGTTCTAGAGACACCTCCGATGGCTCGGTTGTGTCCATCACATGGAGGAAGGACGTGTGCTAAAAGAGGTCCTCTAAAGCTAACTTGTGTCAGGTTCAAGACCAGTTGGCTGTCCAATCTTGTGTTATAAGGACGTGTGCAAGGGGGACATGAAATCCGCCAAAATCATCTTCCACACCCTTGCTACCAACAGCACACATATGCAGCAACTGTGGCAAAGATTGCAACTCAAGAATTGGGCTTTACAGTCACATTAGATGCTACCCCAATGCAGCAGTCTGACGTCTCTGGTGCAATCCATTGTCTTTCAAGACAGAAGTAGACGGCAATGATTCAAGAATTTACTACATACGAGTTGACCCATGATTTGACCTATAAAACTTGAAAATATGTCAAATTGGCATGAAATCATCAGAGAGGCTTTACTTTCATTTTCGTTTTTCATTAAATTTATATTTTTTCACATATTACCCACCTAAATCATGAGTTCAAGAAGAACATGTTGCTGACTTTTTGAGATGCAAAATGTTGCATTTTGTATCACTCAGAATGCACTATTTTACATGTGTATTTTAAAAATGTTAAAATATTTTAAAAGGCAGAACACTAAAGAAGAAAATATTTTAAAAATAAAGGTAATAGGGTCTGTCTACTACTCTTTTCCAAATTCCCCCTACTCCAAAAGTTATTGACAGGGCTGAAATACGCCTGTACTTTTTAAGTTTTAACTCTGTGTATTCTGTGTAATGATGCCACAGCTATCTGTAGCTGATAGCAAAGGGATCATTTTTGGCCATGCTCCCTGGGTATGACGCACTCTCTCGTCTCTGAATCACAACGACACTAGTCTGTTGTAGGTGTCTATGAGCTCATGTATCCAGAAGACAGTAGATAGGCTTTTAATTATAGTTAAACTTTAACTAAAAATTTATTGACCTATGCCTTCATGTTCTTCTGTCCCAATTATCTGGTGCTCTCGTTAACTCCTAGTAAGTTAGCTTGCATTTGTCACATGAGAATTTCATTGTCTTGAGACTTGATTTGTATTTTCACACAATTTTGTTAACAATACTCATACTTGTGAAGTATGTTTCACAAAAAGAGTTCATAGATGTATATATTCATTCATTCATTATCTCTAGCCGCTTTATCCTTCTACAGGGTCGCAGGCAAGCTGGAGCCTATCCCAGCTGACTACGGGCGAAAGGCGGGGTACACCCTGGACAAGTCGCCAGGTCATCACAGGGCTGACACATAGACACAGACAACCATTCACACTCACATTCACACCTACGGTCAATTTAGAGTCACCAGTTAACCTAACCTGCATGTCTTTGGACTGTGGGGGAAACCGGAGCACCCGGAGGAAACCCATGCGGACACGGGGAGAACATGCAAACTCCGCACAGAAAGGCCCTCGCCGGCCCCGGGGCTCGAACCCAGGACCTTCTTGCTGTGAGGCGACAGCGCTAACCACTACACCACCGTGCCGCCCCATAGATGTATATAGAAATTGAAAAATGTGCAGAGAGTCCACAAATTTGACCTAAACACCAGTCTGTAGAACCAGAGTCAGCCATCTAAGAGAAGTATTTAAAAATCATGGGTTGGAGATCGGGGTTGCTTTAATGTCAAGAGAAATAATTGTGTATGTGAAAACCTGAAAACATAGTAAATAAAAAACAGTTGTTGAGAATGGTTCAGTCCTCATTGGCACAGTTGTCTATTAAATACATCCTCACAATCTTTCTTACGTTGTCACACACACTTTGACAGGAATGCAGTCCAGACACTGGAAGAAGAGATGCAAAATGTGAGGCAAGAACTGCTGGCCCTCGGAGTGGACCAGAATAGAAGCCAGGATAAGGTCAGAAAGAGAAGAGAAAGATTAATTAACTGATTACAGTGTAGTTTTCTCACTTTTTGATATACTGATGCCACTTTTCTTGCTGTCTGTCTGTAGCAGAATTGGGGCATGAATGTGCGTGAGCTGTTTGAGCGCTTTGAGAATCTGGAGAGCCTTGTTACTGATCTTATGAAGCAGGATACGACATTCCAAACCACTGACCTAGTGAGTTCAAACACACATTTGTACCATTTCTACATTTGCACAATCATAATCAAATTGTGTGTGTATATATATATATATATATATATATATATATATATATATATATATATATACAGTGGTGCTTGAAAGTTTGTGAACCCTTTAGAATTTTCTATATTTCTTCATTAATATGACTTAAAACATCATCAGATTTTCACACAAGTCCTAAAAGTAGATAAAGAGAACCCAGTTAAACAAATGAGACAAAAATATTATACTTGGTCATTTATTTGTTGAGGAAAATGACCCAATATTACATATCTGTGAGTGGCAAAAGTATGTGAACCTCTAGGATTAGCAGTTAATTTGAAGGTGAAATTAGAGTCAGGTGTTTTCAATCAATGGGACGACAATCAGGTGTGAGTGGGCACCCTGTTTTATTTAAAGAACAGGGATCTATCAAAGTCTGATTTTCACAACACATGTTTGTGGAAATCTATCATGGCACGAACAAAGGAGATTTCTGAGGATCTCAGAAAAAGCATTGTTGATACTCATCATGCTGGAAAAGGTTACAAAACCATCTCTAAAGAGTTTGGACTCCACCAATCCACAGTCAGACAGATTGTGTACAAATGGAGGAAATTTAAGACCATTGTTACCCTCCCCAGGAGTGGTCGACCAACAAAGATCACTCCAAGAGCAAGGTGTGTAATATTTGGCGAGGTCACAAAAGACTCCAGGGTAACTTCTAAGCAACTGAAGGCCTCTCTCACATTGGCTAATGTTCATGAGTCCACCATCAGAACACTGAACAACAATGGTGTGCATGGCAGGGTTGCAAGGAGAAAGCCACTGCTCTCCAAAAAGAACATTGCTGCTCTTTCAACATCATCCACCCTCACCCAGGTGACCCAACCAGGGGTGCTCAGCCCCCAGCTTGTGTCTAGGTAGCTTTTGTGGTCCATGGATCACCCCTTTTGATCCACAGTCATCATGATGCCTTCTACGCAGCATCAGTGATGTTTCTGATGGCTCTCTTGCTGTGCAGTCCCCTAATCCCCAACAACTTGAGGGCCCTGCAGAGCGACTGGCCGGTAAATCCTCAGCAGCCAACCTTGATGGGGTAGCAACGGGTCTTTCATCCCCTGCTTCGGCATCTGCTTGTGAGCTCCTCATACTTTGACCTCTTCTTCTCAAACGCCTCTCCCATTCAAGCTTTCCAGGGCACAGTCAGTTCCAGCAGGACCACCTGCCTTGATGATTCTGACACAAGAACCATGTCAGGCCTAAGTATGGTCACAGCTATGGTTTCTGGGAATTTGAGCTGTCTCCCCAGGTTGACCTACAGCTGCCAGTCCCAGGCTGCTGCCAGAAGCCCCCTTATTGAGCTCATACATTGTTGCAGCTTCTATCCAGCCTTGACAAAAACAATGGACTGTTTTGCTGGGTGTTTCTGCCAATTGAGAAAAATCCCTGCACTGATGGCCTCTGTGGTAACTCTCAGCACCTGGTTGTGGTGCCACTAATAATGCCCCTCTCCCAGGGCTTTTGGGCAACAGCTGAAGATGTATTCCAGGGATCCTCTTTCCTGGCACAGGCAGCATGCGGGGGTTTCTGCCAGACCCCAGGAGAATAGGTTGGTTGGGATGAAAAGGACATCGTAGACTGACTGGACAAAGAGTTTGAGCCGGTGTGGTTCAGCTTTCCACAACCCTGACCACGAAATCTTTTGGTCCATTATCTGCTCCCATCGAGTCCACACCCCTTGTTGCCGCATCCCAACTATCCTGCTGGTGCAGGTTTCCTCCACCCCTGCTTGGATTTCATCCTGGATTAGCCAGCATCTTTCCTTTCCCTGGGCCTTGTTGTACTGGGGTCTTGGGATGCTGCCAAGTCTTGCCCATCCTGATGCAACTGCCCCCACCCACACACTGTGCCATAGCCACACTTCAGCCTGATCAACTGCTTCCTCAGCCCTCCACTTCCTACCCATCCTCACCTCAATACCGGCCGAGGAGACTCTGGTATCACTGGAGGCTCTGTACAACAGCATCTCCCTTGCCCAGGAAACTACAAATTCTTCTGACAGGCTGCTAAAGGGGAGACATAGCTTGTTCTTACTCCCGTATAAGGTGAGGCTACGGGGAAGACCCAGTCATCTGTGCAAAAAGCAGCTAATCTTCTTGAAGCCCTCAACATTGGTCAGTGGGACGTCGTACACCAGCAGTGGCCATAGGAATTGTGGCATGATCCCATGCTGGTAAGTCCCGGCTTTGAACTTTTCTGGTAGCCCTGACTTGTCTACTGTGATAAACCAGGTTCCAACTCCCTGCCAACTTCTTGGAGTGTGGCCATGTCCCTCAAAGTGCTGTTGAAGACCTTTCCCAGGTTCTTAACTGGCTTCTTGGTAATTGGTGGGATCTGAACTCTTCCCAGGGAAAACAGAACTTGTCCATTACCTTCCCCTTCCTCACGACTAGGAATTGGGACTTGGATGGTTTAAAGTCCATCCGGGTCCAGTAGATGAGGCATTCGAGACCTTGGAGGATCCATCTGCAGCCCAGTACCAATGTTGTGGTCACTGTCAGATCATCCATGAACGCTCTGATGGGGGGCTGCCGCATGCCTGACCTGGTGATTGGTCCCCTGCACTCCACCTCTGCTGACAACGAGCATGTTCATGGCCAAGACAAACAAGATCATTGAGATGGTACACCCAATGATAATGCCCTTCTCTAGCTAATGAAATGCAGATGTTATTGTTCCAGAGATGACTCTCAAGCTGAAGCAGCTGTAATAGTACAGAAGTCCCTGATCTTGTCTGGAACGTAATGTTGGATAAGTGAAGTTTCCACCAGCTTGTGTGGGATTGACCCATATGCATTGGTAAGGTCGAGCCACAGAACTGTCAGGTCACCGTTGCCTTCTCTAGCCTCCCTGATCAGCTGAGTGACAATCCCTATGTGCAGTAGTATACTATAATAAACTCTTGGGCCCCATCAGTAGTGTTTCCCCTCCTCATGCATAGTATTCCTGGGATAGGCCTCAGAATCTTAATCAAGATGGTGGCATGGTGGTGTAGTGGTTAGCACTGTTGCCTCCGAGACAGGGGTTCAAGCCCAGTGGCTGACGGGGGCCTTTCTGTGTGGAGTTTGCATGTTCTGCCCGTGTCTGTGTGGGTTTCCTCTGGGTGCTCTGGTTTCCCCCACAGTCCAAAGACATGCAGGTTGAGCTAATTGGTGGCTCTAAATTGACCATAGGTGTGAATGGTTGTTTGTCTCTGTGTCAGCCCTGCAATGATCTGGTGACTTGTCCAGGGTGTACCCCGCCTCTCGCCCATTGTCAGCTGGGATAGGCTCCAGCTTGCCCGCGACCCTGCACAGGATAAGCGGTTAGGGATAATGGATGGATGGATGGATCTTAGGCAAGATACAAGTTACTGAGATTGAGTGAGTGAGAGTGTGTTTTTGTGTATTTCTTTACGTGCACAGGCTGAGTATGAGACACTCCATAGTAAAACCACAGAGCTGATGAAGGAACGTGAGCAGGAACAAAGTCATATTGCGGTAAGGAATACCGAGTTTGATTTAAAGCATGGAAAATACAGTACAAGACTGACATTGGAGTACCACTATTATACACATGTACTAATATGCTTATCTCTCAGCACCTGTACAAGGCTGTGAAGGAGTTGGGTGAAAAGAAGGCAGACAAGCAGGCAATGAAAAGTGGAGATAAAGGCATTGTGAGTGTCTTAAATTATAACACATTATCAAATATAAAGTCCATTCAATGTCACTTTCAGTGGTTGAAACTTTTCTCCCATGTTCAGGCAGCAGATGTGCAGGCACTGGAGACGAGGGTCCTGGTGTGTGAAACAACAACAGAGCGGCTGAACAGGATGTTGCAGGATCTACCCAACATCACAGAGCATGAGGAGAATCGTAATAAGGTTATTGAGAAAATCTCTGTGGAGCTGGAGTGCAAGGTAAACAGAACAAACCTGTGACTTAACATAAAAAGTATTTTTTGGTGCTATTAGTAATGTAACACCAAAATATCACTGTATAGGTTTCCCATTCCTGTCAAAATTGTTCAGTGATTGCTTAGTCTAGCACATTTGACTTTACTCAACAAGCCATTTGTGAGGTAAATCATATTCTAGAGCAAAAAGAAGACATTAAATGTGGACTGCTGTAGTGTGTCTTAAATAAGGAATGACACAATTTCATAGTATGTAAAATCAGGATGTCTTAAGTTGTAGGTAAAAACAAGGCTCTGAGAATCTCTGAATATACGTCAGATTGTAATCTTCTTCTTCTTCTTCTCCTCCTCCTTCTTCTTTCAGCTGTTCCCGTTATCCACTGCCACAGTGTATAATGTCCTTCCATCTCCTGTTGTCCTCTGTATCTTTTTCTGTCACACCAACCATCCTCATGTCCTCCTTCACATCCATAAATCTAATCTTTGGGCTTCCTCTTTTCCGTCTACCTGGCAACTCCATCTCCATCATTCTTTTCCTAATATACCCTGGATCTCTCCTCTGTACGTGTCCAAACCATCCCAATCTCGCCTCTCTCACTTTATCTTCAAGCTGTCCTACATGTGCTGTCCCTCTAATATACTCATTTCTCATCTGGTCCAACTTTGTCACTCCCAATGAAAATCTGAACGTCATCAACTCTGCTACCTCCAGTTCAACCTCCTGTCTTTTTTTCAGTGCCACTGTCTTAATAATAATAATAATAATAATAATAATAATAATAATAATAAATTACATTTATATAGCGCCTTTCTCAGTATCCAAGGTCAATTTACAATTATCAGGAAAGGGAGGGGGGGAAAGGAAAAAAAAAGTCCACCAAATAAAGGTCAGGATGTCATTCCAATGGTGTAGCAGCCACAGTTCCACCAAAAGGCAAATGAAAACAAGTCCCTTCAAACCATACAACATAGCTGGTCTTACTACTGTCTTGTACACTTTCCCTTTCACTCTTGTTGGTACCCTTCTGTCACAAATCACTCCTGACATTCTCCTCCATTCATTCCAACCTGCTTGCACTCTCTTCACTTCTCTTCCACACTCACCATTACTTTGACCCCAGATATTTGAACTCAGCTGCTTTGATCACCCCTGTTCCTGGTAGCTGTGCCATTCCACTGTGCTCACCCTCATTCATGCACATGTACTCTGTCTTGCTCCTAGTGACTTTCATTCCCCTTCTCTCTAGTACATACCTCCATGTCTCTAAGTTTTCTTCCACTTGCTCTCTGGTCTCACTACAGATCACAGTATCATCTTCAAACATCATTGTCCATGGGGCCTCTTGCCTGGTGTTGTCTGTCAACCTGTCCATTACCATTGCAAACAGGAAAGGGCTTAGGGCCAAGCCCTGGTACAATCCAACATCCACCTTAAATGCCTCCATCATTCCCACTGCACATCTCACTGCTGTCACACTGTCCTCATACATATCTTGCACCAATCTCACATACTACTTTGCCACTCCTGATTTCCTCATGCAGTACCATAACTCGTCTATTGGTACCCTGTCATATGTGTTCTCTAAATTCAGCAACACACAATACAGTTCCTTCTGGACTTCTCTATACTTTTCCATCAACATTCTCAAAGCAAGTATTGTATCTGTAGTACTCTTTCCTGGCATGAAACCATATTGCTGCTCACATATCTCCATCTCTTCTCTTAACCTAGCTTTCACTACTTTTTCCCATAACTTTATGCTGTGGCTGGTCAACTTTATGCCTCTATAGTTACTGCAACACTGGACATCACCCTTGTTCTTGAATATTGGTACCAGTATACTACTTCTCCACTCCTCAGGCATCTTCTTACTTTCCAAGATCTTGTTAAACAATCTAGTCAAAAAGTCAATTGCCATCTCTCCTAAGCATCTTCATGGAATATCATCTGGGCCAACTGCCTTACCACTTTTCATTCATAGCTCTCCTTCCTCTTTGCTAATCTGCTGTACTTCCTGATTCACTAGCTCCACCTCGGCCAAGCTTCTAGCTCTTTCATTTTCTTCATTCATGAGCTTCTCAAAGTACTCCATCCACCTTCTCAACACACACTCTTCACTTGTCAGCACATTTCCATCTGTATTCTTTGTCAACCTAACCTACTGCACATTAGGGTTATGACTGTGAAAGTGTTTTCAAAATTTCTACTTTCCTGATGTTGCATTTGGTGAACTTTTACTCATATATTACTTTTTTGAAGTTATTTTTATTGGGTCATACAAAAACCTCCCGCACCCAACATTGCTTAACAATTGTTGTAATAATAATTATAACAATTGTTAAGCAATTTATTGTTATATAAAAGTACTTTACACATCTTTCAATGAATTTATTTTATAATCATGATTTATTTATTTATTTAATATACATGTATTTATCAAAAGTGAGGTGATGTTGGGTGCGGGAGGTTTTTGCATGACCCAAAAAAATAACTTCAAAAAAGTAATATATGAGTAAAAGTTCACCAAATGCAACATGAGGAAAGTAGAAATTTTGAAAACACTTTCACAGTCATAACCCTACTGCACATCCTTCCCAGCTTGATCTAGTTGTCTTGCTAACCAGTACAGGTCCTTTTCTCCATCCTTAGTGTTTAACCTTTCATATAGTTCATCATACATCCTTTCCTTCACCTTTGCCACTGCCCTCTTTGCTTTCCCTTGCATCTCCATGTATTCTTGTCTGCTCTCTTGATCTCTTTTATCCCAGTTTTGCTTTGTCAACTTCTTCCTCAGGTGGCACGGTGGTGTAGTGGTTACCGCTGTCGCCTCACAGCAAGAAGGTCCAGGTTCGAGCCCCGTGGCCGGCGAGGGCCTTTCTGTGTGGAGTTTGCATGTTCTCCCCGTGTCCGCGTGGGTTTCCTCCGGGTGCTCCGGTTTCCCCCACAGTCCAAAGACATGCAGGTTAGGTTAACTGGTGACTCTAAATTGACCGTAGGTGTGAATGTGAGTGTGAATGGTTGTCTGTGTCTATGTGTCAGCCCTGTGATGACCTGGCGACTTGTCCAGGGTGTACCCCGCCTTTCGCCCGTAGTCAGCTGGGATGGGCTCCAGCTTGCCTGCGACCCTGTAGAAGGATAAAGCGGCTAGAGATAATGAGATGAGATGAGAACTTCTTCCTCCTTATACTCTCCTGGACTTCCTCATTCCACCACCAAGTCTCCTTGTCTTCCTTTCTTTGTCCTGATGGCACTCCCAGCACCTTCCTAACTGTCTCCCTCACCACTTGTGCCATAGTTGTCCAATCATCTAATACCTCTTCACCCAGTGTCTGTCTCACCACATCCCTAAATTCTGACTTAAAATCTTCTTCCTTCAACTTCCACAATCTGATTTTAGGTTTAGCTTTCTTTCTTTCTTTCTTTCTTTCTTTCTTTCTTTCTTTCTTTCTTTCTTTCTTTTTACCTCTAATGGCCCTTTTCCACTACCCTTTTTCAGCTCACTTCAGCTCGCTTCAGCTCACTTCAGCCCGACACGGCTCGCGTTTCGACTACCAAAAAACAGCACGACTCAGCTCACTTCAGCCCTGCTTAGCCCCTAAAACTCGCACGGTTTTGGAGTGGGGCTGAAGCGAGCCAAAGCGAGCCGAGTGAGGCTGGGGGCGTGAGCAGACACTCCCCTGTGCACTGATTGGTGAGGAGGAGTGTCCTCACATGCCCACACACGCCCCGCGAGCACGCTGGGATCTGTAAACACCGCAAACCCGGAAGGAGAAGAATTACGAATTACGAGAATTTCTGAAGCCTTATGCGCCTCGCCACATCTATACGCTCTTGCCAGTATCTGTTCGCATTGTCGGTGACAACAAGCCACAGAACCAAGACCAGCAACACTAACGACTCCATGTCCTCCATGTTTATTGTTTACTATCCGGGTTGTGAGACTACCGCTTAAAAGCTCACTGATGTCACTGTTTGCACTGCTTAACGACATCACGTGACGTCCACTCACTTTCGCTAACTCCACCCAATGTGTCCACCCACTTCCAGCCAGCACGGTTCAGCGCGGTTGTAGTCGAAATGCAACTCCAACAGCCCCGCTCAGCCCAACTCAGCACGGCACGGCTCAGCCCGACTCAGCCGCGTTTGTAGTGGAAAAGCGGCATATGGTTATCCTTCCAACTACTATCCGATGCTGCTTAGCTACACTCTCCCCTGTGATCACTTTGCAGCCTCCAATCTCCTTCAGATTGCATCTCCGACATAAAATATAGTCCACCTGAAAACACCTTCCTCCATTCTTATGTTGTTCTATGCTCTTCTTTCTTCTTAAAGTATGTATTTGCCACAGCCATTTCCATCCTCTTTGCAAAATCCACTACCATCTTCCCTTCCATATGTCTCTGCTTCACTCCATACCTACCTATCCTCATCACCCCTGTTCCCTTCTCCAACATGCCTGTTTAGGTCTACTTTAATCATCACTCTTTCCTTTTTTGGTATACTTTCAACCACTTCATCCAACTCAGTGCAGAATTATTTTTTTCTCCTCCGTCTGACACCCCACTTGAAGGGCATATGCGTTGACAGTGTTCATCACCCCTTCAATTTCCAGCTTCACACTCATCACTTGGTCACTTATTCACTTTACCTCCAGCACACTCTTAACATACTCTTCATTCAGGATTACTCCTACACAATTTCTCCTCCCATCCACACCCTGATAAAGCTTGAAACCACCTCCAATGTTCCTGGCCTTACTTCCCTTCCACTTTGTTTCTTGTACACACAGGATGTTGGTCTTTCTCATCTCCATCATATCAGCCAGTTTTCTTCCTTTACCAGTCCTAATGTCAACATTTAAAGTTTCAACTTCCACTGTCCTGCTTTTTCTACTCTCACGTTTTTTCTGAATTCGCCTTCCACCTCTCTTTCTCCTCCTTTTCCCACCAGTAGTATAGTTTCCACTGGTAACCTGCTGGGAAACAGTTCTACTGGTGGTCGTTGTTAACCCAGACCTCGACTGATCTGGTATGAAAATCCTCTTCTTCATCATCCGCATAGTTGATTCGGCATGAGTTTTACATCAGATGCCCTTCCTGATGCAACCCTCTCCATTTATCTGGGCTTGGAACCAGCACTAAGAATGCACTGGGCTTGTGCACCTCAGTGGTTGGATTATAAAGTGGTGCTTGAAAGTTTGTGAACCCTTTAGAATTTTCTAGATTTCTGCATAAATATGACCTAAAGTATCGTCAGATTTTCACACAAGTCCTAAAAGTAGATAAAGAGAACCCAGTTAAACAAACGAGACAAAATATTATACTTGCTTATTTATTTATTGAGGAAAATGATCCAATATTACATATCTGTGAGTGGCAAAAGTATGTGAACCTCGAGGATTAGCAGTTAATTTGAAGGTGAAATTAGAGTCAGGTGTTTTCAATCAATGGGATGACAATCAGGTGTGAGTGGGCACCCTGTTTTATTTAAAGAACAGGGATCTATCAAAGTCTGATCTTCACAACACATGTTTGTGGAAGTGGATCATGGCACGAACAAAGAAGATTTCTGAGGACCTCAGAAAAAGTGTTGTTGATGCTCATCAGGCTGGAAAAGGTTACAAAACCATCTCTAAAGAGTTTGGAATCCACCAATCCACAGTCAGACAGATTGTGTACAAATGGAGGAAATTCAAGACCATTGTTACCCTCCCCAGGATTGGTCGACCAACAAAGATCACTCCAAGAGAAGGTGTGTAATAGTCGGTGAGGTCACAAAGGACCCCAGGGTAACTTCTAAGCAACTGAAGGCCTCTCTCACATTGGCTAATGTTAATGTTCATGAATCCACCATCAGGAGAACACTGAACAACAATGGTGTGCATGGCAGGGTTGCAAAGAGAAAGCCACTGCTCTCCAAAAAGAACATTGCTGCTCGTCTGCAGTTTGCTAAAGATCACGTGGACAAATCAGAAGGCTATTGGAAAAATGTTTTGTGGATGGATGAGACCAAAATAGAACTTTTTGGTTTAAATGAGAAGCGTTATGTTTGGAAAAAGGAAAACACTGCATTCCAGCATAAGAACCTTATCCCATCTGTGAAACATGGTGGTGGTAGTATGATGCTTTGGGCCTGTTTTGCTGCATCTGGGCCAGGACGGCTTGCCATCATTGATGGAACAATGAATTCTGAATTATACCAGCGAATTCTAAAGGAAAATGTCAGGACATCTGTCCATGAACTGAATCTCAAGAGAAGGCGGGTCATGCAGCAAGACAATGACCCTAAGCACACAAGTCGTTCTACCAAAGAATGGTTAAAGAAGAATAAAGTTAATGTTTTGGAATGGCCAAGTCAAAGTCCTGACCTTAATCCAATCAAAATGTTCTGGAAGGACCTGAAGCAAGCGGTTCATGTGAGGAAACCCACCAACATCCCAGAGTTGAAGCTGTTCTGTACGGAGGAATGGGCTAAAATTCCTCCAAGCCGGTGTGCAGGACTGATCAACAGTTAGCGGAAATATTTAGTTGCAGTTATTGCTGCACAAGGGGGTCACACCAGATACTGAAAGCAAAGGTTCACATACTTTTGCCACTCACAGATATGTAATATTGGATCATTTTCCTCAATAAATAAATGACCAAGTATAATATTTTTGTCTCATTTGTTTAACTGGGTTCTCTTTATCTCCTTTTAGGACTTGTGTGAAAATCTGATGTTGTTTTAGGTCATATTTATGCAGAAATATAGAAAATTCTAAAGGGTTCACAAACTTTCAAGCACCACTGTACATCGGATCGTAATGTGTATTTTTCATTTCAGTTGAACCGCACTGAGCTGGAACCTCTGAAGAAGCAGCTAAAGAATTGCCAGATGAAAATTCATAAGCACCTAGAGGCCCGACTTGTCCCAACCTCTGATGATGATGCTGTTGTCAAGAAGTGAGTAATGCAAACCGTGTCAGTCCAAATCCTTCTCCCTCTATTGCCAGACTCTCAAAGATATTGCTATATTATAATGTGGATTTGTTTTTAATTATATCTCTATGCTTCCTGCTCACTTGCATAGTATGTGTTTTCCTCATTTAAAGCCAAGGTAGTTTCTGCTGTGCCATTGCATTTACAACCCCGATTCCAAAAAAGTTGGGACAAAGTACAAATTGTAAATAAAAACGGAATGCAATAATTTACAAATCTCAAAAACTGATATTGTATTCATAATAGAACATAGACAACATATCAAATGTCGAAAGTGAGACATTTTGAAATTTCATGCCAAATATTGGCTCATTTGAAATTTCATGACAGCAACACATCTCAAAAAAATTGGGACAGGGGCAATAAGAGGCTGGAAAAGTCAAAGGTACAAAAAAAAAAACAGCTGGAGGACCAAATTGCAACTCATTAGCTTAATTGGCATTAGGTCATTAACATGACTGGGTATAAAAAGAGCATCTTGGAGTGGCAGCGGCTCTCAGAAGTAAAGATGGGAAGAGGATCACCAATCCCCCTAATTCTGCACCGACAAATAGTGGAGCAATATCAGAAAGGAGTTCGACAGTGTAAAATTGCAAAGAGTTTGAATATATCATCATCTACAATGCATAATATCATCAAAAGATTCAGAGAATCTGGAAGAATCTCTGTGCGTAAGGGTCAAGGCCGGAAAACCATACTGGGTACCCGTGATCTTCGGGCCCTTAGATGGCACTGCATCACATACAGGCGTGCTTCTGTATTGGAAATCACAAAATGGGCTCAGGAATATTTCCAGAGAACATTATCTGTGAACACAATTCACCATGCCATCCGCTGTTGCCAGCTAAAACTCTATAGTTCAAAGAAGAAGCCATATCTAAACATGATCCAGAAGCGCAGACGTCTTCTCTGGGCCAAGGCTCATTTAAAATGGACTGTGGCAAAGTGAAAAACTGTTCTGTGGTCAGACGAATCAAAATTTGAAGTTCTTTATGGAAATCAGGGACGCCGTGTCATTCGGACTAAAGAGGAGAAGGATGACCCAAGTTGTTATCAGCACTCAGTTCAGAAGCCTGCATCTCTGATGGTATGGGGTTACATTAGTGTGTGTGGCATGGGCAGCTTACACATCTGGAAAGACACCATCAATGCTGAAAGGTATATCCAGGTTCTAGAGCAACATATGCTCCCATCCAGACGACGTCTCTTTCAGGGAAGACCTTGCATTTTCCAACATGACAATGCCAAACCACATACTGCATCAATTACAGCATCATGGCTGCGTAGAAGAAGGGTCCGGGTACTGAACTGGCCAGCCTGCAGTCCAGATCTTTCACCCATAGAAAACATTTGGCAGATCATAAAACGGAAGATATGACAAAAAAGACCTAAGACAGTTGAGCAACTAGAATCCTACATTAGACAAGAATGGGTTAACATTCCTATCCCTAAACTTGAGCAACTTGTCTCCTCAGTCCCCAGACGTTTACAGACTGTTGTAAAGAGAAAAGGGGATGTCTCACAGTGGTAAACATGGCCTTGTCCCAACTTTTTTGAGATGTGTTGTTGTCATGAAATTTAAAATCACCTAATTTTTCTCTTTAAATGATACATTTTCTCAGTTTAAACATTTGATATGTCATCTATGTTCTATTCTGAATAAAATATGGAATTTTGAAACTTCCACATCATTGCATTCCGTTTTTATTTACAATTTGTACTTTGTCCCAACTTTTTTGGAATAGGGGTTGTACTAGTTTTGGCTAAAGTATCAGCACAAGTGGTTGCAGACCAAATTAGTACCTCATAACGATCAATAAACCGTACAACCCTTTTCCACAGGACTTTTGAGCCCCACACATCACAGAAAGTTTTATTTATGTAAGGCATTTTATGTTGTATGCCATTATAATAATACAAAAAGTCTACAGTAGGTTTTGAGTTACTGGAACAGCCCTGTTGCTTTCACTCTTAACCCTGTAATAGGCAACATTTTGCAACTATATCTGCCATTTTTCAGTAAATATCACCAATATATTCAACAAATAATTTGTTTACTCCAGAACAGATAACTGAAATGCTCTTTTGTTTTGCTGTTTAGACAAAAATATATCTGCAGGATACAGTACATAAAAAATATAGCAGCCAGTGTTCTGACTTGTCAAACCCTGGAATCATATTATTTCCCTTATCCCCTTCTTTTTCTTCTTCTTCTTATTATTATTAACAGACGGTTCACAAGGTTCAGCTGCCTGTCCTGTGATCGCCCTGTCAACATGAAACCTGGACTGTACGTTTGCTTTTTGAGCTTTAAATCCATTCGAATGCATTCCACATATACTATATGTTTACTACATACATATACGCTACATATTTACTCTGTCCTGTCCTTTGCTTCTTCCTCTTTTTTGCTGTCTTTTTCAGACCCCTGCGGGTATTGCTCAGACCTCCAACTTTTCCCCTTCCAAAGCACTGCGGTAGGTAAAGAATTTTTTTACTTATTTATATCCTAATTAAAATAATGTATATGTTGAAAGAAATGCAACAACAGCAACAAACAACTGACAAACAAGGAACTTAAAACATGTATTTTATTCTACCCTTACACACTTGAGTTTAGTTCTATTTATTCGAAGGAAATCCTTAAATCCTACTTTCTAAGCCCATAATTAACCTTCCTACAATTTATGCTTCAGTAATTAATCTTTGGCTTTTTTACATTCCCAGGCTGAGGCCATGCACTAAAGTTGGTCAGAGAGAGACTGACAGCTGCAGTTTCGATGGGCACGTCTACAAGGAATGTCCAGACACTAGTTATGTGAATGCTATGGAAGTGAGACCGCCCACCTTCTCTTCCAAAGCAGGCAAGGCCCCCTTATTCCCTGACCTAATTCTGAGTACTACACACTCTGCTCATAATATGATAATGAGCGTGATAATAAGAGTGATAAAAAAGACAGTCAGCAGAAGCAGGTGAAAATTTTCAACCAGGCCCTTGAATTTTGCAATCACATATTAGTAAATTTAGTATTGGAGGTTAAAAGATTTATAATTGGTGTGCACATATTTTTGTTTTCTTGCTCTTTGTGTTTTTGAGCGACAAATCCCCCCCCCCCCCCCCGCCCCCATAGTTCGCAAACACCAACAAACACATTAAAAGGACAATCTTGTAAAAAAAAAAAAAAAAAAACCTGTTATGATGAAATAGTCCAAGATAACAATATGAAAAGATTATTATTATTATTATTTTTAAACTGAAATAATATTTTTACTTGTTAACATCTGTAAATAAATATGGATGTTGATCAAGGACAGAGGCTGTGATATCCAAAGCCTTTGTTATTGTTAGAGAACAACAGCAACTAATGCTACAAATTATGAGCCCATTCACGGACCCTGTGTTATCATTACTGAGAGGTATCAGACATTTGACCGTTAATCTTTAAAAAACACTGACATGGTCAACCACAGTAAACTGCTGACATCTGGGGTAGAAAACCTGTACGGCTGTTGCCATTATGACCACAGGATTCCAAGCCAGAGTTCATTTGCTTGGGTATGTCACAGCTATGGTTTTCTGAGGACTCCATACCATAGACCTGACTGTCCTGACAGCAAGCTTCTTCCGTGCTGTTAGTCAAGAAAACCTGATGGCCTTGCTCCTCCAATAATGACTTAACACACATGGTAACACTTTACAGCCAGTTTCAGTGAATATAAAAAGTCTACATATCTCTATTAAAATATCAGAAATATCCGGTTTTTCCATAGATCTTTTTCCACCTTTTAATGTGAAATTGCAAAATATACAAATAAAATGAAAACCAAGCAGAAACTTTTTTTTGGGGGGGACAACAAAACTTAACTGTAAAGTGTGCACACCCGTAAACTAATACTTTATTGAAGCACCTTTTGATTTTATTGCACCACTCAGTCTTTTTGTGTAGGCATATCAGATGAGAATTCTAATTAAACCCAAATTACTTGAAACTGCTCTCACTGAATCCAGAATTGAATGCAAAACAACATATTTTTTACAGAATTAAAATTTGTTTATCCATTCTTGAAGTATTACAAATCAGAGATTGAAAAAAAATGGCTTAATTTTTAGAAAACTTATGTAATATTATGTATTAGGATAACATGGTCCAAAATGGGCCTAATTAATGAATGGGATCAAATGTTTTTTCTTAATAACTTTTTTTATTTTTCAAGATATTTACATGGAAATTGGCAGGCATGTAGATGTTGTATACTGAATACAAAGCTTGAAAAATGAGTAAAAGCAAAATTAGTATTTAATTAGTATTAATTATGCTAATGAGGTAAAACAGTTAAATCGGTACACTCAATAAAAAAGTAATAAAGGATTATTTCAAATACCCTCTTTGTGTTCTGTAGGCCTTTGTATTTCTCAAAAGTAAGGTCTACTAGTGTTTATATTAAAGAATATAAATGATAATATTCACAGCTTTCAAGGCTAACCTTGAAAAAACTGTGTGAATCACATTCAATGAACAATTCCATCCATCCATCCATCCATCCATCCATCCATTATCCATTATCCGTAACCACTTATCTTGTGCAGGGTCGCGGGCAATCTGGAGCCTAACAATTCCAGTTAATTGAATTGAAATTGACACGCATTTCTGACTTCCCGTTTTTAAAAATATCATTCCGACCACTAAGATTTCAATATTTTTCATCAAAACAACTATAGTTATATTCTAAAATAGTTATTTATTTACATGAATAAGTTTGATTTGAAAAAAATAAGTAGGCAAAGCTATGAAAACTCACTTCAAGTCTCCCATGAATCATATCAAAACTACCTGATGGAAAATTTTGCTGAATACTTCATCAGAAACTGAGAGCTAGAGAACATCCCTATAAAAGTTATCGGATTGATATTCACGAGTAGTCCAGTTGGAAAGTGATGAGAAGAGAGCCTGACCGTCTTCCCATAACTCAAAAAGCACCAGCAGTTTCCCGACGTCATCCGAGCAGTGTACACTGTTGTACCAACTTCAACCTGCTGTTACTCCCAAAGTACTGAACAGACCTTAACGAGATACATTTCTTTGGAAAGCAGAAATTAAAATCGTTCCAGTTCCCAAAAAGAATCGGCCCAGTGAGCTGAACGACTTCCGACTGGTGGCACTCACTTCACATCTGATGAAGATGTTGGAGCGGCTCTTCCTCAGCTTCCTCAGACCCCAGGTACAACATGCCCAGGACTGTCTGCAGTTTGTGTACCGGGCAGGTGTTGGTGTGGAAGACGGCATCCTCTACCTGCTACACCGAGCCCACTCGCATCTGGATAAGGGAAATGGCACAGTGAGGATTCTCTTCTTGGACTTCTCGAGTGCCTTCACACCATCCAGCCCCTTTTGCTTCTGGACAAACTGAACAGGATGCGAGTGGATCCCTGCCTGGTCATCTGGATCTCCAGCTACCTCACTGACAGGCCGCAGCACATCAGGCTGAAGGACATCACATCTGACACTGTGATTAGCAGCACCTCAGGGCACGGTGCTGGCCCCTCTTCTCTTCACCCTGTACACCGCGGACTTCTGCTACAACTCAGAGCTGTGTCACATTCAGAAGTTTGCCGATGACACAGCCATCATTGGGTGTATCAGTAACAACAGAGAAGAGGAGTATTGGAGCCTGGTGAGGGACTTTGCTGTGTGGTGCAACAGGAACCATCTGCAGCTCAACACCTCGAAGACCAAGGAGCTGGTCATTAACTTTGGGAGGTCCAGACCAAGGTCACGACCAGTTCTGGTCGAGGTGGAGGCTGTGGATTCCTACAAGTACCTTGCGCTGTGGCTGGACAGCAAGCTGGACTGGACTTGCGACACCAATCACTTATACAGGAAGGGACAGAGCAGGCTATACTTCCTTAGGAGGCTGCGGTCCTTTAACATCTGCAGGAAACTCCTGTGGATGTTCTATCAGTCTGTGGTTGCCAGTGTCCTGTTTTACACCGTGGTGTGTTGGGGGGGCAGCACATCCAAGAAGGACACATCCAGGCTGGACAAACTGATCAGGCGGGCCGGCTCTGTGGTCGGCATGAAGCTGGACTCTCTGGTGACGGTGGCAGAGAAGAGATCTATGGACAAACTATTGAACATCATGGACGATGCCAGTCACCCTCTGTACACCGTCATCAGCAACCAGAGGAGCCTGTTCAGTGACAGAATGCTCCTTCCCAAGTGCAGGACGAACAGACTCAAAAACTCCTTTGTCTCTCACGCCATCAGACTGTACAACTCCTCTCTGGGGGAGGGGTAACAGGAGGACAGAGGACAAGAAGGAGCAGTAGCCTAGCCTAACAATAAGCAATACCGGACAATGTGCAATATAAAGTGCAATATCTCTCCTGCTGCCTCCCCTTTCCCTTTTTTCCCCTCCTCTCTCTCCCCCCTTCCTCTCTTCCCCATATCTTATTCTTTTTATATTTGTATATGTAAATACTTAATTTATTTTAATTTATCTAGAAGTTTTTCTCTATTTCTTTTTTCTGTTTATCTGTAATGCTGCTGCTGGAATCTTAATTTCCCTGAGGGAACCCTCCCAAAGGGATCAATAAAGTTTTATCTAATCTAATCTAATCTAATCTAATCTAATCTAATCTAATCTAATCTAATCTAATCTAATCTAAAAAGCAGCAAAAAGCTCAGAAAGCACCAGCAGTTTCCCGATGTCATACGAGCAGAGAGTGTACGCTGTTGTACCAACTTCAACCTGCCGTTACTCCCAAAGTACTGAACAGATCTTAACAAGATAAATTTCTTTGGAAAGCAGAAATTAAAAGCCTTTTAATGATACTATTCACAATAGAAAATATTCAAGAGCTAAGCAATGACAGATCTGGAAACTTAGATGAGCGTCTGCATGCACAATTTTCACAGCATGAGTCTATTGGCATGGAACATCTGGACTTGGCAATATTTTCCCACTCTTCCTTGCAAAAACATCATAGATCTGTTGGATTGTGAGGGCATCTACTGTGCACAACCTACCTCAGGTCATCCCTCACAAAGGCACCACAAAGGCAAACATTCGCAAACATTTTGAAACCAATTTTTAAACAGCAAACTTGATTGTGCAAATGGGAAAGATTTTATTCGTTTTCCTTTCGCTTTTCCTGTTGGGGGGGGAAAGATCAGTCCAGAACTGCCCAAACCACCTCAAGTGGCCCTCCTCAATTTAATAGTACAGTGGTGCTTGAAAGTTTGTGAACCCTTTAGAATTTTCTATATTTCTGCATAAATATGACCTAAAACCTCATCAGATTTTCACACAAGTCCTAAAAGTAGATAAAGAGAACCCAGTTAAACAAATGAGACAAAAATATTATATTTGGTTATTTATTTATTGAGGAAAAAGAGCCAATATTACATATCTGTGAGTGGCAAAAGTATGTGAACCTCTAGGATTAGCAGTTAGTTTGAAGGTGAAATTACAGTCAGGTGTTTTCAATCAATGGGATGACAATCAGATGTGAGTGGGCACCCTGTTTTATTTAAAGAACAGGGATCTATCAAAGTCTGATCTTCACAACACATGTTTGTAGAAGTGTATCATGGCACGAACAAAGGAGATTTTTGAAGACCTCAGAAAAATTGTTGTTGATACTCATCAGGCTGGAAAAGGTTACAAAACCAATCTCTAAAGAGTTTGAACTCCACCAATCCACAGTCAGACAGATTGTGTACAAATGGAGGAAATTCAAGACCATTGTTACCCTCCCCAGGAGTGGTCGACCAACAAAGATCACTCCAAGAGCAAGGCGTGTAATAGTCGGCAGGTCACAAAGGACCCCAGGGTAACTTCTTAGCAACTGAAGGCCTCTCTCACACTGGCTAATGTTCATGAGTCCACCATCAGAACACTGAGCAACAATGGTGTGCATGGCAGGGTTGCAAGGAGAAAGCCACTGCTCTCCAAAAAGAACATTGCTGCTTGTTTGCAGTTTGCTAAAGATCACGTGGACAAGCCAGAAGGCTATTGGAAAAATGTTTTGTGGATGGATGAGACCAAAATAGAACTTTTTGGTTTAAATGAGAAGCATTATGTTTGGAGAAAAGGAAATACTGCATTCCAGCATAAGAACCTTATCCCATCTGTGAAACACAGTGGTGGTAGTATCATGGTTTGGGCCTGTTTTGCTGCATCTGGGCCAGGACAGCTTGCCATCATTGATGGAACAATGAATTCTGAATTATAGCAGGGAATTCTAAAGGAAAATGTCAGGACATCTGTCCATGAACTGAATCTCAAGAGAAGGTGGGTCATGCAGCAAGACAATGACCCTAAACACACAAGTCGTTCTACCAAAGAATGGTTAAAGAAGAATAAAGTTAATGTTTTGGAATGGCCAAGTCAAAGTGATGACCTTAATCTAATCGAAACGTTGTGGAAGGACCTGAAGTGAGCAGTTCATGTGAGGAAACCCACCAACATCCCAGAGTTGAAGCTGTTCTGTACAGAGGAATGGGCTAAAATTCCTCCAAGTCGGTGTGCAGGACTGATCAACAGTTACCGGAAATGTTTAGTTGCAGTTATTGCTGCACAAGGGGGTCACACCAGATACTGACAGCAAAGGTTCACATACTTTTGCCACTCACCGATATGTAATATTGGATCTCATCTCATCTCATTATCTCTAGCCGCTTTATCCTGTTCTACAGGGTCGCAGGCAAGCTGGAGCCTATCCCAGCTGACTAGGGGCGAGAGGCGGGGTACACCCTGGACAAGTCGCCAGGTCATCACAGGGCTGACACATAGACACAGACAACCATTCACACTCACATTCACACCTACGGTCAACTTAGAGTCACCAGTTAACCTAACCTGCATGTCTTTGGACTATGGGTGAAACCGGAGCACCCGGAGGAAACCCCATGCAGACATGGGGAGAACATGCACACTCCGCACAGAAGGGCCCTCGCCGGCCATGGGGCTCGAACCTGGACCTTCTTGCTGTGAGGTGACAGCGCTAACCACTACACCACCGTGCCGCCCCTAATATTGGATCATTTTCCTCAATAAATAAATGACCAAGTATAATATTTTTGTCTCATTTGTTTAACTAGGTTCTCTTTATCTACTTTCAGGACTTGTATGAAAATCTGATGTTTTAGGTCATATTTATGCAGAAGTATAGAAAATTCTCAAGGGTTCACAAACTTTTAAGCAGCACTGTATTAGCAGCTCTACTCTGAGGTTCTTTGGATTTCTCTCCTTACCCCAGCATGGAGAATAAGCCCAGCAACCCTGCTGAGGAACCTTATATCCACTTCCTGTATTCATGGCCTTCTTCTTTTGGTCACTATCTATAGTATGGTGACCATAGGTGAAGACCACGGGCGATTGCTCTAAGACAACGAGGGAGGCTCAGCCTCCTCTAAAAATGACGAACATCGTGTAGGATGAATTGTGCTAGGCTTATGTTATAGCCGACCTTATAACATTGCTATTTCAGATCCAGAATCATAGAAATATATGTGCTCAACCCAACTACAGTGCGAAATCATTCCCTTATAACTTTCCCCAGTTCGCCTAACGTGTGCGTGAGTTTTTCCCCCTCGTGACAGCGCGATGCAGCCCAGCCTCAGTGGATTGGGAGCTATGTGCTTGTCAATCTCAAAATGCAAGACGATTATTGGACAAATACTGCGAAAACGCCCGCCCACGGAGTCTCACGGACTCCCAGCCTCAATGGACTTCAACGGCATTTGGGAGCTATGCGCTTTACAATCTCAAAATGCAAGACGGTTATTGGATAAATACTGCGAAAACGCCCGCTCACGGACTCCGAGCCTCACATGGGAGGGACATGGCAGTTTCCGCGAGGAGACTGCTGATTGGTGAAAGCGGCCGGATATTTTCTTTGATTGACAGCTCGTTTCAACTATAGACAGGCAGCGGTACGGTGTTGCCAGATTGGGGGGTTTCCCGCCCAATTGGGCGGTTTTAAGTGCATTTTGGCGGGTTTTGAACATATTTTGGGCTGGATAACATCAGCAGTATCTGGCAACATCAGTTCAGTCCCATGCGGATTCGCAAGTGCTGTGGTGTATTGTAAGAGATCAGCTTACATTTCGATTTCATTCATTACATACGGTTTCTACCAGCTTTTTTAGTTTGTATATATTTTCATTGTAAATAAAGCGTAAATATAGTGTTGTCAAGTTTGCTATCTTAGTTCCAGAAATTTCGTTTATTTGAGTGACTGAACTTGAACTTGAGGGGGCTAGTCAGCTAGCAAGAAAGCTGCGCACGGATGCCAAGCATTGCTGATTTAATTTTGGCGAAGCCATTTGCCAGTCTTCCTTTCGAGGAAAAAATTAAAATTAAAGAGCAGGGTAGACCAACGCCTCAAACTGACTTGGTGAAAAAGGTAGGGAATAATACTCGTTCCTTTCAGCTCTCCTGGTACGAGAAAGTGAATTGGCTAACAGCAAGTGACCCACATCAACAACAGTAAATAGGCTACTTAATAATATGTCATGGATGGACCAAAAATATAGAATCTATTTAAAATGTTTATGCTGAGTATATTATATTGGAATATATATTTTTCTGGATATGAATTAAACACAGCTACAATTTGGAAAACATTTTTAAACAAAAACACAGCCGAGGTCAATTTTTAAACAACATGCCACAATTTTAAAATATAAAATGTTAAAATATACCCCCCCCCAACACCACCATCATGTATATTGGACAGTAGGCTAATGGGGCAAAAGAACCTGTTATTTCACAGTTTGTGACACTGCCAACAATCAGCCAGATCAGAGGGAAGAGTATGGGCAAAATTTATGTGTTTTTTCTTTTAAAATCTGGAAATATCGTAACCGACCAGCCTCCCCTGTTTGAAAGACTACCAGCCGCCACTGGTGAAGACAGAGATGTAGCCTGACCAGTAAACAGAGGGTTTTTTTATAACACTGTCGAAACGTTGTTTTAAGTGTGTACTGTACTAACTGTATATGGTTGAAATGACAATTAAAAAAGCCTTGACCTTGAGAAAGTTTAAGGGAGGTGAATACTAGTGCAAAACATTGTGGCTCATTCAATTTCTTACAAAATTTAAAATGAAGAATTGAAACAATGCAGTTTTAAATTATTTCAGAAAATAAATTGTTTTCTAGTTCTCTCCTAGCTATGAATATAATGACTAAAAAAGGTTCTTGGATTGTAGTGGGTCTGTGCTGGTTTACTCACATTCACTTTATTTATTTTTATTTTTTTTAATGGTATTTGCAGCGAAAAATAAGCAGGCTAGAAATATTACACATTTTGCACAAATGCATTTTGATTTACCTGTATTGTCACACTGTGTTGCATAAACTCGTGCTTTAAAATTCTTTTGTATTCCCACCCACTGAAGGGCGCAGCCATGTTATTATTTTGTGGGCAGTGTCTGATGAAGTATCATTGTATCTTGATTGGCTCATTGCTCCTGACACTGCGATGTAGCTGGATATACAAAACATTGTTGAAAAATAGCAGAGTGCAAAGCCTATGGTTGCAAAAATAATAAATGTGATAATAAGGGAAAGCATTTTTTCTCTGTTCCATTGCCAACAATAGAGCAATGTAAACAACTTGCTAAACAGTGGTTACATGACTTGGGAACTGCTCACACTTTGGAAACACTCTCCTTGGGTAGAAATTCTGTTGTTTACAAGGACCAATTTTAGCCCGAATGTTTTGAAAGGAATCTCCAGGCTCTTAGACTACACGGGTCGCGTTAGACTCAAACCTGATGCTGTGCCAACAATATTCTAACACCATCCACAGAAAAGAGATTCAGGTCATGCAAACCAATTATATATAAAATTTTGCCACTGCGGAGCTCCCTCCTGATGAGTATAAAATGTGCTCGTAAATAATCCCACATTATTTTTAAAAATAACAAATTAAACATAAGCGCTGGATAAAAACCCATCTATCTTATGTAAATCTTATCTCATCTCATCATCTCTAGCCGCTTTATCCTTCTACAGGGTCGCAGGCAAGCTGGAGCCTATCCCAGCTGACTACAGGCGAAAGGCAGGGTACACCCTGGACAAGTCGCCAGGTCATCACAGGGCTGACACATAGACACAGACAACAATTCACACTCACATTCACACCTACGGTCAATTTAGAGTCACCAGTTAACCTAACCTGCATGTCTTTGGACTGTGGGGGAAACCGGAGCACCCGGAGTAAACCCACGCAGACACGGGGAGAACATGCAAACTCCACACAGAAAGGCCCTCGCCGGCCCCGGGGCTCGAACCCAGGACCTTCTTGCTGTGAGGCGACAGCACTAACCACTACACCACCGTGCCGCCTCTTATGTAAATTAAGATACAAATTTCATTCTCCGGTGCTCCACGCTTCACTCTGCTATAAATTCACACTCGGCTTCGAGCTTTTACTCACCTATATACAGACCTGTATTCACACGTGCAATAAATAAATAGGCTTTATAGCTAGTATGGACACACACGTACATAAACACGTGCACACATTGAGCTTCTATATATAAAATAAGCTGCTTACCGATTTGCAAGTCCTCCATCTGGTGCTTATCTCTGGCATTAGGCTACCATGATATTATGGTACATGCTACACACAGGCTATCATGCTCTGTATATAGTCCATTTCCGATGCAGGCTTGTGTGCGACATACAACCCCAATTCCAAAAAAGTTGGGACAAAATACAAATTGTAAATAAAAACAGAATGCAATAATTTACAAATCTCAAAAACTGATATTGTATTCACAATAGAACATAGACAACATATCAAGGGGCGGCACGGTGGTGTAGTGGTTAGCTCTGTCGCCTCACAGCAAGAAGGTCCGGGTTCGAGCCCCATGGCCGGCGAGGGCCTTTCTGTGTGGAGTTTGCATGTTCTCCCCGTGTCCGCGTGGGTTTCCTCCGGGTGCTCCGGTTTCCCCCACAGTCCAAAGACATGCAGGTTAGGTTAACTGGTGACTCTAAATTGACCGTAGGTGTGAATGTGAGTGTGAATGGTTGTCTGTGTCTATGTGTCAGCCCTGTGATGACCTGGCGACTTGTCCAGGGTGTACCCCGCCTTTCGCCCATAGTCAGCTGGGATAGGCTCCAGCTTGCCTGCGTCCCTGTAGCAGGATAAAGCGGCTAGAGATAATGAGATGAGATGAGATGAGATGAGATGAGACAACATATCAAATGTCGAAAGTGAGACATTTTGAAATTTCATGACAGCAACACATTTCAAAAAAGTTGGGACAGGGGCAATAAGAGGCTGGAAAAGTTAAAGGTACAAAAAAGGAACAGCTGGAGGACCAAATTGCAACTCATTAGGTCAATTGGCAATAGGTCATTAACATGACTGGGTATAAAAAGAGCATCTTGGAGTGGCAGCGGCTCTCAGAAGTAAAGATGGGAAGAGGATCACCAGTCCCCCTAATTCTGTGCCGACAAATAGTGGAAAAGTATCAGAAAGGAGTTTGACAGTGTAAAATTGCAAAGAGTTTGAACATATCATCATCTACAGTGCATAATGTCATCAAAAGATTCAGAGAATCTGGAAGAATCTCTGTGCATAAGGGTCAAGGCCGGAAAACTATACTGGGTGCCCGTGATCTTCGGGCCCTTAGACGGCACTGCATCACATACAGGCATGCTTCTGTACTGGAAATCACAAAATGGGCTCAGAAATATTTCCAGAGAACATTATCTGTGAACACAATTCACCGTGCCATCCGCCGTTGCCAGCTAAAACTCTATAGTTCAAAGAAGAAGCCGTATCTAAACATCCAGAAGTGCAGACGTCTTCTCTGGGCCAAGACCCATTTAAAATGGACTGTGGCAAAGTGGAAAATTGTTCTGTGGTCAGATGAATCAAAATTTGAAGTTCTTTATGGAAATCAGGGACACCGTGTCATTCGGACTAAAGAGGAGAAGGACGACCCAAGTTGTTATCAGTGCTCAGTTCAGAAGCCTGCATCTCTGATGGTATGGGGTTGCATTAGTGCGTGTGGCATGGGCAGCTTACACATCTGGAAAGACACCATCAATGCTGAAAGGTATATCCAGGTTCTAGAGCAACATATGCTCCCATCCAGACGACGTCTCTTTCAGGGAAGACCTTGCATTTTCCAACATGACAATGCCAAACCACATACTGCATCAATTACAGCATCATGGCTGCGTAGAAGAAGGGTCCGGGTACTGAACTGGCCAGCCTGCAGTCCAGATCTTTCACCCATAGAAAACATTTGGCGCATCATAAAACGGAAGATACGACAAAAAAGACCTAAGACAGTTGAGCAACTAGAATCCTACATTAGACAAGAATGGGTTAACATTCCTATCCCTAAACTTGAGCAACTTGTCTCCTCAGTCCCCAGACGTTTACAGACTGTTGTAAAGAGAAAAGGGGATGTCTCACAGTGGTAAACATGGCCTTGTCCCAACTTTTTTGAGATGTGTTGTTGTCATGAAATTTAAAATCACCTAATTTTTCTCTTTAAATGATACATTTTCTCAGTTTAAACATTTGATATGTCATCTATGTTCTATTCTGAATAAAATATGGAATTTTGAAACTTCCACATCATTGCATTCCGTTTTTATTTACAATTTGTACTTTGTCCCAACTTTTTTGGAATCGGGGTTGTACATTTCCAAACGGTTTTGGCAGCAGGCGCATGGTCAGGCGTTGGTTTGTGAATGGAGGGCGGGACTACGGAAAGTGAGTGGCAAAGTGATCTCACCTGTTGTTAACTGGCGTGTGTGTGTGTGTCTGTTTCAGTGATGGCCGAGCGTTGATGAGGAGAGGGAGAGCGGAGAGGCAGCCGTCTCCCAACCAGAGTGTGCGCATGCATGCATGAGTGCACACGCGTGTGTGTGCGCGTATGTGTGCGTGTGTGTGTGAGCGCACATGCGTGTGTGTGTGTGTGTGTGTGTGTGTGTGTGTGTGTGTGTGTGTGTATGTGCGCGCGTGTGTGTATGTGCAATTTAATGTAAAGCTGAAAAGCAAGTGATAAAAATAAAAGACTGTTTCACATTATTTTCCCGCCTGTCTGCGCTTCAGTGTTCCACCCACCCTCGGGACATACTACACGCATTTATTCATGAAACAATTCAATGACTATGCCTGTATTATATCACATAAAATCTTTGTGCTCTTTACAACAAACACAGTCAATGCCAATTTTCTGCTTGGCACACTTTCCACATCAGCACCAGACAGCTGCCAAACCTTTTGACCTGCTTTGCAGACTTTGCAGTTGAAAAGCACCACCGAATTAATCATTAGAATCTCATCTCATCTCATTATCTCTAGCCGCTTTATCCTTCTACAGGGTCGCAGGCAAGCTGGAGCCTATCCCAGCTGACTACGGGCGAAAGGCGGGGTACACCCTGGACAAGTCGCCAGGTCATCACAGGGCTGACACATAGACACAGACAACCATTCACACTCACATTCACACCTACGGTCAATTTAGAGTCACCAGTTAACCTAACCTGCATGTCTTTGGACTGTGGGGGAAACCGGAGCACCCGGAGGAAACCCACGCGGACACGGGGAGAACATGCAAACTCCACACAGAAAGGCCCTCACCGGCCCCGGGGCTCGAACCCAGGACCTTCTTGCTGTGAGGCGACAGCGCTAACCACTACACCACCGTGCCGCCATCATTAGAATCATCTGATGAAATCATTTCCTTATGTCAGATAGTCCTTTTTCTGAGGTTCATACGGATATCCAGTTTCTCCGCTATCCATACTGACTTGAATATAACTCTTTCATCTGACGAAATCCAGGCTAACAAATATGTTTACATTGGCTACACTTCTAGTACCTGGCTATCAACAAATTTACGTCACATCCTGGACACCATATTGGTTACCCGTGTGCAGTAAAACTTGACATGCTTTTGGACTTTTAAGCTTATGGTACAGTAGCTAATCTGGTGGTTGCACTAGTGTGCATTATTATAATTAGGGTTTGTACTATCAATATTGATCATGTTTAAATGCTGTACAGGTACCATTTAACTTCCTCAGTTGGTGACATGACTGCACTGTACTGGTACTTCTTAACCACTAGAAGGAACTTACAATGAAATGTGCCTTAGGTCTTATTACTAAAGAGCACAGGCTGGTTCAACGTTTCTGGTTTTGGGTCTCTGCGCTCTCAGTTGGCGTCCTCTGTAACCTCATGCACACTGTCAATTTTTATCATCAAACTGTTAATAGTGAATGCAGCTGAGATCACTGGTGCCTCATTATCCTCCTTCCTGGATATCTGCAACACCCGCCTAGCCTGCAAAGCCATCAGCATTGTGAGCGACCCCACCCACCCTTCACACACCTTCTTCAGTCCCCTGCCATCCGAGCTAGCGCCACCAGACTGGCATAACAGCTTCATACACCAGGCTGTCAGGATGCTGAACTCTGTCTCTCACCCCTCAACTGCCAAATAATTTGGACTGTTACAATTCATCCATAATCTGTAGTCTTGTGTGGCAGCAGGGGAGTGGTCAAGCGTCGGCTGTGAACAGCGAGGAGGCAGGTTGAACCAGCGGGTAACATGATGAGGTGCACCTGTGTCAAATTACTGGCTGTCTATTAACCTGTGTCTCTGTGTGCCTTTCAGACAGTCAGGAACGAGAGAGAGAGAGCTGTGACACCCCATCACGAGTGTGTCTTGTGAATGATCACTGAAGTGTGCTAAAATAAAAGAACTCACCTGTTCCAAAGCCTGCTTCCCATTCCTCTGTTTCCCAGAGTCCAAGAACTAATACACTGGTGCCAAAACCCTGGACTGAGGAGTGAACGCTGTAATGACAGGTGATAGCCTGGGAATGTCACTATATGTTTCACCCATAGGGGGTACTGCTTTAAGGCTAGACCTGGGGCACACGAAGAAGCTTGGTAGAGTGAGATACTGGATGTTGTTGATAGTTAATAAAGCCAAACACAGAGAACTCACGTTAGTTGTGTCAATATTTTATGTCTGTAAGAGACAGTCGCGGACATTACATGGTGTCAGAAGAGCCTGTGTCGGTGAGGCAAAGGAGTCATGTCAAAGTTCAACCCGCCGAGCGAATTCAAGTTCGAGAGCCCAGCTGAATGGCCGGAGTGGAAACAACAGTTTTGCCGCTACCGACTGGTCATGAAGCTAAGCACGTAAGATGGCAAGATTCAAGTAAGTTTGCTGATCTATGCAGTGGGCACTGAGGCGGAGAAGATATTCAGTTCGTTTGAGTTCACGGAGGTAGCTCATATGACGAACTTTGACGTTGTCATGAAAAAGTTTGACGAATACTTTATTCCACGATGTAACATCATACATGAGCGGGCATGTTTCTACCAGCGTTGCCAGCAGGCAGGAGAAAGGGCGGAGATGTATATCAGGACATTATACGAGTTGGCTGCAAGTTTGGGGACAAAAGGGATGAACATATAAGAGACCGCCTTGTGGTAGGCATTGCCGATAAAGAGCTTTTCCGCCAGCTCCAGCTCAAAGCAGACCTGACACTGGTGCACGTGATCAAACATGTGTGCCAAGCAAAGGAGGTAATGCATCACATAAATCTTCAATCCAACCGACCTGATGCCCAGCTGGCCGATGTTCAGGCTGTCAGAAGGAAGGGAGGACAGTATAAGAAAAAGGCAAAGTGACAGGAATACAGTGGCCAGGGAGCCCAACCAAAGGAGGAGTGTGGTAGGTGTGGAAAGCCACAACACTCTGATGAAAGACAGTGCCCTGCATTAAAAAGTAAGTGCAATAAATGCCAAAAGAAAGGACATTGGGGACGTAAATGTCGTACTAAAACAGTGAGAGAGGTCACAAGCAAGCCGCCTGAACAATTATACTTTTTGGGTGCAGTCAACAGGCAGAATAATGAGGATACATGGACTGTAGGTTTGCCTATAAACAATGTGACTGTAACCTTTAAGATCGACACGGGAGCCGATGCCACCGTGATTGATCAGGGGACATTTGAAAAGATGCGTCCTAAAGTAACATTAGGGTCTCCAGTCACGTTTCGTAAGCCCAGGGCGTGATCTCAGATGCCTAGGCATGTTGTCTTGTACCACCAGCTATAAAAGGGAAAAGTATTCCTTTAAGGTGTATGTGATAGAGGGGACAAGCTGCTTATTAGGCCGCAAGGAAGCAGTGAAAATGGGCCTCGTGAAGAGGATGGATGAGGTCAGTGGCGTGTTTGGATCTAGTGGCCTACTGAAAACAGATCCTATCAAAATAGCACTACGCAAGGATGCCCAGCCGTATGCAGTACACACCGCCAGGCAGATACCCCTGCCACTAGTACCACTGGTAAAAAAGGAACTGCAGTGCATGGAGAACGAGGGCATAATTGAAAAGGTAATGCAACAGACGGAATGGTACGCCGTGATGGTGCCGGTGCTGAAACCTAACAAGAGAGAGGTCCACATCTGCGCAGACCTCAGGAAACTGAATAAAGCTGTGAGATGGGAAAAGTACGTCATGCCCACGGTGGAGGAGATTCTACAAGGCTCAATGGATCAAAAGTGTTCACATCACTGGATGCAGCCAGTGGATTCTATCAGATTCCCCTACACGAGGAGAGCAGGATGCTCACTACTTTTATCACCCCATTTGGGAGGTATGCCTTCCACCGCCTCCCATTCGGAATTACAAGCGCGCCTGAAATTTTCCAGAGGAAAATGGCAGAGGCTCTAGCAGGCTTGGATGGAGTAGAGATTTTCATGGACGATGTTCTGATTCATGGCGAGACAGAGGAGCTACATGATCAACGCCTTGCAGAGGTACTCAAGGTCATCGAGGCAGCAGGACTCAAGCTGAATAGGGCAAAGTGCAAGTTTAAGCAAAGACAGGTCCGTTTCCTGGGTCACATTATAGATGAGGCAGGCATTAGGGCTGACCCGGCCAAAGTGACCGGGATAGAGAATTTTCCACAACCACAAAACGTGACTGAACTCAAAAGGTTCTTAGGAATGGTTAACTATTTTGCCAAGTTTGTTCCAGAGCTGTCAACAGTGGCACACCCGCTGTATGAGCTGCTGAAAGGAAACACAGAGTGGACATGAGGACCTGCCTAGTGTGATGGGTTCAGGAAAGTAAAGACTGCACTAGCCACAGCTCCTGTACTCACCTTCTATGACGCCAGCAAGCCGACGATGGTGTCAGCCGATGCCAGCAGCTATGGGTTGGGTGGCGTGCTGTTGCAGCAGCACCAGGACCACTGGAAGCCCATGGCTTACTGTTCTAGATGACTGAGCGACGCGGAGAAAAGGTACGCACAAACTGAGAAGGAATGTCTGGCTAGTGTGTGGGCCTGTGAACATTTCGACAAATATCTGTATGGACTTGATAGCTTTAGGCTAGTTACTGATCATAAACCCCTGGTGCCTCTCATGAACAACAAAGACTTGGACTGTGTACCAATTAGGTGCCAGAGGTTACTGATGAGGTTCATGAGTTTCAGTGCCATAGCAGAGCATGCACCTGGTGAGACATTAGCAGTAGCTGATGCACTCTCTAGAAGCTCAGAGCAGTGTTATGGGGATGGGGTCTGTCATAAGGAGGTGGCAGCACACATTGATCCTGTCATGAGCCAGGTCCCAGCCACACCACACAGAATGACTGAGCTAAAACAGCACACAGACAATGACAGGCAGCTCCAGATAGTCATAGGTTTCATCAGGAAGGGGTGGCCTAAGTACTTGGAGAAAGTACCAGAGGTAGTCAGGGACTTTTACCAGGTGAGAGGGGAACTATCTGAGATAGATGGGTTAGTTATTAGGGGCAGCCACATTGTAATTCCCACAGGAATGAGGAAGGTCATTTTAGAGAGAATCCATGATGGGCATCAGGGCCTAGCTAAGTGTAGAGAAAGAGCAAACCAGTCTGTATGGTGGCCCAGAATGTCAGACAAAATTGGGACAATAGTACAGCAGTGTACATTCTGTAGGGAACACAAAAACACACAGAGAAAGGAGCCATGAATGCCCAGTGAGCTCCCCTCCAGACCATGACAGAAAGTTGCTATAGACCTATGTGAGTTTAAGAAGCAGAACTACTTAGTGGTGTCTGACTATTACTCTAGATATCTTGAGATTTTGAATCTACCTACAACTACCAGTAGCCAGGTTGTAGCTAAGCTGAAAGCCACATTTGCACGTTATGGCATTCCAGAGGTGCGAGTGAGTGATAACGGGCCCCAGCTAGCTTCAGCAGAGATGAGGGACTTTAGTGGGGCATATGACTTTATTCATGTCACATCTAGCCCACATTACCCTCAGAGTAATGGACAGGCAGAAAGGGCAGTCCAGATAGCAAAATCTATACTGAGACAGGATGACCCACTTCTTGCACTGATGGCGTACAGAGCCACACCCACCTCCTGCATGGGAGTTAGTCCAGCAGAATTGTTGAGGGGCAGGAAAATCAGAACCATCTTGCCCACCCTGCAGGACAATCTGAAACCAAACTGGCCTGACAAGGATGAAATCAGGCAGGCTGATGCTGCAGCCAAACAGAAACAAGCCTACTACTATAACCGCAGGAATGGAGTAAGGATGCCACCACCACTGAGCCTGGGGGACACTGTGCTCACAAAGTTGGATGGACAGAAACAGTGGACAATGCCAGCTGTCGTTCAGAGCTCTAGCTCTACTCCAAGGTCCTATATTGTGGAGACAGCACAAGGTGAGTGCTATAGGAGAAATAGGCACCATCTGCAATTCACACTTGAGCTGCTCACACTGGTTGGTGAAAGCCCTGACCAGGTCACTCCTGAGGTCAGGAACACTGAGAGCGCACAAGGGACAGAGAGACAAGACACTCTTGCACACACACCAGGGACGGTGACTGTCACTCGTTCTGGCAGAGTGAGCAAAGCCCCAGACAAACTGGACTGGTAACATGGGGTTACTCGGGGTAGTTATTAAAAAAAAAGAGAGGGGATGAGTGATGGAAACAGCAAGGAAATGTAAAAAGAAAAAGCTGATGTCAATGTTGAGACATGTTGATTTATTGCTGAATTTTGTTTCAAGAAGTACACAGGGTATTGAAAAGTAAAGAGAAGGAATGTTTAAGTTTTGTTAATGAAGGAACAGAAAATGTCTATTTTAGTTTGACAACTTTGAGGTCTGAAGATTAGAACATAGTTTTGTTACAATAGGAAATGTTGTTCACATAAAGAAGTTGTGTGTATGGGTTACACTAAAAGTCTAGGATAACAGAGGAGTGCAACATCTTTGTGGGGGAGATGTAATGACAGGTGATAGGCTGGGAATGTCACTATATGTTTCACCCATAGGGGGTACTGCTTTAAGGCTAGACCTGGGGCACACAAAGAAGCTTGGTAGAGTGAGATACTGGATGTTATGTTGTTGACAGTTAATAAAGCTGAACACAGAGAACTCACGTTAGTTGTGTCAATACTTTATGTCTGTAAGAGACAGTCGCGGACATTACAAACACTGCCATAGGATCCGAACCAGTCCAAGAACTCCTCCAAATGCTCGCCAATGACCTCCAGTGCCAGCAGCATGCCCTCATCGCGCTGTCTGTCAACCTGGGCCAGCGCTTCCAGATTCTGCTTAAAGCCCAGGCAGAGGATCGGCAGGTGATACAGAGCTGGGTCCAGTCTGCGGGTGCTCCAGCTGTTGTTCCTGTGGCCAGTGTGCCCGTCCAGTTGGTGAAGATGGGGCCGCAGAATGACCCCGATGCCTTCATCGAGCTGTTCGAGTGTGTCGCAGAGGCGAGCTAATGGTCACAGTGGGTGGCGTGCCTACTGCTGCTCCTGTCGGGGGAAGCCCAGTTCACAGCTCAACAGCTCATGGCCACCAATATGCTGGAGTACCCCCACCTGAAGCGAGCCATCTTACAGCGGGTCGGATATGGCCCAGAAGAGCAGCACCAGTGCTTCTGCTCTCTGGCTTACAAGACAAGAAGGCTTTATTTGTCACATGTACACTCAAGCACAGACTTAAACACAGTGAAATTCCTCCTAGGGTTAGGGTGAAGCAGTGTACACATACATGCACACTCAAGTGAGCAATGAGCACACACACACAGCAGTGGGTAGCTATGCTACAGTGCCCAGGCAGCAGTTGGGGTTTAGGTGCCTTGCTCAAGGGCACTTCAGCCCGACCTTCAGGCCATCCTTTCCCATGTTAACTCATGTCTATGAACTGTGGGGGCAACCAGAGCACCTGGAGGAACCCCACACAAGCATGAGGAGAACATGCAAACTCCACACAGAAAGGCCCCTGTTGAACCCAGAACCTTCTTACTGTGAGGTGACAGTGCTATCCACTACACCACCATGTCGTCCCAGAATTAACCCCAACACCACATGGAGAGAAATAGAGCTGGAAATGTACCATTGCTCACAGTGTGGAAAAACCTTTAGGGGTAAAAGAACTCTTAAAAAAACACCAGCACAGTCAGGAGAAAAGCCATATCACTGCTCAGAATGTGGAAAAAACTTTAGCGATAAAGGAAAATTTAAAACACACTTGCACATCCATCCAGGAGAGGAGCCTTATTACTGCACAGTGTGTGGAATGATTTTTATGCAAGAGGATAATCTCAAAAGACATCAGTGCATTCACACAAGAGAGAAGCTGAATCACTGTTTGCAGCGTAGGAAGACTTTTAGACAACAGACTCATTTTCAATAACACCAGCGCATTCACACAGGAGAGAAGCCGTATCACTGCTCACACTGTGGACTGAGCTTCACTTATTCACTGCATTTAAGAAACACAAATGCATTACAGTGGAGCGGTTAGTATGTAACACATTAATTTGTCAAGTCAAGAAATATAAGGCCTAGCAAAAAAAAGTTTACTGTCAAGACCTATAAAAAAAAATTCAGGGTTGGACGGTCAGAATTTTTAAAAATTTTATTTTCCTTCTTTGGTTTCTTTTTCAGAACCATAATAAAATGGTAGGTACAAACAATGTTTGTTACTAAATATTAAATTGATTTATGATGCATGAAAATGTCTTATTCATGATTGCAGGATTTGAGGAAAATAAAATGGATATTAATAATTTTTGATGTGTTATTCTTTGTTCATACACCACTATAATATTAAACCCTAGGTTTAATATTAATTGTATAGTATTAACAATAGGCGGCACGGTGGTGTAGTGGTTAGCGCTGTCGCCTCACAGCAAGAAGGTCCGGGTTCGAGCCCCGGGGCTGGCGAGGGCCTTTCTGTGCGGAGTTCGCATGTTCTCCCTGTGTCCGCGTGGGTTTCCTCCAGGTGCTCCGGTTTCCCCCACAGTCCAAAGACATGCAGGTTAGGTTAACTGGTGACTCTAAATTGACCGTAGGTGTGAATGTGAGTGTGAATGGTTGTCTGTGTCTATGTGTCAGCCCTGTGATGACCTGGCGACTTGTCCAGGGTGTACCTCGCCTTTCGCCCGTAGTCAGCTGGGATAGGCTTCAGCTTGCCTGCGACCCTGTAGAACAGGATAAAGCGGCTAGAGATAATGAGATGAGATATTAATAATAAACAAGGGTTATAATAACAAATAATAATTTAATATTAATTGTTTAGTATTAATTATGTTGTAATATTAAACCCTAGGTTTAATATTACAAATACAACATCAAAACTTCATGCTGGTCTGCTATTTTGCAGAGGTGGACAGTAAGGAAGTACATTTACTTGAGTACTGTACTTAAGTACACGTTTTGAGTATCTGTACTTTACTTGAGGTTTTTTTTTTGGAAACTTATGACTTTAACTTCACTACATTTGAAAGACAAATATCATACTTTTCACTCCACTACATTTCTATGAAAGTCTTCGTTACTATGAAGCAGCTTTGAAAGTGGATGTTTTTTTCTTTTCTCAAATATGATTGTTTTTTCGCAGGTGACACTGAGACAGCCTATCAGTAATCACTAGGGTCACGTCAATAGACTGTATAAAACCAAGTTCAATGATTTCTCAGCAGCATTATTTGAACATGATCAGCTGATAGCAGAATGGAAGGAGGCGGTTCTTCTGCGGAATGCATGTACCCATGGCCATAGCTAGAACCCATATTTCAGTTTTCTCTATGGATTAAAGGTTTGTTTCGTTTTTACTGTTTGCTTTGTTTGCCTAAAATGAACCACATCATGGCCTACAAAAACTTGCTGTCCAACCTGCGGAAGCATATTGAGGTATGTAAATGTTTTATTCCAAGAGAAAGCTTGCAATGAAATTGGCTGTGCTTTTAGCACAATAGCTATGCAGTCTGGTTAGTCAAATTTGCCTGTCAAGTTACTATAGCCTTGTCCACAACTAACGTTAACGCATAGCTAGCTAACTTGGACACCGTTAGTTAGCATGTAAAAACAGAGTTACGCTAACATGAATAATGTAAAGGTCAAGTTCTTTTTATATGTCATTTCAACCAACCAGGACTACAAATATCCATATAACAACATAAAGTGCAAGAGTGCAATGAGTGCATCACTGCAAACAATCAATGACACAATAGATAGGCAATAAACGACACAAACATAAAGTGCAGACACACTCAACATAAGGTGCAGAGTTGAGTGTGCATATTGTTAACTTATCTGAAGTCCTTTCAGAAATATATTTTAGCATAATCTTGCCAAATAAACAGAGTGTAGAAATCTGTGTTGAAAGGCGTTTATTTTACAGGTTCTACAAGCTAGTCAGTAAATCCAGTAAGTTGCTTCAGAGGCATTAGGTTTTGTAAGCATTGTGGCAATAATGCAAGTGTGTTGACAGAAAATGTACTTTTAATACTTAAGTATTTTTAAAAGCAAGTACTTCAGTACTTTATCTTCAGTAAAAATTTGATTGTACAACTTTGACTTGTATCGGAGTAACATTTGACCAGCGGGATCTGTACTTTGACTTAAGTAATGAAGTTGGGTACTTTGTCCACCTCTGCTTTTTTGTCAGTTCCACAACATGTGCATAAAGTGAGAGAATATTTCAAGTCAGTTACCCAGTGAATAATAACACCTAACATTAAAATGTAAAACACATTTTAATGTCAGATGAATAACTTTTTAATGGAGAAATAATTGAACAATTTCTACAGGGAAATGACCACAAACACAGTATTATTAAAGTTAAAATTTTCATACAGTCCGCAAGCAGTGATGTCTATATATCTGTCACCCTTGTGCGCCATGGCGCGTGCATCAGTCAGACTCTTGGGCGCAATCTAGACAGCACGCACGTCAAACGGACTCTCATGCGTGCCATTAACAATGCACACCTGCACAGGATTAAGGCACAATCAGCATGCCTATATAAAGACTATGAAAACAACACTCACATTGTGAAGTATTGTGTTATGTGTGGACACATTACCAAGCCTTAGTTCCTTGATTGTTTTCCCGGTTTCCTGATCTCTGATTTCCTGTTTCCACCTTTCTTGATTCTGCCAGTTCCTATGATTTTCTGTTTGCGCCTCGCTTGACCTTTTGCATGTTTCCTCGTTTCCGATTTTGCCTGCCAATTTGGATTGTTTGCCTGTTGCCCATTTTAATAAATAAGCACTTCTGCACTTACATCCATCTTCAAACCCATCCCTGACAGAATACTTTGCCAAATTATGGATGTAGCAGAAGTTTACCACCATGCCCTTCCATGCCACTTCCAGATTTCTGTACCTCAACCCCTAGCCTTGTTTTTCCAGCAGCATGTTGGATTTCCCACCCCGGTACCCTATGATGGAGTATATCACCCTAGGGGATTCAGCCTGCAGTGTGCCTTTTTTATGTGGACCTTGAAGAGCCCAAGCCTCCAGAACATGTCCTTGGTAAGCTGCATGATCTCTTGGCTCATGGGACGAGCACACTGATGGGCCGAGTACCTCATGAGATTAGAGCACCCATGCCTTTGGAGCTTGCAGGCTTTTCATGTCATGCTCTGGTACATTTATGAGGCATTAGAGAAGGCAAACCCCCATGAAATGTTTTGGTAGGGGGCTATCATATTTGAGGCCAATGGAGCGGCAGCAGAGGAGGCCGTTGCTCCAGAGCTCCTCCCAGTGGCAGCAGAGGAGGTCGTAGCTCCAGAGCCAGTCCCACAGCCTGTTCCACAGTCAATCCCTGAGCCAGCACCTGAACCAGTCCCAGAGCCAGCGCCTGAACTAGAGCCAGTGCAAGAGCCAGAGCCCGTGTCAGAGCCAGCACCAGCACCAGAACCAGAACTAGAGCCAGTGCAAGAGCCAGAGCCTGCATCAGCCAGTGCCAGAGCCAGTGCAAGAGCCAGAGCCTGCATCAGAGCTAGAGCTAGAGCTAGAGCCAATGCCTAAACCAGAGCTAGAGTCAGTGCAAGAGCCCAAGCCTGCATCAGAGTCAGAGCCAATGCTTGAACCAGAGCTAGAGTCAGTGCAAGAGCCAGAGCCAGCATCAGAGCCAGAGCCAGTGCCAGCACTAATGCCAGAGCTGGAGCCAGTGCCAGTGCCAATGCCAGAGTCAGAGCCAGAGCCAGTGCCAGCTCTAGTGCAAGAATCAGTGCCAAAGTCGGTGCCAGAGAACAACGAGGCGGCCTCTACCTCAGCTGGCTATAAAGATGTCATTGCCCCACCATCACCTGGCTATGAAGATGTCATCACCACACCACCGCCCAGCTATGAAGATGTCATCTCACCGCTGGGTCCTGACTAGGACCAGAATGATGTGCAGACAGAGCTCAAGCCCATGCCTGAGTCCAGCCTAGAGTCCAAGTCATGCCTAAAGCTCGAGCCCAAGTCCAGTCCAGAATTTGAGCCCATGTCCAATCAGGAGTCCACGATCAGTCCAAGGCAGGAGCCTATGTTCAGTCTGAAGCCCGAGTCCTGTCCAGAATTCAAATCCATGCCTGTGTCTAGTCTGAAGCCCAAGTCCTGTCCAGAGCTCAAACCTATGCCTATATCCAGTCCAGAGTCCAAGTCATGTTCAGAGTTCGAGCCCACTTCCAGTCCAGAGTCCAAGTCCTGTCCTGAGCCTTAGCCCACTTCCAGTCCAGAGACCAAGTCCTGTCCTGAGCCTGAGCCCACTTCCATTCCAGGGTCCAAGTCTTGTCCTGAGCCTGAGCCCAAGCCCCCACCCGAGCCAAGAATCTGGTGCTGTGTTGGCTCAGAGTGACGCGCCAATGGCATGGCATCCAGCATCAGACCCTCATCCCCGGGGCCAGGAAAGATGGATTTACACTCCTGGAGGGAGCTCTTTGGGGGGAGGTTCTGTCACACCGGCACACCGTGGTGTGTGCATCAGTTGGACTCTCGGGTGTGCTCCAGACATTATGTGCACTGTTAATGATGCACACCTCCATAGGATTAAGGTGCAATCAGCATGCCTATATAAAGACTGTGAAAACAACACATTGCAAAGTATTGCGTTACATGTGGACACATTACCGAGCCTTAGTTCCTTGATTGTTTTCCCAATTTCCTGATCTCTGATTTCCTGTTTCCTCGTCTCTTGATTCTGCCTGTTCCTGCGATTATCTATTTGTGCCTCATTTAACCTTTTGCATGTTTTCTTGTTTCCAATTTTGCTTGCCGATTTGGATCATTTGCCTGTTGTCTCTTTTAATAAATAAATGCTTCCACACTTACATCAGTCTTCAAACCCATCCCTGACAATATCCCTGTAAACATAGCCAGACCTTTTAAAAAAGTTATTTAATTGGGGAGTAGACAAAGATTAAACATACATAATTTATGTAAATTAATTTGTATGAAAAGTTTTTTTCCCCACTCATTAGAATCATGTTGAACTCCCATACATTATTGCTGTTGTCAGTAACAGTGCCAAAAATCTGAGTTTGGAGCGGCATCCAAACATGGCTACTCCAGACTACATAAGCACCACAGCATCCCTCCCCTCCAGAATATTAGGCGTGCACCTGTTTCCCATCTTCCCAGTAATCACCCCTCTATATAAGCTCAGCAAACACTCAAGTTGCGAAGTATTGTTCTGTGTCCTCGTGCCTGATCATACCAAGTCATTGATTATAGTTACCGACTTCCTGTAACTTTGACCTTATGCTCTGTTGATTTTCTGACTTTGAACTCTCGCCTGACCTCTGATATTCTGTTTGTACATCTGCCGACCCTTGCTTGACCCTGACTATGTCTTTTGGCTATAGATTTGGATTTGGCTTCCAGTTTGCAACACACCCACTCTCCCCTGTGCCTGTGTCCATAAGTGCATGCACCCTGACAGAATACTTCAGCAGAGGAGGCAAAGCAAACTGTTCTCAATGCTCAGGGACGATTGTTGGGAGAACACCAACAGATGTTAAGTGAGTTAAACACCAAAATGTCACAACTAACAGCTGTTGTCTTGCAGGCCCTCCTGACACACACCGCATCCTCCACAAGTGCAGCCACGATGGTACCCCGACTAGAGAAATACTCCAAGTAGGTTTCCGAGTGCAAGGGTTTTCTTCTCCAGTGTTTGCTACTTCACAACCCTCATGGGTGCTACAGAGGAGCAGAACAGTGCAATTCATCAATATCCTCACTGGCAAGGCTATGAAGTGGGCTAGCGCCGTTTGGGAGCGTGGTGGTGAGCACACCTCTTCCTATGATTGTTTTATTGAATTGTTCAAACAAGTATTTGACCATCAGCCTGAGGGTGTTGAAGGAGGGGAGAGACTACTCACGATCTGGCAGGGAGATAGGAGAGTAGCCAGGTATGCCGTGGAACTCCGTACGCTAAGCAGCTGGAAGCGGATGGAACGAGCCAGCATTGAAGGCAACTTTCAGAGAGGGACTATGCCCAGACATTCTCACAGAGCTGGCATGTTGCAACGAATAACTCACTCTTGACTCTCTCATTGACTTAGGTATCTGACTGGATCATCTGCTCCATAACACACTCTTTTTACAGCACTCTCCAGCCCTTCCACAACCTCTACAGTCCCCAATGCTGATGGAGATCTCCCATACTCACATGCCATGTTCTGAGAGGGAGAGGAGGCGTCATGAGGGGCTGTGCTTTTACTGTTTACTGAAATGCTTCTAAGTGCTCTTGGGTGAGAGTGCTCCTAAGTCTATTCTTAATAAATTTCAATGTGGAGAAGCTCCTCTCACCAGCCATTTGGGTGACTGATAAGGTTAGGAGAAACTTATGGGCAAGTTTAATGACATGATATGCATCAGTCAAAGATTATATCATGACTGGATGAGATGCACACAAATGGCACAGTTTTTGCATAAAGAACAATTGCTGTTCATCAGCTCCAGCTCTTCCCCATTTACTCCATATTCAGGATCCTCTCTGTGTTCAGGTGCATCATCAGTTGATGGTCGTATCCTGTATTCTTGCAGTGGGACTGAAGAGAAGATAGTTTTTGGTTGGATAATCACCAGACATTCAACCACGATCCAGTGGCGTCTTTCTCCTCAGTTTCACCAATTGCTGGCACTGAGAAGATGTATAGACCACCTCTGAGCCCTCGCTCAAGAATAAACCTGTTTCACCATCAATAAATTACTGTATCAGTGACAAATAAAACAAAAGCTTCCAGGTCATGTGACACAGCAACTCCAAACTAATGTAGAAATGTAGAACTGATTTCACAGAATGAGACACTTCATGTTTTTGTATTTTAGTGCACTTTCTATTTTATATTTTTTAATTAAAATTCTGCATTTACCTTGTATTTTTTTTAAATAGCTTCCAAGTTATGTGACCCACTAACTCCAAACTAATGCTGAAATGTAGAACTGATGTCACAAAATGAGACTGTAGCGCGTATCGAGTGTGGGTGGAGCACAGAGGACGGCAGGACAGCGTTTGGAGGCAGACAGGCGATTTATTTTTACAACTTTTCAGTCTAATCGCTTTCATTCATTCACACGCACACACTTGTCTGGTCCCGGGTTGCGCTCCCTCTCCTCTCTCTCTGCCTCCTTAAATAGGGAGCGGTTACTAGGAAAACACACACACAAACACAGGTTAATTATCCTCAGGTGTCGCGATTCTGCCACTCACCTTCCCCGGCTCCACCCTCCTGTCACAGACCGGCGCTTGACCACGCCCCCGCTGCCACATACCCCCACCGCCCGACTCAGGCCGGGCGCTCGTCCGGCCCGCAGCCGACTCCCCCCCCCCTTGACGGGAGAGGAAGTCCGCCACGACCATCTGCGCCCCCAGCCTGTGGACCACCTTGAAGTTGAAGGGTTGGAGTGCCGGATACCAATGGGTGATCCGCGCGTTGGCATCCTTCATGCGGTGGAGCCACTGGAGGGGCGCGTGGTCCGAACAGAGAGTGAAAGAGCGCCCCAGCAGGTAGTAACGGAGGGCGAGGACTGCCCACTTAATCGCCAGGCACTCTTTTTCAATGGTGCTGTAGCGCCCCTTATGCACCGACAGCTTCCGGCTGATATACAGGACCGGGCGGTCCTCCCCCTCCACCTGCTGGGACAAAACGGCCCCCAGCCCTCTGTCCGACGCATCGGTCTGCAACACAAAAGGGAGAGAGAAGTCAGGGGAGTGTAAGAGTGGCCCCCCACACAGTGCAGCCTTTACCTCAGAGAAAGCCCGCTGGCACTGCTCCGTCCACTGGACCGGATCTGGCGCCCCCTTTTTAGTGAGGTCAGTCAGCGGGCTGGTGACGTCCGAATAATTAGGTATAAACCTACGATAGTAGCCAGCCAGCCCCAGGAACTGCCTCACCCCCTTTTTGGTCTTGGGCCTCGGGCAGGCCGCAATCGCTGCCGTCTTATTAATTTGGGGACGCACCTGCCCGTTGCCCAAGTGGAAGCCCAGATACCGTACTTCCACCCGCCCAATCGCACACTTCTTCGGGTTGGCAGTGAGTCCCGCCCGCCTCAGCGACCTAAGGACGGCCCTCAGGTGTTGTAGGTGCCGCTGCCAATCATTACTATAAATGATGATATCATCTAGGTAAGCGGCGGCATAGGTGGCGTGGGGCCGGAGGACCCTGTCCATCAGCCGCTGAAACGTAGCGGGCACCCCAAACAGCCCAAAAGGAAGTGTGACGAACTGGTGTAAGCCGAACGGTGTGGAAAAGGCCGTTTTTTCCCGGGATAATGGAGTCAAGGGGATCTGCCAATATCCCTTCGTCAAATCCAGTGTCGAGTAAAAGCGAGCCGTGCCTAGTCGATCGAGCAGCTCATCAATACGAGGCATTGGGTACGCATCAAATTTAGACACCGCGTTGACTTTTCTATAGTCCACACAGAACCGGACCGAGCCGTCGGCCTTGGGAACCAGGACCACCGGGCTGCTCCAGTCACTGTGGGACTCCTCGACGATGCCCATTTCGAGCATGGCCTGAAGTTCTTCCCGAACCACCTTTTTTTTGTGTTCAGGTAGCCTGTAAGGGCGGCTACGCACTACCACCCCCGGGGGTGTCTCTTTGTGGTGCTCTATGAGGTTAGTGCGACCGGGCAGGGGCGAGAACACATCCGAAAACTCGGTCTGCAACTGGGCGACCTACGTGAGTTGGGTCGGGGAGAGGTGGTCTCCACAGGGGACCGGAGAGGTACGTGATGCCAATGTTCCTTTTTGAACCTCCGGCCCCAGCTCCGCCTTCTCCGGAACTACCGACACCAACGCCACGGGGACCTCCTCGTTCCAGAGTTTAAGCAGATTGAGGTGGTAAATCTGTAGCGCCCCACCCCTGTCCGTTCGCCTCACCTCATAGTCGACATCCCCGACTCGCCGTGTGACCTCAAAGGGTCCTTGCCACTTGGCGATCAATTTGGAGCTCGACGTGGGCAACAGTACGAGTACCTTATCTCCTGGAGTGAACTCTCTAAGGCGCGTACCCTTGTTGTACAGGCGGGCTTGCCGTTCCTGGGCCTGCCGCAAATTCTCCTGAGTTAGGTGGGTGAGCGTGTGGAGTTTTGCGCGCAGGTCCATAACGTACTGAATTTCATTCTTACTTTGTGAAGGTCCCTCCTCCCAATTTTCCCGCAGCACGTCCAGGATGCCGCGCGGCTTACGCCCATATAATAATTCGAACGGGGAGAACCCCGTGGAGGCTTGGGGGACCTCTCGCACTGAGAACAGCAAGGGTTCGAGCCACTTATCCCAATTACGTGCGTCCTCACTTATGAATTTTTTAATAATATTTTTGAGGGTGCGGTTGAATCGTTCTACCAAACCGTCCGTTTGTGGGTGATACACGCTGGTGCGGATCGGCTTAATCCCCAATAACCCATACAGTTCGCGCAGTGTTCGTGACATAAACGTAGTGCCTTGATCAGTCAGAATCTCTTTCGGGATTCCAACTCGGGAGATGACGCGGAAGAGTGCCTCTGCAATACTGCGTGCTGAGATATTGCGCAGAGGCACGGCTTCCGGGTATCGCGTTGCATAGTCCACCAGAACTAATATAAAGCGGTACCCTCGTGCTGACCGATCTAATGGCCCGACGAGATCCATCCCAATTCTCTCAAACGGGGTCTCGATTAACGGTAGAGGGTGCAAAGGCGCTTTCGGAATGGCCGCTGGATTTACTAACTGGCATTCGCGGCATGCCGTACACCACCTACGGACATCGCCGCGAATCCCCGGCCAATAGAATCGGGCCATTATTCGGGCTAGTGTCTTATCCTGCCCCAAGTGTCCAGCCATGGGATTAAAGTGAGCCGCCTGGAATACCAATTCCCGGCGGCTTTTTGGAATTAAAAGCTGTGTGACTCGCTCTTTAGTTTGAGTGTCCTGCGTCACTCGGTATAATCTATCCTTCATAATTGCGAAGTAGGGGAAGGACGGGGGTGGCGTTCGGCGGGAGCGTTTGACCATCGATTACTCTCACTTGGTCAAACGCATGCCGCAGAGTCTCGTCTCGCGACTGCTCTAATGGGAAATCCGCGAGGGATTCCCCAATAGAGAGAGGAGGAGCCGGCGGCTCCTCACTCTGATGCGGAGATGACGTAGATGGCTCTGTGACAGCTGCTCCCGCCAAAGCGACACCGGGACCTCCCCCTGTCAAATGGCAGGACCCACTCTCTACTAGGCGTGTCATTAAACCCCGAAATCCCGGCCAATCAGTCCCCAAAATTAACGAGTGGGTAAGGCGAGGATTAACCGCCGCCTTCACTATAAATTTTTCCCCTCTGAAAATAATGTGGACCGACACCAAAGGGTAGCTGTGAACATCCCCGTGCACACATAACACCTTCACCCCTTGTGCTCCCCCCAATGCCTCGTTTTGAACCAGGCTTTGGCGAATTGAGGTCTGATTACAACCAGAATCCACCAACGCCTGATATGTAGCCCCTTGGATACTCACCGGTATGCGATACGCTCCGGCCCGATCGAGGGCAGCCTCTGGCGCGTCGGGGATCCGCACCACCGCCCCCACTTCCATCGCTACACACTGTTTCTGCAGGTGGCCCGGTTCCCCGCAGCGCCAGCAAACCGGCCCGGGCTTTCCCTCTGCAGCTGTGTTCTGGGGCTCACTCACCTGAGGGGGGGGAGAGACAGACACAGAAGGGAGAAACGGGAGGGCACCACGGGTGCGGTGGGCCGGCTGGGGTGGAGCCGGCCCCCGCCTCCGCGGTGGGGGAATGGGGCGAGGACGGGACACGGGAGGAGGGGGGGAGAAAGAGAGAGAGGAGAGGAGAAAGAAGATGCTGCCGTCCGCTGTCCTGCTGCCGGAACAGCCGCCAGATGATCCTCCGCCAGTCCCACGGCCTGATCCAGCGACGCCGGGCGGTGGCACTGGACCCACTCCGCGGTTCCAGCTGGTAAGCGGGCGATGAACTGTTCCAGCGCCACCTGGTCGATGATTCCCTCGGCGTCGCGATCTTCGGCCCTCAGCCACCGCCAGCAGGCGTCCCGGAGCTGCTGGCCGAACGCGAACGGGCTGCCGACTTCCTCCCTCCGCAGCGCGCGGAAGCGCTGGCGCTGCTGCTCCGGCGTGCGCCCCACGCGCTGGAGGACAGCCCGGCGAAGGTCGGCGTAGGCCAGCCTGCGGTCGGCGGGGAGCTGTAGTGCGGCCAGCTGTGCCTCTCCCGTCAGGAGGGGGAGGAGGCGCGCCGCGCGCTGCTCCATCGGCCACCCCGAGGCTTCGGCGACCTGGTCGAACAATGTGATGAAAGCCTCGGGGTCGTCCTGCGGGCCCATCTTGGTCATGGTGAGGGGAGACGGGCCCGCGGCCGGGGCGCTGGTGGACCCCGCCGACGCGAGGAGACGCCGGAACGCCTCTCGATCTTCCTGCTGGGCCAGCACCAGGGCTTCAAAGCGGCGCTCCTGCTCCTTTCGGAGCGTGACGAGTGCCTGGTGCTGGCTCTGCTGAGCCGTGGCGAGGGCGTGGACCAAGTCCGCGAACGGGGAGGATTCCATGGGGCTGCTGGGTTGGTGCTCCACCTCAGTCCCGGGTTTCGGCACCACTGTAGCGCGTATCGAGTGTGGGTGGAGCACAGAGGACGGCAGGACAGCGTTTGGAGGCAGACAGGCGATTTATTTTTACAACTTTTCAGTCTAATCGCTTTCATTCATTCACACGCACACACTTGTCTGGTCCCGGGTTGCGCTCCCTCTCCTCTTTCTCTGCCTCCTTAAATAGGGAGCGGTTACTAGGAAAACACACACACAAACACAGGTTAATTATCCTCAGGTGTCGCGATTCTGCCACTCACCTTCCCCGGCTCCACCCTCCTGTCACAGACCGGCGCTTGACCACGCCCCCGCTGCCACAGAGACATCACCTCATGTTCTTGGATTTTAATGCGTGTTCTATTTTATATTAATATTTTCATGAAAATTCAAACAAATAATATATTCTCCTGTTATTGGGCTACTTCAAAGGTACAATTCAAAGTAATGAAACTTTTCCACAACATTGAGCATATAACAACAAATGTTTACTCACACAAAATACATAGCCATTTTCTTTTTTTTTTTTTAGCCTTTTAGAATTGTTTGGTGTCCATGTGCACACACTGAGTACCACCTGTTACACTCATACTTGGATCTGTTTAAGTTAAAAACCAAGTATGGATTTGTTTATATATTTTTATTATTCAGCTATTATATACCAAGGTGTATAATAGTAGATGCTTTGTTGGAAGCTGTACAGAAGTGCAGTTGTTACCGCCACAAAAGTGGTTATGTTTTCGGGGCAGTCTGTCTGTCTGTCTGTCTGTCAGCTGGGTTATGCAGAAACAGCTCAACAGATTTAGACAAACTATAAGATCCAGGATTTTTTTTTTGATCCCGTTAACAGCTTGCAAGGTAGCAACAGTAGCTCTGGCATCAAATTTTATTTGCTCAGCTCTTGCAGTGGTGATGCAGGTAGACCCTTTTCCCTTACTCCAGTGAAGTTTCTTGAAGATTTCCACTGGAAGCAAACCACTGGTGAATACTATCTATAACAGTGTCCATTATTATATTGCGCACTTTAACCTCAAAGGAGGTTAGGACCTTTGTACAAATAAACTTTTTATTTGAATCATTTACATTAGCTAACTATTAATAACACAAATCAAAATACAACCCCAATTCCAAAAAAGTTGGGACAAAGTACAAATTGTAAATAAAAATGGAATGCAATGATGTGGAAGTTTCAAAATTCCATATTTTATTCAGAATAGAATATAGATGACATATCAAATGTTTAAACTGGGAAAATGTATCATTTAAAGAGAAAAATTAGGTGATTTTAAGTTTCATGACAACAACACATCTCAAAAAAGTTGGGACAAGGCCATGTTTACCACTGTGAGACATCCCCTTTTCTCTTTACAACAGTCTGTAAACATCTGGGGACGGAGGAGACAAGTTGCTCAAGTTTAGGGATAGGAATGTTAACCCATTCTTGTCTAATGTAGGTGTGGCAGCGGGGGCGTGGTCAAGCGCCGGTCTGTGACAGGAGGGTGGAGCCGGGGAAGGTGAGTGGCAGAATCGCGACACCTGAGGATAATTAACCTGTGTTTGTGTGTGTGTTTTCCTGGTAACCGCTCCCTATTTAAGGAGGCAGAGAGAGAGGAGAAGGAGCGCAACCCGGGACCAGACAAGTGTGTGCGTGTGAATGAATGAAAGCGACTAGACTGAAAAGTTGTAAAAATAAATCGCCTGTCTGCCTCCAAACGCTGTCCTGCCATCCTCTGTGCTCCACCCACACTCGATACTCGCTACAGTAGGATTCTAGTTGCTCAACTGTCTTAGGTCTTTTTTGTCGTATCTTCCGTTTTATGATGCGCCAAATGTTTTCTATGGGTGAAAGATCTGGACTGCAGGCTGGCCAGTTCAGTACCCGGACCCTTCTTCTACGCAGCCATGATGCTGTAATTGATGCAGTATGTGGTTTGGCATTGTCATGTTGGAAAATGCAAGGTCTTCCCTGAAAGAGACGTCGTCTGGATGGGAGCATATGTTGCTCTAGAGCCTGGATATACCTTTCAGCATTGATGGTGTCTTTCCAGATGTGTAAGCTGCCCATGCCACACGCACTAATGCAACCCCATACCATCAGAGATGCAGGCTTCTGAACTGAGCGCTGATAACAACTTGGGTCGTCCTTCTCCTCTTTAGTCCGAATGACATGGCGTCCCTGATTTCCATAAAGAACTTCAAATTTTGATTCGTCTGACCACAGAACAGTTTTCCACTTTGCCACAGTCCATTTTAAATGAGCCTTGGCCCAGAGAAGATGTCTGCGCTTCTGGATCATGTTTAGATACGGCTTCTTCTTTGAACTATAGAGTTTTAGCTGGCAACGGCAGATGGCACGGTGAATTGTGTTCACAGATAATGTTCTCTGGAAATATTCCTGAGCCCATTTTGTGATTTCCAATACAGAAGCATGCCTGTATGTGATGCAGTGCCATCTAAGGGCCCGAAGATCACGGGCACCCAGTATGGTTTTCCGGCCTTGACCCTTACGCACAGAGATTCTTCCAGATTCTCTGAATCTTTTGATGATATTATGCACTGTAGATGATGATATGTTCAAACTCTTTGCAATTTTACACTGTCGAACTCCTTTCTGATACTTTTCCACTATTTGTTGGCGCAGAATTAGGGGGATTGGTGATCCTCTTCCCATCTTTACTTCTGAGAGCTGCTGCCACTCCAAGATGCTCTTTTTATACCCAGTCATGTTAATGACCTATTGCCAACTGACCTAATGAGTTGCAATTTGGTCCTCCAGCTGTTCCTTTTTTGTACCTTTAACTTTTCCAGCCTCTTATTGCCCCTGTCCCAACTTTTTTGAGATGTGTTGCTGTTGTGAAATTTCAAATGAGCCAATATTTGGCATGAAATTTCAAAATGTCTCACTTTCGACATTTGATATATTGTCTATATTCTATTGTGAATACAATATCAGTTTTTGAGATTTGTAAATTATTGCATTCCATTTTTATTTACAATTTATACTTTGTCCCAACTTTTTTGGAATCGGGGTTGTAGCCAGCCAATACAAACACAGGGCTGCCCTAAAACTAGTAGCTAGCCAGATTTAATATCACCTGAGCTACCACCTAGCTATAATGCTCCTGCTTAGCATTTCACCTGCCGAGTCTTTACTGGATGCTCCTCGGAATATATCTATTATTTTGATACATTTCACTGCATCCTCCTCCAGTGGTGTGGGTTTTGTTTTTTTTGTAATCATATCTTTCTCTGCACCGCCCTTCTCTTTTTGCTACTGTCCTTACTTTTTTTTTTTAAATCAATGTAAACAGTTAACATGCTCCCTGGATAGTACCAGCACATCTCTGAGAACTTTGTATGAGCCCAAAGGAGAGTTCACAACTGTAACTGGGGCTTTTCACTGATGTCACAGATTTTTGTTTCTCACACAGCATCCACCATATTGCCAGGCAAACAAAGAAACATGGTCGCAACAGTTAATAATAAAAATCAACATGACTGTAGTCAGTACAATCTCTCTGAAATGATTAAAAATTTAGATTATACCAGCAAATCACATTACATTGAAAAAGCTTCACAGATCCATATCATTTACCCACAAATGTTTTTATTTCACTTGAAAAGTGCACGGCAAACCAGCTACTGGATTTGGGACACTACAACATCCTGAACTATTTAGTATTTGGTACTTCTAAATACACTGGAGAGATGCTAAAGGCATTTGAAAGTACAGATGCCGACCAATATTTTAAGGCAGGTTTCATACGTGCTGGAATGTTAAGGGAAATTCCTGATAAAGAATGCCTTATTATGACAAAGATAAGCTCAAATGTGGACTTCTAACAGTAATAAACAAGCCAGGGCCTAGCTCTAGCATATTTTATGGTGTTTGGCCTAGTCTGCATTTTCAGTACATAAAACATGCTGCTAGTCTAGCCAAGCTTTAGGTCTAATAAAATGTATTGTGTCCAATACCCACATCCAGATATACATTTTAACGTTCATACATTTGCCATTTGGCATGTTTTTGTGTAGTGCAGTAGAGCTGCTAAATATGACGCGCTTGTGTATGTACTGGTAGACTGTATTGAGTGCCAGACCATGCAACCTGTTAAAAGCTTTATTATTGAGACCAAAGTTCTGTTCATGATACACCAACTTATGGACTTGTTGAATGTTAACTTAAGTACAACTAGTCTAGATCTAGATCTATAGGATTTTTATAACCAAGTGGCCTTGAGCTAGAAAAAGTGTTAGGAGAAAAAACAGGTACACAGAACTTTAATACTAACCTGATCTAATATGTTCTCCACACATGGGAATGCTTTGTTGGCATCCAATCTTCCCATTTAACTGCAGTCCACCATTTTTCTCATCTTTCTGGGTTCACCGAGAAGCAGTGAAAAGTTAAACCAAGCTCATCTGCACATCTGTTATTACATCCAAAAGCACTTCAGGTCTCTGGCATTGTTCTTTTTGATATAACTTCTACAAGTTTATCTGTAGATGTTTACTGAATTGGGCTTACAATCACTTGTGTACACTTGTGCCAGTCATTGTCAAACACAAAGCTTGCCAGGCAATATGGCCACATAAAGAAATCCGCAGTTATGATGATGTCATGTGAAATGCCTCTGTAGCTGAACAATTACAATTCAAGTCTCAACAGGGTTGTGCCACTTCAGGAGGGGCTGCTCATTTACCCCCTTAAACTACTGCAAATAGAGACTCAGCTGCAGTTTGCTTGCTGGGAGAGACAATGGGATGCAAGGGTACAGTTTAGGGCTGGCCAGATGGTGCAGTAAGATGGGATACTTTTATGTAACAAAATATTGTTAGCTTACACAATAATCAGCCCAGCCCGACCCCAAAAAGCTAACAGCCCACTGGGAATTCTCCTGACCCTGCCAATTACCAATCCGCCACTGTATAAAGACAATATAGCACTTGCAATCATGCAGTACTGAATATCAGCACTGGCATGGAGCCCCAAAGAGCCAGGCAACCACAAGCTGAGAGAGAGAGTGAAAGACTGAGAAATTCTCTGCCCTCCCCCATCCTCTGTGTTGCCACATCACTACCCTGGATGCAATGGGAGATGAAAGCAACTTAATAATCACCCAGCACTCACCTGTGCTCCCGAAAAACTCTCTTGCATCTTATGGATGTGTAGAGGACATCTAACAGAGACAGAAATGCCATTGCCGAGATTTGATGACTGGCAAAGTTCTTGTTTAACTAGATGACTGAATAAGCATCTAACTTATCATTTCAAATCGGTTAGCCTACTCATTGATTTTAATTGCTTAACTTTATTTGTAATTTTGTCACCTGTAGCCTAGCCTAACAAATAAATTATCTCAAAATGAGAGGAGAAATTAATCTTATGCCAAAAAAAAATGTTAACCCCATTAATTACAAACAACTTGAAAATACTTATATAGCCTATGTTAGGGACACACAGTCAATGTACATTACATGTCCATTACAAAATATAATATTTTGCCATACACTATATATTTTTAATTGAATATGTGGCTGCATATGCTTTGGCATTAGTTAGAATATATGGTCTAATAACAATTCTCCACTCAGCCAGATTTAATGTCTTGTGCTGCACCACACATCCATTGCTAACTCAAAACTTGCATACACAAGGTAAGACTTGAAGTGAGATTTGATTGTAGCCTCTGCTCATGTCCACATTGTATGGAAATGACCATATGCCCAGGTTTCTGTTGCACATTCATGACGAAAATAAGGGCCAATGAAACCACAGCAGAAAATAAGACTTTCATTCAGTTATTTGACTCATGAGTTGTAGTACCATTTCAGTAGCATGATGTGTGGCAGTGTGGGTGTGGTTGAGCGTCAGCTGTGAATGGCAAGGAGTCAGGTTGAACCAGCAGGTACAGTAACATGTTACAAGTTACACCTGTGTGTAATTACTGGCTGTCTATTAACGTGTGTCTATGTGTGTCTTTCAGATAGCCAGTAATGAGAGAAAGAGAGAGAAAGCTGTGTTCCCCCAACATGTGTGATATCTGTGTGTGTGTGTAGTATTCACTGAAAAGTGCAGAAATAAAGTGCACCTTGAGCTGTCACGCCCGTCTCCGTGTTCCTCCTTGCCCCATTTAAAGAGAACCTTTACAAGGTGTTTTCAGGAAAAAACAGTTTTAAATAAGTTACTTTTCACATGACAACATGACTTAATTTCATCAGTTCACACCCCCCACCCCCAAGGAGGCTGTATCTCCTTGATAGGCCATTGGCATTCCTGTGCTGGGTCCCGGATCTGTGCTGGACCTGGAAAGAGAAGTCCTGCAGAGACAAGAATCAGCAAGTAACTCGAGCATTGGTATCTTTGGTGGCCACCATCCACTGACATGGGGCATGGTCGGTGACGAATGTGAAATAATGAACAGACAGATAATATCTCACTGCCCACTTGATGACCAGGGTTTCATTCTCTACAGCCATGTAATTCTTCTCAGCTAGGAATAGCTTGCAGCTGATGTACATCACAGAATGCTCTTAACCCTCTATGACCTGTGAGAGCACAACACCCAGGCCCATCAAACAGTGCCCATCATCCAAACAGTGCCTGTTTGGATGATGAATGGGAAGTCAAAGTCTGGATTTTGGAGGATGGGGTCAGTGGCGAGGGCCTTCTTCAGGGCCTGGAATGCATGCTCTGCTTGGTTGGTCCATTTCACCTTTTCTGGTTTGCCCTTTTTGGTGAGGTCTGAGAGAGGAGAGGCTAAAGAGTAGAAGTTAGGCACAAATCTTCAATCATACCCTACCAGCCCCAAGAATGCATGTACCTGACACTTGCTTGTTGGCTGGGGGTACTTCTGTCTGGCCTCCACTTTCTTCTCTTGTGGCATCAGCAGCCCCAGCCCTGCAAGCCCAGCCTTCCTCAGCTCCTCCAGGATGGGTTTTAGGTGGTGCAGGTGATTCGCTCAGGTGGAGGAGTGGATGATGACGACATCATCCAGCTAGGCAGTGAACTCACACTGGAGGCACAGCACAATATCCATGAGTCACTGGAAGGTCACTGGCACCCAGTTGAGGCCAAAGGGGAGGATCTGGTACTGCAAGTGGCCTGAAACTGTAGTAAAGGTGATTTTGAAGTGGGCCCAGGATGTCAGGGCCACTTGCCAGTATTCGTTAGTAAGCTCCAGGATGGAAATAAAGTGGGCTGTTCTGAGCCTGTCAATCAGATCATCCATTCTGGGCAGGGCGTAGCTGTCGAAGTCTGAAATGGCATTGAGTTTCCTGAAGTCATTTCATCATCTCTGACTTTTGTCCAGTTTGGGCACCACCATGATGGGGCTTGACCAAGGGCTGGTGGATTCCTTGATGGTCCCCATCTGCAGCATTTTTGCCACTTTCTCCTCGATTGCACAACAGCGGGCCTCTGGGATGCAATAGGGGCATTAGTGAATTACATCCTCGGGGGCATCCAGATGTCATGCTGGATCAGGTGGGTCCAGCCTGGTTCTGCTGTGAACACATCTGTGTACTGGTCCAGCAGCTCCCCCAATTCTTGGTGTTGTTGTACAGAGAACTCTTCTCCCAGCTGGACCAGTACATGCCCTGGAGGACCTGGGGACACAAGAGCATGGACTGAGAGCAGAAACAGGGGCTTGACCCAGTGTTTCAGCAGATTAAAATGGTATATTTGGGTTTCCTTGTGCTTACCCAACTGCTGCAGGTGATAGCTCACTGGCCCAACACGCTCAGCCACCATGAAGGGACCCTGCCACCAGGCGAGGAACTTGCAGTTGGTGGTGGGGACGAGTAGCAGTACGTGATCCCTAGGCTGGAACTCCCAGGGCTGGGCAGAGCAATTGTAATTGTGGCTCTGCTCGGCCTATGCTGCAAGCATGTGTTCGCGCACAATGGGGACCACATTGTCAATGCGCTCTTGCATTTCCCTCATATAATCAACTGTTGTCCTGAATAGTGATCGCTGTTTCTCCCAGGCCTCCTTGACCATGTCCAACAAATCCCAGGGCCTTCTCCCAAGCAGCAGTTTGAAAGGTGGAGGCTTGGGACATCCTAGTTCTGGCTGTCTTCATCTGCTACTCATTGGAGCATCTGCTTCAGGGTCCAGTTGAACCTCTCAACCAGCCCATCAATTTGGGGGTGGTACACCAACATGTGAATCTACCTGACCTGCAACAGCTGACACACATCTGCCATTAGTTTTGACACAAAGGGCGTACCTTGGTCAGTGAGTATATCCTTGGGGAGCCCCACCTGAGAGAACAGCAGAACCAGTTCCCAGGTGATGTTCTTTGAGGTGGCTTTCCACAGAGGAGCTGCCCAGGAACACCAGGTGGTGTCGTCCACAATGACTAGGATGTATTGGTGGCCCCGGGCAGACTTGGGAAGTGGACCCACCAGACCCATACCCACTCTCTCAAAGGAAACATTGATGATTGGGAACAGCAGAAGTGGGGCAGGAGCTTGGGGTCAGTGTGCTAGCAGTGGGAGCACCGCTGGCATAAGTTTTTCACCTCCATGTTCATCCCTGGCCACACAAAGCGGTCCATGATCTTCTCCAGGGTGCTCTGGCTGGCCAGGTGGCCACCCAAGGGATGGGAGTAGGCCAGGTGCATCACCACATCAGCCTTTAAGTGGGGCACCACCAGTAGGTCAATGTCTTGGCCCCACTGTTCCATGAAGTGATAAAGTAGGCCCTGGCACACCAGGAAGTAGGAGCTGGGGACCAGCTCCCCCAGCTGCTGGTCTTTGCCCTAAATGAAGTGCACCTGCCGCCAGCAGTTTTTCAGTCATTCATCCCTTTGCTGCTCCTGCCCAAAGTTCCCTTCATGTGCCACATACTTAAACACACACGAGAGTGGGTTAGAGGTGGTGTGCGACTCGCCATCAGCAGCACAGTCCATGGCTTCCCCATGTCCCCTGACCAGGCACACATCTTGGGGTGAAGATGTGTGGTCCCATGGTCTCCATGGGGCCTGATGTCTTCTCATCCTCCTGGCAGCAAGTAGTTCTTTTGGGAGTCTGGGCCAGTCCTGACTTAGGTGGAAAGGGACAGGGAGGTCAGGTACCACACCTACAGAGACTTTCCACTCACCTGACTCATCTCCAATCTTGACTTGGGTGATGACCACCTCTCGTGCATCCCCATACATGCAGGTGACCTTGATGGTACCACTGCACTCCACAGCCACAGGCAGGATCGAAGGCTGGGCCAGCATGATGGTGCTGCCCAAGTCCAGGAGGGTTTTCACTGGCCAGCCCTCTACCCACACAGGGGTGCTTGGTAGATGAGGGCTGGTGGGTGAGTGGACAACACAGCTAGCAAGCCATGGTTTCTGGGCTGGGGCGGAGGGAGGTTGCTCAGTCACGGTGGGCATGGGTGAGGGTGGTCCTTGGGTAAGGGTGAGTGTAGAGGGTGAGGGTGCTTTTGAGCCCCGGAGTTGGTGCAGGGAGTGGTGGGGGAAGAGTCGATGGTTTCCTTCCTTGGCCTTGTAGTGCCTTGTATTTTTATGTCCAGGGTTGCCAGGTGACCCACTGGCATGGGTGACCATAGGGTGACCAGGGTTGCCATGGGTGACCATGAGTTGCCATGGTGACCCACTCTGTGACCTGCATTGCCAAATGCTGCTCAGGCTATAGCCAGTGTTTGGTGGTTCTTAGCAGTGAGTTCATCTGGCTATTTGGGTTGACATCAGTTCGATACACCCAAGAGTGGAGCTCTGTTATGGGCTGGCTGACAGAGAACCAGCAGCGCCCCAGGATCTGCTCTTTCAGGAATTAGTAATCATCTGCGACAGCTAGCGGGAGGTTGAAGTAGGCCTGTTGGGCCTCCCTGGTGAGGAGAGGAACCAGAGCCTGGGCCCATTTGGCTGGCCTACTCCACGTACTGTCTGTTTGAACATGTAGAGGGACGCCTCCACATTGTCAGAAGGGGTAAGCTGATGTAGCAGATGCAGAGCCTCTTGGCAGGAATCTGGGAGGCAGCCAGGGAGAGGTGAGGCTCTGACTTGCTGCTGCAGCAGCTCCTGAGTGGTGACTTGTAGGTCTTTTGTGAGCTCCTGTGTAATTTGTTGCTACTGGAGGTTTGTTTCCAGGAGATGCAGAAGGGAATCCATGGGGGAGGGTGGTGGGAGTGTCATGCTCAAGTACATATTCTCCACCAGTGTAGGACTTGTGCTGCAAGAGTGAGAGAGCACAGACCCACAATCCAGATTTTTAGTGCAAAATGTGCAGGAATTTTAAGGAAAAATAAGGAATGGGGAAGTGCTGGAGAAGTGAGAGGTGAGTTTAGTGCAGTCAGTGCAGGTGGCAGGGAGTCCAACTGGCCTAGGCTGAGGTTGCAGGTGGGGGCTGGCTGTGCCATTTGCAGGAAGTGCTCCATTGCTGGGACCATCCACTCTATGGAGAGTCCCTTACCTGGGGGCATTGAACGTGTTCCAGCCTGCTATCACAAACTCAAGGAGGTATCTTTCCATCCAAGATGGCGCCGCATACAGCTGCCACGGGACTTTGCTCTCTCATACTTTCTGTTTTTGTGTAATTGTTGTGTTAATTCTTCTCCGTGCTTCACGGAGTGCTGCGCTGAGGGTTTTTTTAATACCTACACCTTCCGGTCCTGATAGGAGCGAAATGTGTGGGTGTTTTTTCCTCTCATCTCTCATTTCTCAGCCTCTCCCTTCCTGACAAGCCTCTCTCCTGCTTTGCTTCTGCGGACTCGTCTTGTCTGAGAGACCCTTCCTGCACTGTTCTCCGAATTGAAATTATGGATCTGATCAACTGGTCACTTCACGCAATTGACACAATCTTCTCGACTAGAAGTCTGGGTTCGGGGGAACCTGTCTGTCCTGCCAGAACGTTTGCAGCCAGATACACCATGGATGCCTGGGAGAAGTGGCGTGTGGTGTGCTTGGCAATTCTTTCCATGGAGGACATTGAGGATATTTACCTATTCGGAACCATGATCACAGGATTTTTGCTGATTGGACTTGGCATTGCCCTGGTGTATCGAGGAAATCAGTTAATGGTGGCAGCTGTTCAAAGCCCCACAAAGCTGCCCGACATGATTGAAGCGGTGGGCAGAGCTGTTAGCACTCAGACTGTAGCTATTCAGAACTTGAGTCACAACATTGATAACATCATAGAGAAGTTGATGGCTTTGCAAAGAGAAATGGATCATTTTGGTGGCCAGAATGGACAAGCGGGTTAAGCGAAAAAGGACACGTCTACCCATCTTAAGTCTAAACAAATTCCAATCTTATCTTGGCTCTCTTAGCCAGCACTGCCTTCAAGGCTGTTGCTGTAGAAACATGATTCTCCCCCTGGAGTTCACTGCAGTGAGACTCTGTGTGTGTGTGGGTTTTTTTTCCTATACTTTTTTCTGTCTGTACTATGAAAACTAAGTTGAACCGGAGTCAAATTCCTCGTGTGTGTAACATACCTGGCAATAAAGTGCTTCTGATTCTGATTCTGATTCTGATTGGGTAAAGGAAAAAACAGTGGACTACCTCCTCACAGACAGTATGACTATGCCATCAACCTCCTTCTGGGCACTACCCCTCCACACTGTTGCATCTACCCACTCTTGATCACTGAGCAATCTGCTATGAAGGAGTATGTCTAAGAAGTACTACAAAAAGGCTATAATCCCTCCTTCCATATCACCAGCATCCACAGGCTTCTTTTTCACAGAAAAGAAAGGGGGAGGCCTCAGACCTTGTATAGATTATCAAGGACTGAACCAGAGCACCGTGAAGTACCCTTATCCACTATCACTAGTATCCTCTGCCTTGGAACAACTACAATCTGCTTGTATATTCAGCAAGCTAGACTTCAGGAGTGTCCACAACCTGGTGCACATTCAAGAGGGGGACAAGTGGAAGACGGTGTTCAGTATCGCTTCTGGATATTTGAATACCTTGTCATGCCATATGGGCTCTCTTACACACGCAGTGTGTTCCAATGCCTCATTAATGACATGCTCCAGGACATGCTGGACACTACATCATCACTTATATCAATGACATTCTTATCTACTCCCCAGACAAAGCTAGTCACCAAGACCACATCAAGTCAGTATATACGAAAGCTGAAAGCTATATGTTCAAGCTGAAAAGTGTGGATTTCATGACAAGGTTACCGCAGTCACCACCTGGCCAAACCCCATTTCCATCAAGGAACTCCAACATTTCCTAGGGTTTGCCAACTTTTACCAATGATTCATTGGAGGATTCAGCACTATTGCAGTTCCTCTCACCGTTCTACTCAAAAAGGGGCCCAAGCATCTGCAATGGAACCAAGGGGCAGAGAATGCATTTCTTCAGCTCAAGTCTGCCTTCACCACAGCACCCATCCTGAAACACCCAGATTTCCCTAAGCCCTTCACCATCGAAGTAGATGCAGCTGAGACCAGAGTTGGAGGTGTCCTGTCCCAGCACTTTGGGAAGGAGCCTAAACAGCACCCCATAGCATTCTTCTTGAATAAACTCACACCAGCTGAGCAAAACTATGACATAGAGAACAGATAACTTCTAGCAATTAAACTGGCCCTGGTGGAGTGGAGGCACTGGCTCGAGGGTGCCGCGCACCCATTTGTCATTCTCATGGACCATCAGAATCTTGAAAACTTCAAGACAGTTAAGCAGTTGGATCCACATCGGGCATGTTGGGCTCTCTTCTTAACATGGTTTCAATTCACCATCTCATTATGTCCTGGTTCCAGAAATACAAAAGCTGACACACTGACCAGAATTTATCCCTCCACTACCTTAAACCAAAAGTCCACACCTATGCTGCCACCCAAGTGCTTTGTGAATGCTCTCTCCTGGGATATTGACAAGGAACTGGCACAAGTCCAACTTCACAACCCCCCTGAAGCTTGTCCACCTGGTCTAATGCTCGTTCCACCACAATACCCAAGGTTGCCTCATCAATTGGGTGCACTTGTCTCCTGCCACTGGACACCCTAATAATCAATGCACGTACCAACTCATCAGGACAAAGTATTGGTGGGAGAACATGATGGCAGACATCAACCAGTTTGTCTCTTCCTGTTCTGCCTATACTCAAGCCAAGGTGCCCTGGGCTCCACCCACAGGTAAGTTTATCCCACTGCCCACATCCCAGAGACCATGGTCCCATCTGGCAATTGACTTCATCACTGATCTACCCAAATCACAGGACAATATGGTAATCATGGTAGTCATTGATCAGTTTTCCAAAGCTCTGAAACTCATTCCCTTGCCTGGCCTACCCACAGCCTTGGAAACTGCTGAATTTATCTTTAACCATGTCTTCAGGTATTACAGGATCCCTGAAGACATAGTGAGTGATCAGGGACTCCAATTCTCATCCAGAGTATGGGCTAAGTTCATGGACAAACTAGGAGTAATGGTGAGTCTAACTTCTTGGCATCATCCACAGTCCAATGGCCAAGTAGAGCATGCTAACCAGGAGATTGGGTGCTTCCTGAGAGTGTTCTGGGAATATGCATGGAACTCACTTAAGCACTCTGCCATGCAACTCACCCCATTCCTGGGATACCAACCCCTATTGTTCCCATGGGACAACTTACCCACACACATCTTGGCAGTGGACTCATGGTTTTGGAGAAGTGAGCAGGTATGGGAGAGCGTTCACCAATGACTTGAGCAAGTGTCCAGTAGATACAAGTTCTATGCCAACAAGCACAGAGGGGAAACACCCATGTATGCACCCGGAGACAGAGTCTTGGTGTCCACTAAGGATTTACGGGATGCCAGTGTATGTAAAAATCTTAGTGCCAGGTTCATCGGCCCCTTCAGAGTCCTACACCAGATCAATGAGGTCTCATACAGACTGGAACTCCCACAACACTGCCGCCTATCACCCACATTCCATGTATCATGTCTTAAGCCTGTTATTCCTGGACTTCTTGCCACAAATACACCATCCACAGAACACTCATTACCTCTTGAAGTGGAAGGACAGCTGATGTACCAGGTGCACAAAATCCTCAATTCCCATCGCAGGCAGGGCAATCTAGAACATCTGATGGACTGGGAGGGGTACGGTCCAGAGGAGCACACTTGGGTACCTGCCAAAGACATTTTAGACCCACTCCTGACTCAAGAATTCCATGGCCAACATCATGAAAAGCCAGCACTCAGAAAACGTGGACATTCCAGAAAGGAAAGCACTCCCAGAGTGAGCGCCTGGGGGGGTGTACCACTGCACCTACTCCACATCACAATCAATCAGTGCACACTACTTAAGGACCACAACCACAAACCCTCATGCAAAGTATCGTTCTGTGTCCCTGAACCTGATCATATCAAGCCTACTCGTGCTGACTTTAGTTACATTGACCCTGGTTTTGTTTACATTTGGACTCTAAGCTAGTTATATTCCTCTGAAACTATGTTCAGGAATCGACTGACCCTTTGCCCAAACTTGACTGTGCTTCTCGTCTCGCGATTGGGATTGGGGTGCTAGTTTGTGATGCACCTGCTCTCCCCTGCACCTGCTTCTGCAAGAGCCTGCACCTGCTGACATGTATGACATTACCTTTCTTTTAATAACACTTTTTAATCATATGGGGACTGAGGATACTAATTGTTGCAGTTTTGCAATTGGAATTTTTGTGCATTCTTGTTCGATACAAGACTTTATTTGCTCAACAGTCCGTGGTCACCGTTGTCTGACTCTCCTCTTCATTATGTGCCATACATTCTCAATAGGAGACAGATCTGGACTGGCAGCAGGCCAGTCAAGCACACTCACTCTCTGTCTACGAAGTCACGCTGTTGTAGCCCGTGTAGAATGAGGTCTTGGATTGTCCTGCTGAAATAAGCATGAACTTCCCAGCAAAAGATGTTGCCTTGATGAATATTTCTCTCTAAAATCCCAATATATACTCCAGTGATTTATATCCCAATATATACAACCCCAATTCCATAAATTTGGGACACTGTGTAAAACATAAATAAAAAACAGAATATGATGATTTGCAAATCTTGGAAACCCTATATTTCATTGAAAATAGTACAAAGACAATATATCAAATGTTGAAACTGAGAAATTGTATTGTGTTTTGAAAAATATATGTTAATTTTGAATTTGATGTCGGCAACACATTTTAAAAACTTGGGATGGGGCATGTTTACCACTGTGTTGTGTCACCTCTACTTTTAACAACACTGTAAACATTTGGGAACTGAGGAGACCAATTGCTGAAGTTTTGAAAGAGAAATGCTGTTCCATTCTTGCCTGATATACAATTTCAGTTGCTCAACATTTCAGGGTCACTCTCAGACCCAGAGAAGGTGGTGGTGTTTCTGGATATTTTTATATATGGTTTTAACTTGCACTTGTGGATGCAGTAATGAACCGTTTTCACAGATGATGGTTTTCTGAAGTGTTCCTGAGCCAATACAATGATTTCCACTACAGACATGTGTCTGCTTTTAATGCAGTGTCACCTGAGGGCCTGAAGATCACAGGCATCCAATGTCAGTTTTCAGCCTTGTCTCTTGCATACAGTGATTTCTCCAGATTCTCTGAATCTTTTAATGATATTATGTACCATAGATGATGTGATCCCCAAATTCTTTGCAATTTTACACTGAGGAATGTTATTCTTACATTGTTGCACTGTTTGCCCACACAATCTTTCACAGAGCAGTGAACCCCTCCCCATCTTTACTTCTGAGAGACTCTCTGGGATGCTCTTTTTATGCCCAATCATTTTACTGACCTATTGCAAATTAACCAAATTAGTTTTTTTTAGCATTACACAACTTTTTCAGTCTTTTGTTGCCCCGTCCCAACTTTTTTGAAATGTATTGCTGACATCAAATTCAAAATGCGCACATATTTTTCAAAAAACAATACAATTTCTCAGTTTCAACATTTGAGATGTTGCCTTTGTACTATTTTCAATGAATTACAGGGTTTCCAAGATTTGCAAATCATCGTCTCGTCTCGTCTCGTCTACTTCCGCTTTATCCGGGACCGGGTCGCGGAGGCAGCAGTCTAAGCATGGAAGCCCAAACTTCTCTTTCCCCAGACACCTCGGCCAGCTCCTCGGGAAGAATACTGAGGAGTTCCCAGGCCAGCCGAGAGACATAGTCCCTCCAGCGTGTCCTGGGTCTTCCCTGGGGCCTCCTCCCAGGGGAACATGCCTGGAACACCTCCCCAGGGAGGCGTCCAGGAGGCATCCGAAAAAGATGCCCGAGCCACCTCAGCTGATTCCTCTTGATGTGGAGGAGCAGCAGCTCTACTCCAAGCTCCTCCCGAGTGACTGTGCTTCTCACCCTATCTCTAAGGGAGCGCCCAGCCACCCTGTGAAGGAAACTCATTTCTGCTACTTGTATCCGCGATCTTGTTCTTTCAGTCATTACCCAAAGCTCATGACCATAGGTGAGAGTTGGAACGTAGATTGACCAGTAAATTGAGAGCTTCACCTTTTGGCTCAGCTCCTTCTTCACCATGACGGACCGGTAAAGCGACCGCATCACTGCGGAGGCTGCACCGATCCGCCTGTCGATCTCATGCTCCATCCTTCCCTCACTCGTGAACAAGATCCCGAGATACTGAAACTCCTCCACTTGAGGCAGGACTTCTCCACCAACCTGGAGAGGGCAAGCCACCCTTTTCTGGTCGAGAACCATGGCCTCGGACTTGGAGGTGCTGATTCTCATCCCAGCCACTTCACACTCGACTGCAAACCACCCCAGTGCATGCTGAAGGTCCTGGTTTGAAGAAGCCAACAGGACAACATCATCCGCAAAAAGCAGAGATGAAATCCTGTGGTTCCCAAACAGGATTCCTTCCGGCCCCTGGCTGCACCTAGAAATTCTGTCCATAAAAATTATGAACAGAACCGGTGACAAAGGGCAGCCCTGCCAGAGTCCAACATGCACTGGGAACAGGTCTGACTTACTGCCGGCAATGCGAACCAGACTCCTGCTCCGTTCGTACAGGGACCGGACAGCCCTTAGCAAAGAGCCCCGAACCCCATACTCCCGAAGCACCTTCCACAGAATACCATGGGGGACACAGTCGAATGCCTTCTCCAGATCCACAAAGCACATGTGGACTGGTTGGGCAAACTCCCATGAACCCTCGAGCACCCTATGAAGGGTATAGAGCTGGTCCAGTGTTCTGCGACCAGGACAAAAGCCGCATTGTTCCTCCTGGATCCGAGGTTCGACTATTGGTCGAATTCTCCTCTCCAGTACCCTGGAGTAAACCTTCCCCAGGAGGCTGAGAAGTGTGATTCCCCTGTAATTGGAGCACACTCTCCGGTCCCCTTTCTTAAAAAGAGGGACCACCACCCCAGTCTGCCACTCCAGAGGCGTGCCAACCAAGACAGCCCCACAACATCCAGAGACTTGAGATACTCAGGGCGGATCTCATCCACCCCCGGTGCCTTGCCACCGAGGAGCTTGCAAACCACCTCAGTGACTTCAGCTTGGGTAATGGACGAGTCCACCTCTGAGTCATCAGCCTCAGTCTCCTCAATGGAAGACATGACGGTAGGATTGACAAGATCCTCAAAGTATTCCTTCCACCGCCCGACAATGTCCCCAGTCAAGGTCAACAGCTCCCCACCCGCACTGTAAACAGTGTTGGCAGAGTACTGCTTCCCCCTCCTGAGGTGCCGGACGGTTTGCCAGAATTTCTTCAAGGCCGACCGATAGTCCTTCTCCATGGCCTCCCCGAACTCCTCCCAGTTCTGAGTTTTTGCCTCTGCAACTGCCTGAGCTGCAGCACGCTTGGCCTGCCGATACCCGTCAGCTGCCTCAGGAGTCCCGGAGGTCAACATGGCCCAATAGGACTCCTTCTTCAGCTTGACGGCATCCTTTACTTCTGGTGTCCACCACCGGGTTCAGGGATTGCCGCCACGACAGGCACCGGAGACCTTGTGGCCACAGCTCCAAACAGCTGCATCCACAATGGAGGTAGAGAACATGGTCCACTCAGACTCAATGTCCCCCGCCTCCCTCATAAGCTGGGAAAAGCTCTCCCGGAGGTGGGAGTTAAAGACCTCCCCAACAGAGTGCTCGGCCAGACGTTCCCAGCAGACCCTCACCATACGTTTGGGCCTGCCAGGTCTGTCCAGCTTCCTCCTCTGCCAGCGGATCCAACTCACCACCAGGTGGTGATCAGTTGACAGCTCAGCCCCTCTCTTCACCCGAGTGTCCAAGACATAAGGCCGGAGATCAAATGAAATGACAACAAAGTCTATCATCGACCTCCGACCTAAGGTGTCCTGGTGCCACGTGCACTTATGGACACCCCTATGCTCGAACATGGTGTTTGTTATGGACAAACCGTGACTAGCACAGAAGTCCAATAATAAAACACCACTCGGGTTCAGATCGGGGAGGCCGTTCCTCCCAACCACGCCCCTCCAGGTGTCACTGTCATCGCCCATGTGAGCATTGAAGTCCCCCAGTAGCACAATGGAGTCCCCAGTCTGAGCACCCCTCAGTACCTCTCCCAGGGACTCCAAGAAGGCCGGATACTCTATACTGCTATTCGGCCCATAGGCACAAACAACAGCAAGAGCCCTCTCCCCAATCCAAAGGCACAGAGAGGCGACCCTCTCGTTCACTGGGGTAAACTCCAACACATGGCGGCTGAGCTGGGGAGCTATAAGCAAGCCCACACCAGCCCGCCGCCGCTCACCATGGGTGACTCCAGAGAAGTGGAGAGTCCAGCCCCTCTCAAGGAGCTGGGTTCCAGAGCCCAAGCTGTGCGTGGAGGTGAGCCTGACTATCTCTAGCCGGTACCTCTCAACCTCCCGCAGAAGCTCAGGCTCTTTCCCCCCCAGCGAAGTGACATTCCATGTCCCAACAGCTAGCCGCTGTGTCCGGGGATCAGGTCGTCGAGGCCCCTGCCTTTGACTGCCACCCAATCCACATTGCACCAGTCCCCTACTGCTACCTCTGTGGGTGGTGAACCCACAGGAGGTCGGGCCCACGTCACCTCTTCGGGCTAAGCCTGGCCGGGCCCCATGGGCAAAGGCCCAGCCACCAAGTGCTCGCATACGAGCCCCAACCCCAGGCCTGGCTCCAGGGTGGGGCCCTGGCTGCGCCATACCGGGCGACGTCACGGTCCTCGATGGTTTCTGCATAAGGGTTTTGGTGAACTGCTCTTGGTCTGGCCTGTCACCTAGGACCTGTCTGCCTTGGGAAACCCTGACAGGGGCATAATGCCCCCGACAACATAGCTCCTAGGATCATTCAAGCACACAAACCCCTCCACCACAATAAGGTGGCAGTTCTAGGAGGGGGCAAATCATCATATTCTGTTTTTTATTTATGTTTTACACAGTGTCCCAAATTTATGGAATTGAGGTTGTATATTAATGGTACCTTCACACACATGCAACTCACCCATGTCATGGGCACTGATGCACCCCATACCATCACAGATGCTGGCACCTTTCTCTGATAACAAACTGGATGGCCATGTTCACCTTTGGCACTGAGAACTCGATGTCTGGTTTTCCTAAAAACAAGCTGAAATGTGGACTCATCTAACCACAGCACACATTTCCAATGTCTTTTGGTCCATTTGAGATGAGTTTGGGCCCAGAGAAATTCACAGCGTTTCTGCATAAAATTGATGAATGGCTTCCTCCTTGCGTAATACAGTTTCAGGTTGCATTTCTGGATGCAGCGTGGACTGTGTTAAGTGACAATGGTTTTCTGAAGTATTCCTGAGTCCATGTGGATATATTTGTCACACTAGCATTATGGCTACTCAGGCAGTGCCTCCTGAGGGCTCGAAGGTCATGCACATTCAACAGTAATTTCCAACCTTACCCTTCATGCACTGAGATGTCTCTGAATTCCCTTAATCTTTTCACAATATTTTGTACTGTAGATTTTGAAATACCTAAAATCTTGCATTAAGAAACGTTCTTTTTGAATTGACTAACAATTCTCTCACGAATTTTGGCACAAAGGAATGAGCCACCACCCATCCTTGCTTGCAAAGACTGAGCCTTTGGTGCATGCTCCTTTTATACACAATCATGATACCAGTTAACCTGCTTATTGTGGAATCTTCCAAAATGGTGTTACTTGAATATCCTATCAAGTTTATGGAAAATAAGGTATATAAAAACATAGATAGTAAATAGTATATATATTTATTTATATAACTTATTTTGTAAGCTATTTTCTCTATAAATGCAAAATAGGGAGCCTGAGGGAAATGGCATTTCAATGCACTGTGTACTTATACAGTTGTGTTCAAATAAATAGCAATGCGTTAAAAAGTGAATAAAGTGAAATATTTTAAATAGCTTTTATTTCCATATTTCAAATGTACACAGTAAATTCCAAATCAAAGCATTAGCAAATTTTAACAAGTCTGCCTTATTCATTTCCAGGAAGTAAAGAAAAGGAATATTAATCTGTTAAAAAAAGATAGCAGTGTCGACATTTTTCTCTTCAAACTCAAACTGAACTAATATATAATTACATAACCATTGTTTTTTTATAAGTGCTGCACATCTGTGTTGCATCAAGTCAACCAACTTCTGGTATTTCAGCCCAGGATGAATGAACTACATTCCACAGTTCCTGTGAATTGTTGAGTTTTGCTTCAGAAACTGCATTTTTAACGTCACCCGACAAGTTTTCAGTGGGGTTGAGGTCAGGGGATTGAGCTGGCTACTCCATTACCTCAATCCTTTTTGTTTGGAACCAAGATGTTGCTTGTTTGCTTGTGTATTTGGGGTCATTGTCTTGTTGAAACACTTATTTCAGGGGCATTTCCTCTTTGGCATATGGCAACATAATCTCTTCAAATATTTTGATGTATTCAAACTGATCCATGATCCCTGGTATATGATAACTAGACTCAACACTGTAGGATGAAAAGCATCCCCATACCATGATTTTTGTGCCGCCATGCTTTACTGTCTTCACAGAGTACTGTGGCTTGAATTCAGAACCCATGGGTCATCTGACATACTGGTGATGACCACGAGACCTGAAAAGAACAATGTTACACTCATCAGTCCACAGAATGTTATACCTTTGCTCTTTGGGCCAATTGATGTGTTCCTTGGCAAATTTTAACCGACTCTGCACATGCTGTTTTTTCAACAATGGTGCTTTATGGGGGTTTCTTGCTGATAGCTTCAGTCAAACATATTCTGACTGTAACAGAACTTACAGGTAATTTTAGTCATGTTTGTTCTTTCTGGAGGTGATGATCGGCTGAATCTTTGCCATTCTGACTATTATTCGATCCATTTTAACAGTAGTTGCTCATTTTCTTCCACATGTCCAGGTTTTTGTTACCATTTTAAAGCATGTGAGATCATTTTAGCTAAGCATCCTATAATTTGCTGCACTTCTTTATATGGTTTCTCCTCTCCAATCAGCTTTTTAATCAAATTGCGTTGTTCCTCTGAACAATGTTTGGAATGGCCCATTTTACTTAGCAATTCAGAAGGAAATATATTTTACAACAAATGTGTGAAACATTTGCTTCCCTTCTTTCTTATTAATAAAGGACAATTAATGATACCCGTTTTTCACAGAATGAATGAATTCTCTCATTAAACTCCACACTGCTATTACAACCCCGATTCCAAAAAAGTTGGGACAAAGTACAAATTGTAAATAGAAATGGAATGCAATAATTTACAAATCTCAAAAACTGATATTGTATTCACAATAGAACATAGACAACATATCAAATGTCGAAAGTGAGACATTTTGAAATTTCATGCCAAATATTGGCTCATTTGAAATTTCATAACAGCAACACATCTCAAAAAAGTTGGGACAGGGGCAATAAGAGGCTGGAAAAGTTAAAGGTACAAAAAAGGAAGAGCTGGAGGACCAAATTGCAACTCATTAGGTCAATTGGCAATAGGTCATTAACATGACTGGGTATAAAAAGAGCACCTTGGAGTGGCAGCGGCTCTCAGAAGTAAAGATGGGAAGAGGATCACCAGTCCCCCTAATTCTGCACCGACAAATAGTGGAAAAGTATCAGAAAGGAGTTCGACAGTGTAAAATTGCAAAGAGTTTGAACATATCATCATCTACAGTGCATAATGTCATCAAAAGATTCAGAGAATCTAGAAGAATCTCTGTGCGTAAGGGTCAAGGCTGGAAAACTTTACTGGGTGCCCGTGATCTTCGGGCCCTTAGACGGCACTGCATCACATACAGGCATGTTTCTGTATTGGAACTCACAAAATGGGCTCAGGAATATTTCCAGAGAACATTATCTGTGAACACAATTCACTGTGCCATCCGCCGTTGCCAGCTAAAACTCTATAGTTCAAAGAAGAAGCCATATCTAAACATGATCCAGAAGCGCAGATGTCTTCTCTGGGCCAAGGCTCAATTAAAATGGACTGTGGCAAAGTGGAAAACTGTTCTGTGGTCAGATGAATCACAATTTGAAGTTCTTTATGGAAATCAGGGACGCTGTGTCATTCGGACTAAAGAGGAGAAGGATGACCCAAGTTGTTATCAGCACTCAGTTCAGAAGCCTGCATCTCTGATGTTATGGGGTTGCATTAGTGCGTGTGGCATGGGCAGCTTACACATCTGGAAAGACACCATCAATGCTGAAAGGTATATCCAGGTTCTAGAGCAACATATGCTTCCATCCAGATGATGTCTCTTTCAGGGAAGACCTTGCATTTTCCAGCATGACAATGCCAAACCACATACTGCATCAATTACAGCATCATGGCTGCGTAGAAGAAGGGTCCGGGTACTGAACTGGCCAGCCTGCAGTCCAGATCTTTCACCCATAGAAAACATTTGGCGCCTCATAAAATGGAAGATACAACAAAAAAGACCTAAGACAGTTGAGCAAGTACAATCCTACATTAGACAAGAATGGGTTAACATTCCTATCCCTAAACTTGAGCAACTTGTCTCCTCAGTCCCCATACGTTTACAGACTGTTGTAAAGAGAAAAGGGGATGTCTCACAGTGGTAAACATGGCCTTGTCCCAACATTTTTGAGATGTGTTGTTGTCATGAAATTTAAAATCACCTAATTTTTCTCTTTAAATGATACATTTTCTCAGTTTAAACATTTGATATGTCATCTATGTTCTATTCTGAATAAAATATGGAATTTTGAAACTTCCACATCATTGCATTATGTTTTTATTTACAATTTGTACTTTGTCCCAACTTTTTTGGAATCGGGGTTGTATTTTGAACACGCCCCTTTCAATGAATGAGCCAATTACTCAGAACAAGCAGGTGTGTATGTCATGACAGCTGGGTATGTTGTTTTTCTATGACACAACTACATCTACAAGTAAATTATTTGCCATGCAGAAATATGACTACTACTAACGGTGGTTAATCAGTTACTGATGTTGTACTGCTATTTTTTTAACACAACTTTATATGGACATATTGACAATGAAGCTCTCTTGAATCTTGAATATTTGCTTAGAACTAATACATTGCAATAGAATAACGTCACTGACTTTTGTTGCAAAAATCATTGAATTTGAGGTTGTAGCAGAGACAAGTGTGCTGAATAAGAAAATACAGGTTTATCAATTCAGCATTTCATCACACAAATGTCCCAAGGGGAGCCAAGACATTTTTTTATTGGTATTGCTGTATTGGTATTGTTGTTTAGATAATATTGTACAAAACCCTCACATTGTATATAACATAAATGACTTCAATGCACATTTGGTAACCAAGGTCACAGTGAACCATTACTGGGTATTGAGGGGGAAAAGAAAATTCCAACACCATTTAGATTATTAACACACAATTTTCAATTGATGCAAACAGCATTAACTGAAAGTCAAAAAGCAAACATAATAATAATAATAATAATAATAATAATAATAATAATAATAATAATAAAAATAAAAATAAAAACAGGAGCCTGTAAAAAAGTACAGTTGAGGAAGCTGTCATCAAAGGTCACAGACACCACCATTTATATGCTAAGGCTGTACCAATCCAATGACAGCTTGAGCCTGTCACTGTCCGTTTTCCATGAAGTACCGTTTAACATGAATAGCATCAATAAATGGACTTCTAGACAAATTTATTTTCTAAACCATTCATTCAATCTTCAATAAATTCAATTAAAGCTTATGCAAAACCCTTCAAAGGAATTAAATGAATCAACAAAGACTGTCAGTACAAGAAAGCCCTGCAACTGTATATTTGTAGTGACAGCAGTATGTTACGCTGGGAGACAAATAGTGAACATTTGGCGTCAGTTCAGTTTAAACACAGTACTTTCCAGACTTAATTAAATTTTTATAAGGAGCAGACAATATAGTACCGTATTATTCATAAAGAACAAAGGTTGGACAGCTTTTACCACCAAGTAAACTAAGGGGAATGGCATGGCGCAAGGATGAAATCATTTGTCACTTTTATAATTTAAAAAGTAAGTTTCTGATTAAAATACATTGAGCAGTTTGTATTTACTTAGGAGTCCCCAGTATTCTCCATTAACTGAAAAGATGAATTTAAGTTATGAGTATGGCACAAGGACTTGTGTGGGAGAACTCAATCTCATAGTAGGCACAATTTTATAATGTTGAATGTCCTGTAAGGATCTAAAAGCACCAAAGAACAAAAATAACAAAAGGCAGGACTTTCCATTGTCAAAACCAAAACATTTGAATCAGGGGTATAGTACCACTACCATCACAAAATTACCCATAGGCAGCCACAGTTAAGCCATCTTCTTTGTGTTAGAGATAATTTATTGCAAATCACATCTACATGCTGACCTCTCTTTAGTACAATGTACCATTATCCATTTGTAACAAGGCCATTCGAACGCTTACTCATGCTTCAATGTACTCGTTACAAATAACAAATAAACAAACTGAACAACGAACTGAAGTGATATCTGATAATGATTATGAGACTTAAATGCTTAATCATGCTCTAGTATCAAAACCCTAGCAAATATTCTTTTTTGATTTATGTCAAGAGGTAGTCAAAAGGCACTTCAGAATGTCACCCACACTGAGTTCTTTGGACAGAGGCAATTTTCACTGACTTGAATAGTGGGCATGTAAACCTTCTTGTCTCTGACACCTCCTTGTTGCATAAAGGACAGGTCAATGTAAATGTGTCACTGTCCGTGTCCCAAATTACTCACTGTTCGCTATATAGTGGACTATATAATGAGTTCGCCATTTTGTAGTGCTGTCCGAATGTATAGTGAGAGTTATAACACCTTATATAGTAGACTCATAGTATCCCACAATGCACTGTGAAAAGTAGTGTACAACCGATGGTCACTAACCAAGCAATATCATCATTGCATCATGCATTGTGGTCGCACTGAAAGAAAAGCTGTAAAAGCTGTTTCATAAGGAGCGTTAAGTATTTTAGATTGAGTATAGCAGTAGTTTGGTTTTCCTTATGACTACCGGCACAAGACAAATTTATTAGTTGTGGCATAAAAATGGCAATAATATTGTAGTGTGTTGGGGGTGAACTGACAGAGGAAGAAACATTATAAACAGACATTCACGTACAATTAAACATAGTAAGAGAATAGAAAATAAGCTAAACTATAATAAGACAGATAAAATACAAGAATAAAAGTTCCAGTGCAGAGTGAGGAATTAATCAAAAGCCTCAAATTTGATTTAATAAAAGGCAGCGGCAAAGAAGAAAGTATTCAGCCTTGATTTAAAATAATTGAAAGATGCAGCAGACGCAAAGTACCTTGTATTTATTAATGTGGGAAATACGCTCAGTATAATATGTATTTATTATTTTGAAAACCCACTAGTCAACTGATCTGGCACGTTTGAATTGTGCGACAGTAATGATGTAAATAATGGCGTGGCAGAGTAGTGTCCGAAAGTGTTTTTTTCATTTTACCAATGAGCTCACTATATAGTCCTCTATATAGAATTCCCTAGATAGTGAGTAGGGAGTAGTGAATGAGCGAGTGATTTCGGACACAGCTTGTGTTCCTCACTCTCTACGGTACATGAACAGGAGAAAATAGGTTGCTTTTTAACACTGCACACTACAACGTCTGATAAAAATTCTGCATCAAACTGTTTATCTTTTACTTAATACAAAATGGTCTTAACTCTTGCTACTTATGGTTAAAGTTCAATTCATTGTTCAATATTGCTCCAATGTAGGAGAAACAGAAGCAGTATCTTTTCATCAGACCTGTCCTATTGAAAAAAAAAATTGTTAGCCCTTGTCCTTAATTCTAATATGCACTGTGCACCTAAGAACACACATTGTCTTCCAATGCTAAAACCTCAACTTCCTGCCATATTCAACATTCATAGTCCCTCAGTAAAACAGAAAGAGAAAAAAAAACATTTAGAATTTGTATGCAATAAAACCTGTGAGACCCACTTTGTTTTTAAGGCATTTAAATATGAATATAAAAAAAGATTGTCCTTTAACAGAGCAATACTACATTTCTAATTTCCGTTTGTGCGTGGCCCTCTATTTGAGCCTCCATCCACTTTTAGTCAGATTGGAACGGAAACGAAGAATGGCTCCGTTCTTGGCTACATGCTGGTGTATTGCTCTGACGTCTGGACAAAAAGACAGAATGTCCGTTGGCAAAACCCGTTCTGGCAGAGTGGCTAGTCTTTAATGAGACGGTAGACGTGGTACTGTGCCCCGTGTTCGCTCGTCGACACTTCAAATACAAATGCTATGCAAAGCAGAGTTTCCTGTGTTTCCCTGTTAGTCACCACCTGAAAGGAAAAAGAAATCATGAACTCATAACACCAGTCTAAAACGTACAAAACCATACAATTACCATTATGTGACAATGAAAAACATCGTAGCATGGTTACAGTATATACAATACCTAAATCCATGATATATATGTATACATATGTGTATGCATTCATGTGAGACTGGACTTGTATTGTCTAACCTGTAAAATGGTGAAGTTCTCCAAGACGCTGTTCATCATGTACTTCTCAGGCAGGTGCTTGAGCTTGTGGATGAAGTTGATCATGTATTCGCACATGGGCGAGCGGTGGATCCTGTACACACATTTTCCTCCTTCCACTCTTGCATACTCTGTCTGTCAATTAAATGCATATACCAGAAAATATGATCAATCCTTTGTGCAAATCAGATCAAACAATTACACTGTTATGACTGTCTATGCAAAATAAATCTACAACTGGGCATTTATGTGTAAAAAATAGAGACCAGCCAACACTGCAAAAAGGTTCGATTTTTTTGAGGTCACTCATCGCCACCTGCTGGATTAAACCAACCAGTTTAATATAGCATAGCATTATCTCCTATGTTTTCTGATAAACATACCGTCCAGGCTTGTATGCTAATTACACAAATGTGATTTTCTGAGTTGAAAAAAACTCACCTCTACTTTCTCTACCACCTGCTTGCCAAATGAGCAGACTTTTGTGGAGACGGTGATGGTCATATTCTCAGTGCTGCAGTACTGGCTGCTGACGCCATAGAAAGATCCAGGCCCATCCTGCATATCGTTGCTATTCAGATCCGCCTGAATCATAAAAGCATAACAGATCAAGCCCTTAGCTTAAGTTTTACCCTTATAATTTATTTACATTTCAATAGGACTAGTTTTGATAATCCTCTCTGGCATGTTCACTGCTGAAATATACCTACCCAGAATTTGACCAGGAAAAAGGCATTTTGTGGGCCCTTTTCATACAGCTCTTTCAGCCCTCCCTTCTTTTCTGGGAATTTGTCGTATATCTGCCGGATGTCCACTGCCTCTAGCAGGGGATCGCTGTATGATGGGTTGGTCTGACCAATGTGCACAAACAAATGTTTGCTGTACTGTAAAAAGGAAAGCAGAGCATCAAATTTGACTGGTCTTATATAAGTATGACATGACAAGGTAACAAAAGGGTTTTTTTCCATCAATTTCTTACTCTGTCAATTAAATTTTTTGCATTTAAATTTATAAAAGTTTATTACTGAAATAGAGCTGATTTTTATAACCCAGATAGAACTGACTAAATGATGGGGTGAGTTTCAAGAAAGCCACCTTTATCTAATTTTCTTATAACATTTTATTTCAAATGACACACAACATCCTTACATACAGTGTGTAGTCACTCACAGTATCCTGGTCTCTGGGAACCTCCATGAAAGCGGAGTACTCAAGCATGCGCAGCTTGGAGGAGGCGATGGTGCGGTCCTGCCACACAGGCACGGCAGTGGCCGCTGGGGGCAGAGGGGGTGCCAAAGGTTCGTATGCTGGGCAAGGGACACAGAAGAGCACCAGTGAAACACAACACAAACATGACATGCACACACCCAACCTACAATTCTGAAGCAAAAAGTCTACCTGATATGGGAGGTGGAACAGGTCCAGATAGGTTTGTGTAGGTATGTGCAAAAGGCTTGATGCTGGAACAATAATAATGTTGTACTGTTAGAAAATTGTGTCATTTTAAAGGAATAGAAAATGCAAAGTAAATACATGCATGGGTTGGTAGCTTGTAATATTCAGAGCCCGTAAGAAAAGTTTCAGGCATGTTTGACCATTTATAAGAAAGTTATGAGCATTTTTGCATCGCTGCTTTAATGCCACCAGTAGGCTGGCAGGTTGCCTGTTGGAAGGGCAATGTGTGACGTCATTTGGGTGTAAGGCTGAGTGTCGCTCTTCAGTACTGAAGGGGCAAAACGAAAGGTCTACTAAGGTGACAATGTCGATTTTTTCACTATACATCTGAAATAGTGTATTGATGAGCTGCAACCCTGAATTATGGACAAACCTAAATTCTTTACCTGTAAAACGAGGCTGAAACTATGTGTTATACGACTCATTAGCACACTTAGCATGCTCTCGACTCATTCATGAAAAACTTCCTCATCAAGATGTCCGCAGGCTAACCTACCGTAATTACTGTAGTAGGCAGTCCAACCCCCACAGCAACACAGAAAGAGGGTAAGCAAACACTGCTTTACTATACAGGATTCATGTGAACATTACAGCAGGATGCATTTGTACAAACAAAAGCGGAAATATTGCCAGAAACACCTGAGCTGTTGGTATGGTATAGATTTATTTGGTAAAATTCATACATGTAAAAAGATACAGTATAAATAGCACTGAGGACAACACAAAGTATAAAATACACTTATTTCCAATGTGGTCCTCTTGATGACAGCAGGAAACAATAAAATATAAGAGACAATAATAAATTGACAAAATTCTATAAACAATGATGAAAGTTCTAAACAAAAAAATATATGATAACTGTAATTATCACAGAGTACAACTAGATTACAGAAATGGCACCAAAATGATAAAAAAAAATTAGTTATATACACACACATCATAAAACTGGGTTTGGAATTTACTCCATAAAAACTGTTTCACCTGTTTCTTAAAATTATCACGTGTTTGACTAGATTGCATTGATCGAGGTCACTTATTCCACAAACAAATTCCTGTATACCTAAAAGAACTCTGAATGGTTTCCGTAAAGCATGATGTCACTTACAGTGCACGGCCGTATTCAACAAAATGGACCATAGCGCCAGCGACATTTCTTCACTGATTTCCTCGAGTATTTCGGACAATGACACGAATAATGATGATGATCATGATAAACGAGCATGATCATATCAATTGGTTACACGCAAGTGAAGAATATTTATAGAGTTGTTTTAGTTAGTTATTACCGAGGCTTTTCTGACAACACTAAATCAAAGCAAGACACCCAGCAAACATCAAGCTGCTTAGCGGCATCAGCAATTATTACGTTTATGCCCAAAGGAACTCAAAATAACATATCACGCTTAATAAAAAAAAAGTTAGGGAAGCCATAAAAAGTGTTTTCTTACCCTTTGAACTTCTCTTTTGCGAACTACTGACCGTGATATCTTGTTTGTCTTTTCCGCTTTTTGGCCGAAGATTGTGGGAACTGCATCTGGATTCAGCACTGGCTGGTACAGTATTCCTAATGCCCGGTGCATCTGAGTTGTTTGAGTGAAACAATTTTCTTCAAAATGTTTCGAGCACATGAGCTGCGTAAAGCAATGTTTGTTTACCCTCTTTCTGCGTTGCTGCGGGGGTTGGACTGTCTACTACGGTAATTACGGTAGGCTAGCCTGGTGACGTCTTAACAAGGAAGTTTTTCATGAATGAGTCGACAGCATGTTAAGTGTGCTAACAAGTGCTTATGCTGTCAGGAACGTGTAAAAACTTGCACACTTGCCCCTTGGACAGATTTACGCAAGTCAGATTGTATGCAGATCTGTTTGTAGGTAACCTTCTAGCAAGGTTAAAGTCCGCAGAATGAGGCTGTCATGGCAGCACTACTTGTACCTGTGATATAAATATGAAAAGTTACCTCCCTTCATTCAGTCACATAGGAATACATCAGCTGTTCACTCTTCCCTCGCTGTTTATCAGTGACATCAGTATTGTCTTTCCCCCTCCACTTTTTTGTTAGAGAAATGGAATAAAAAATTTTTTTCATATAAATTTTTAATGGGTGGCACGGTGGTGTAGTGTTTAGCGCTGTCGCCTCACAGCAAGAAGGTCCTGGGTTCGAGCCCCGGGGCCGGCGAGGTCCTTTCTGTGTGGAGTTTGCATGTTCTCCCCGTGTCCGTGTGGGTTTCCTCCGGGTGCTCCGGTTTCCCCCACAGTCCAAAGACATGCAGGTTAGGTTAACTGGTGGCTCTAAATTGACCGTAGGTGTGAATGTGAGTGTGAATGGTTGTCTGTGTCTATGTGTCAGCCCTGTGATGACCTGGCGACTTGTCCAGGGTGTACCCCGCCTTTCGCCCATAGTTAGCTGGGATAGGCTCCAGCTTGCCTGCGACCCTGTAGGACAGGATAAAGCGGCTACAGATAATGAGATGAGATGAGATAAACTTTTAATGAAATAATCTCCAGCCAGGGGCAGCTTCAAGTCTTACTCACTATGCAGAGCTTCTGTGTCTCGCATTCAAATGATGTCAGAGAATTGTTGGAAACGATCGGGGGGATTTTCTGATTGGTTAAAATATTTTCAATGAAATCGTCCATTCTGCATAGAAACTGACTTTCAGAGATGAATATCTTAGTTGTGTGAGTTCCTTATTTTCAATTTTTCACATGAATCCTTAGTTTATATCATAATCTATCTTCATAACTGTATTTTGGGTTTTCTTTTCTTTTAAACATCTGGATTGCTATAGTACACTTATTTAACTACTGATAATTTCATTTGTCTTTTTTATGTTATGATGCATTTCACAACATTTTCAAACTCATATTACTGTAAATGCACATGCATAAATGCACCAGTTGGTCTTATTCTGAACTGACCTGCACATTAATTACACACAAATTTTTAAAAAGAAACTCACTCCTGAGAGGGTCCAGGTTGTCCTGGGATTGGAGTTGGCCAAAACTATAAAATGCAGAAGAAAAAGAACAATTTAGAAACTGTTAAAATCAAAGAAGTACACAGATGTTTAGTGTGTGCTGGATGAAATCTAGGATCTGGGGCCAAAGTGGGACTACTGACCCGAGGGGGAGGCGCATAGGGTGGCTGGTGCAGTGGAGGAAGCTGGCCTTTGATTAGATTTGGAGACACTATCTGGGCCGAGGACAGTGACGCCATATTCTGAAGAGCTTTGTCTTTGGATGCTTGATCCTGAGGATGAGCAAGACACACCAATCGGACGAGTATTACACACACACCAAAGTTTGATATTGGGTGAAACGTTTAATTTCATTATGAAGGGCTAGAAACAATTCCACAGTTTGTTTATTGTTCATAACGGATAAAGTAAAAGCATCAGAAACATGAACAAATGCAGACAATTTCAGACAGAACGCCAGAGAAGGAAATCAGAGAGCATACAAAGTATCAAAAATGTTGTTAAAACAATATTGTGTATACAGTACCAGTTTGACAATGCAGACACACCTTTTAATTCAATGGAATTTCTGTATTTTGACTATTTTCGACATTGTAGAACAATACTGAAGACATCAAAACTATGAAATAACATGTGGAATATATATGGAATTCATGAGGTAGTCACCTGGAATGCTTTTCAATTAATAGAGGTACCTCGTCAAAAGTTAATTAGTGGAATTTCTTGCCTTCTTAATGTGTTTGAGATGAAACAGTAAATAGTAAATAATAAAAAATACAATAAATAACCCTATTCCACAACTGTAGTAATCCATATTATGTCAAGAAACGCTCAACTAAGTGAAGAGACACGACATCCATCATTACTTTAAGACATGAAGTGACTTTTAATTCATAAAAATAAAGAAACAACATTGAATTAGAAGGTGTGTCTAAACTTTTGACTGGTACTGTATATATTTGACTGGTACTGTGTAACTGTGTATACACACACACACACACACACACACACACACACACACACATATATATATATATATATATATATATATATATATATATATATATATATATATATATATAAAATCACATGTTGGCTTGAAGATATGAAGATTATTTTCTTGTGTTGAAAAACTTGCATTTTTCATACAAAATACATCACAAATCTGACATATTTAAATAATATTGGCTGGCACTCAGTAGTATATCAGATATATTCCATTCAGCTAGTATGATACTGAATGAGTAGAAGATGAGTTCAATGTCATGCTCGCTGAATGGAATATATCTTCTATACCACGAAAAAAGCCAGCTATTATTATTATTATTATACATTCCTTTTGACTGTTCAATACGTCTTTCTCTTTCAAAATTCTCTCAGAATTTTCCGTATTTAACAAAGCAAATCTGGCGGTCATGTTTGTTTACAAATTGTCACAGTCGCTTGCTAGTGTGGAAGTTTTACGTGTAATACGTATCTTACAGCTTTTTCAATACACCGCGACAGCTTACTGCAGGTGCCGTCGGCAAACAAGGAAATGCTTCTGTGCATGCGCAGCAGAAAACTTCCTCAGTGAATAGTTGCATCAGCTCAAACATGTGTCATCATGTTGTCTTGACAACCATGCAATATCATAAACCATATTCAACACTCATTCTTCAATGGGTACAGTGGCATAATACATGTAGGATAAGCAATATGCTAACAATATTGCATGCTATCAAACCAAATGAATGAAACTTGCTAGAAGGGAATAGAATACATGTTTTAATTCCATTGAAAAAGTGTCCTGTATGTATAATAATTCCCAATATTTCACTCCAATGACGTCACTCCCACTGTTTTGCCACTGACTAGATGCACGTTATCAAAATGGTGAGCTGGTTCAAAATTAAAATTCTTTTGATTAACTTGCATATTTATTTTTTTGCAGATGTGTCCAAATAATATGAACAGCAGTACACGGTGGCATGAATTTATGAAGTTTATCTTCTTGTGTTGAAAAAGCTTTTACTCGTTCACTTCGCTCACTCGTGAAATATACAGTTGTGCTCAAAATAATAGCAGTGTCTTTAAAAAGGCGAGTAAATGTCAAAATTCTTCAAATAAATTGTACTTTAATGAACACAAATGCATTGGGCATACTGCACATTCTATTTCAAAGCAAGAAAATTGGAAAAAGTAATTACATTTCATAATATTTCACAGAAAGTCAAGAAATGTAATGTTCAAAAAAATAGCAGTGTTGACATCTTTCTTTGGAAACTCAAAAATGTATCATACAAACTAAGAAATTCTTGAAAATTCAACTTTGCTGAGTATCCTAAACTAATATTTTGTTGCATAACCATGGTTTCTGATAACTGCTTCGCATCTGTGGTGCATGGAGTCGACCAACTTCTGGCAACGGTCAACAGGTATTGCAGCCCAGGTCAATTGTACTACGTTCCACAATTCCTCTGCATTTCTTGCTTTTGCCTCATGAACAGCATTTTTTATGTCAACCCACAAGTTTTCTATGGGATTGAGGTCCGGGGATTGTGCTGGCCACTCCATTGTGCTGGCCACTCCATTAGTTGGATGCTGTTTGTCTGGAACCATGATTTTGCTCGCTTGCTGGTGTGTTTGGGGTCATTGTCTTGTTGAAACACCCACTTCAAAGGCATTTCCTCTTCAGCATATGGCAACATGACTTCTTCCAGTATCCTGATGTACTCAAACTGATCCATGATCCCTGGTATGCGGTAAATAGGACCAACACCGTAGTATGAAAAACATCCCCATATCATGATGCTTGCACCACCATGCTTAACAGTCTTCACTGTGTACTGTAGCTTGAATTCTGTGTTTGCAGGATGTCTGACAAACTGTCTGTGACCCTTAGACCCAAAAAGAACAATCTTACTTTCATCTGTCCACAAAATATTACGCCATTTCTTTTCAGGCCAGTCAATGTGTTCTTTGGCAAATTGTAGCCGCTTCAGCACGTCTTTTCTTTAACAATGGGACTTTGGCTACATCCACACGACAACGAGATGTTATTTAAAAATATATCGCGTCCAAATGGGCAACAATCAGTAAAATATCAGGGCCATATGGCAACGCAATGCTTGCTGAAAACGATGCAATACACATGCCACACCTCTAGGGGTGCTGTAAGACGGTCCCTTCGGAGACACCAGAACAATAGAAGAAGTAAGGACGCATGCGCATAAACTATTATGCGCGAGACTTCATATTAGCCACAAAGTCAGGAAAATCTGTTCGTAAAATTACGTTATAATGACCAAATACAATGAAAAGTATTTTTCCAGTCTCACCTGTGAAAGGTAATCCCATGTGATCTCGTTTGGACGGCAAACCTGTTGGTACAGTTAAATGCAGCTAATCTTTATTCTCCGCTTTGACCTATCCAATATGGCGGCGAGGATGACGTATGATTCTACGCGGAAGGCGGCGTCTTTAATGGTCCGGAATAAATTGAATGCTACACGTTGATGGATTAATTTGTTGTTTCTCACCTGTGAAAGGTAATCCCATGTGATCTCGTTTGGACGGTAAACCTGTTGGTACAGTTAAATGCAGCACATGAATCTTTATTCTCCGCTTTGACCTATCCAATATGGCGGCGAGGATGACGTATGATTCTACGCGGAAGGCGGCGTCTTTAATGGTCCGGAATAAATTGAATGCTACACGTTGATGGATTAATTTGCTCTTCTACGCCCTTTTTGAGGAATGTATTGTCGGACTTAAACCAACATCTGAAGAGGTGAGATCGCTCCTTTTTTTCCCTATTTTTGCTGGCGGGATTGACTCTGCCCTAAGGGCAGAGTCTCTCTCTCTCTCACTTTGCACCATTACACAATAAATATTCACAGTGAAAATATTTTGGAAGCGCGTTTCATGAACCAAGTTATAGGATTTGTTGACAACTCGCATCGAGTTCGTTACACTTCTACCCGGCGTGAAGCACTCACAGTCATGTGGTTGTGACGTCATCGTAAACAAATCCGTTCTACTCATCCAGACAACTTCGCAACGGCAACGTTGCCAGATCTTTCCACTCTGGAACCCGTTCTCAAAAAGATTGCGTTTTGGGCACCCAAAACGCCGGTGCCGTGTGGACGCCAGGCCGAAACGATAAGCAATTGTATCGGAGTCACCTGAATCCGTTGCCGTGTGGACAGGGCCTTTGCGGGGGCTTCTTGCTGGTAGATTGGCTTCACATAGACGTCATCTGATTGTACCAGTACTCACAGGCAAGTTTAGATCTTCTTTGATCCTCCTGGAGCTGATCATTGGCTGAGCCTTTGCCAGTTTGGTTATTCTCCGATCCATTCGAGAAGTTGTTTTTCTTTTTCTTCCTCGTCTTTCTGGTTTTGGCTGCCATTTTAAAGCGTTTGATATCATTTTAGCTGAACAGCCTATAAGTTTCTGCACTTCTTTGTAGGTTCCCCCTCTTTTATCCATTTCTTGATTAAAAGCCGCTCTTCATCAGAACAGTGTCTTGAACGACCCATTTTACTTGGTTTTTCAGGACCAATGCAGGACAGCCAGCATATGCAATGTCAGTTGCCTTGATCCTTAAATAAGGACCACCTGTTAACACCTTTTTTTTTCACAAAATCAATGCCCTCCCTAATTGAACTCACCACTGCTATTTTTTTGAACACACCTCTTTCAGCTAATCATTCAATTTCACAGAATCAGTAGCATGCACAGCAGGCCTGTTGGGTCTCTTGGTTTTCTATACCTTTACTATACCCTCCAGAAACTTGCTTGCGGTGTAAAGGTTGAAATTTTAACAAAAACAGTGATTTATCTTGCTACTGTTGAGGGACTGCTATTATTTTGAACATAACTGTACATTCACCACTCAGAGATAAACTTCATATCTTTGCGCAACCATACAGTATTCCCTCTCTCTCTCACACACACACAATTTTACACACACACACACACAGTACATTTACATACACAGTATATATGGATATATGATTATGAATTTGTTTATAGTGCTCCTCTGGGTTTCCCTAATAAATAGCAGAAAGAGGTGACAGGCAGAAGCAGTTAGAAGAAGTGATCAGTAGGTCAGCTCCTGAGCAAACGTTGTGATACGAGACAACACTGAGTCCAATACAACAACCAGGTCCATTAAGCACCAATTTAACAAGCCAATTTTATTTCCCCTACTAATCTGTCTTAATTCACAGCTAGTCAACCGGTTTCAAATCAACCTGCTTTGATAAAGATTTTAATGTTGGTTAAAGTCAGGACACATTTGAGGCATGCAGGCATTTTCAACAAGAACATCTGCTTTTTGTTTGCAAAATATACAACATAGTTCAGAAATGCAAGTTACTGGAATACACATTTCACATCTCTCACTATTTTCGAGATCAGCATTCACGTAGCACTTGCCGACACTTGTCTAATTTTCCATTTATTCTACACAAATCATATCACTACAGGTATAAGCAAAAAAAAGTCATGAGACAAAAGTAGGGTGAAGCAGGGAATGCATGGAGACACGATGTCCAGCTATTATAAAGACACATCAGCGCTCACAGAAACTGTGTGCATTTAGAACGGCGAGGCTGTGGAGAGCGGAAGAGCAGTGCTGGGCATTAGAAGTGCTGTGCAGTGTGTGGTAAAGCCAAGAAAATGCACAAATATCCAAATCCACACTTACCAAGTTCATGGCCTGAATCAAAGAAAAAAGAGACCGTTAGTACAATATCCAGAGGAGCTATGTCTTTCTCAGTGATTTTGGATTATTTCTCTCTCAGATATGATTAGATCTGGTTCTAATAATATGTGAGAGATGTCTGCGAAAAGTCTATTTCCCAGCACAAAGATAGAAACAAACAAGCAGTGGATATCATTTTGAATTCTTTCTATAGCATGTTCATTTTGAACTATTCATGGGAAACTAGGCTCATAGTATGCTCTGAATATTTGAATATAATTTTAAACTTTTGTAGCTTTCAAATACAATACAAATACAATTTAAGGAGATAGGAATGCACTTTGGAAGAAAAATAGATTAAGCAGTACAATTAGTATAAAGTCAAATAAAGGCGACCACTTTTACAGCAGCTAAAAAGTGTGGATGCATTTCACTGGACAGCTAACAAACAACCTAATATGTATTCACAAAGAATCTCACAACATAACTTCCTGTGTCATCTGGATTCAGGTCTACTTTACCAGCAGAAACCAAAGCAGCACCCCTCATTCAGGTGTGACTTACTGAATGACTTATAGTAACACAACGATACAACGCACATGTAACATATACTTTCTGTAGCTGGTAAAGTGCTGTGAAGCTGATTTTTTCCTTAACCATCTCTTATACATAACATGCCTTGATCACTGAGAGGGGAAAAAGCTCAACTTTAACAAAAAAAAAAAAAACACTACCTGTCTGGATTGCGCTGTGAGAGTTTGGGGTGTAAGTGGTCATAGTGAAAAGTTGGATGGACGTAGGGGCTCTGGGTGAAAGGAGGGCAAGGGTTAAAGGTTAAAGAAACAAGGAGCCTCAGGAAAGACTACAGGCAGAGAGCATGGAGCCATCATGCACTTTTAGACTTAACTGCTACAAAGCAAGAGAGTGCTGAGCACTGAACTCCACTCACACCACTCCAACCTCCATCTAACACAGGCAGCCTTTGTTTTAAGAGGACTTTCACTGGGCGCTTCTTTAGGGTTTGGTCAGCCAATGGCACAATGGAATACACGGTTCCATAAAGTAACACTGTCTCTGATTTGTTAGTGCAAAGCCAAATGCTGCAAAGCCCCGCCCCACCTGCAAGCAGCGCATACCTTCAGCTTTGACTGTATTTCACGAGATTTTCTCCGGGCAAGAACCTGCAAATGGCTAGAAACCTGCAGAAGAGAAAAGCGATAGAGGGGGCAAGAGGAAAAAGAGAGAGAGAGAGAGGAGGGAAAGAGAGAGAAAAGAGAAGCCATAACCAAAGAGGAAAGAGACTGCTGTTTGCATGCTAGCCCAAGGGGGCTAGCAGGAGACACCTACCTTTATACCCGCTTGGAACTCGCGGACTTTCTTCCGTGCTAACACCTGTATGTGACTAGAGACCTAAGGGAGTGTAAAATAACTTTAAAACACACCCATGCAGACACATTTTGATACAGAAAAACTGCACACAAGGACAATCATAATTTACTAAGCACCTACCATAATCATGTAAAAAAAAAAAGAAGGTGCTTTTCCACCTTTACAAATAATACAGGGCTTCTTATATTAAAAAATATTTAAAACATGTCTTTAAACAAAATTAATCATTTTTAATTAATAATAAACTAATAATTTAAATAAATGTACATCATGATTTAAAGGAACAGTCCACCGTACTTCCATAATGAAATATGCTCTTATCTGAATTGAGACGAGCTGCCCCGTACCTCTCCGAGCTTTGCGCGACCTCCCAGTCAGTCAGACGCAGTCAGACGCGCTGTCACTCCTGTTAGCAATGTAGCTAGGCTCAGTATGGCCAATGGTATTTTTTGGGGCTGTAGTTAGATGCGACCAAACTCTTCCGCGTTTTTCCTGTTTACATAGGTTTATATGACCAGTGATATGAAACAAGTTCAGTTACACAAATTGAAATGTAGCGATTTTCTATGCTATGGAAAGTCCGCACTATAATGACAGGCGTACTAACACCTTCTGCGCGCTTCGGCAGCGCATTGATATCTGAGCTCCGTATCAATGCACTGCCGAAGCGCGCAGAAGGTGTTAGTACGCCTGTCATTATAGTGCGGACTTTCCATAGCATAGAAAATCGCTACGTTTCAATTTGTGCAACTGAACTTGTTTCATGTCACTGGTCATATAAACCTATGTAAACAGGAAAACACGGAAGAGTTTGGTCGCATCTAACTACAGCCCCAAAAAATACCATTGGCCATACTGAGCCTAGCTACATTGCTAACAGGAGTGACAGCGCGTCTGACTGCGTCTGACTGACTGGGAGGTCGCGCAAAGCTCGGAGAGGTACGGAGCAGCTCGTCTCAATTCAGATAAGAGCATATTTCATTATGGAAGCACGGTGGACTGTTCCTTTAAAGTTGATTTAATTATGCAACACTATAAAATAAGAAGTGTGTTAGTTGGGGGGGGGGATCAAGTACCTGTTTCCTTGTGCGGGTTTTTCCTGTCCTCAGCTTAATGTACCTGGCAATGAGTTCATTACGACCTGTGGAGACAGGGGAGGAACAATGATTTTAAAACGCACCCGTCTCTTTTCATTCTTTACATTTCCACAAGGTGGCACTCAAAGAAAGTGCTAGTTCAATACTATGTGTGTGTGTGTGTGTGTGTGCGACACACACACACACACACACACACACACACACACACACACACACACACACACACACACACACACACACACACACAAGAAGCCCTGAAGCATTAATGAGGTGATTTACCACAAATAGAAAATGAATAAAGTCACACTGGCCATATTTAAATAGTGTTTAACATTGAGCACTAGCTATATCTACATTGGGACGCTTTCAAAAACTTCACTATACACGAACGAGAGGGATGCTCAAAAGTATAAAGAATAGTCTCAAAAGAAAAATCTTCATCCACATAAATACAATGCATAACATTAACCTACAGGTCATCTATCTATATTATATTCGGTGCTTAACTACTAAACATACTCAAATATTTCTAATCTGGACTGAACCACATCTGATTTGGCAGGAACTGGAAGTGTCCTCCCAACATCAATGTCTCGGGAAGACTTGGTTTATGTTCTGCATATATATCATTCTCAGGGCATGGAGGTCCTTTGTGTCAAGAGAGTTTTTAATATTTGTGCTACATAAATTTTCCAACTGAGTAATTCATCAGACAGATGTGTCAGAACAGTTGAGTGCATGTATGTGTGTGTGTGTGTGTGTACAGAGAGCAACAGGCTGTGTGTGCATATACAGAGAGCTCATATACTGATGCTAGCCACAAAAAGCTGGAGACGGCCAGCAGTCTTTATTTTCCCCTCTGTTGCTTATAGCATTGACAGTGGCTATTTCTGTATGGAATGGACAGGGATTACAGAGTGCAGGAGGAAACTGGAAACCATGGATCTCCTGGTAGTCAAACACCTGGGTCTGTCTCGTTCTATATCTCATGTCTCATCACTGTTTGTCAGGAAAAGGCACTGCCTGAAGCATTACTTACATGCAAATCATCATCATTTGCATAGTAAATCACTTACACATTGTAAGTCACACTTTAACATAAAGCCATCAGAATTACTTGCCTTTTAAAGTGGTAGCGATATATAGGCCCCCCCCCCTTTACTGACACGTCCCATGGACAGACTTTTTGCTAGGCAGCAAAATAACCACATGTGAGATAAGCAGGCACAATGCTTCCTACTCGGGCTGGACAACGTTATATGATTTTTGGTATTGTGGTAAATTGTAGTAACACATTTTTAATAACATTGAGAGCTGATCTGATGTTCAAATTTTGTACTGAATTGTAAAATCATGTTTTTTTTTATTTTAATGTCTCATTTTTAATGTCAAATCAATAAATAATAGTATCCATGAATTGAAACGTTCAGGGTTTTTTTTTCCCTCCAATGCTATTGCACTGGCACAGTTTGTTAGCAAACCTATATAGCATGATACGTATTGTGTATTGTATAAATGCCTTCAAATATCATGATGATATCTTGTTATATTGACACCCCTACTTTAACAGTCACCCTTTCTCTCTCTCTCTCTCTGACCATAAAAGTCAAGCAGTGCAGTTCTGAGCAGAGGAGGGACACAGAAAGAAGCTGCAAGAGAAAGCAAGAGACACATGTACTGTGTTAGCCCTTCCCAGCCATATGCTTCCCCCTCCTCCCCTCCCCCGACTGACACACCCGCATATGCCTCTGCTTCTCTCTGCCTCCGCATTCCTTACATTCCTGAGCGCCTGTCACATCTGCCCCACACAGTCTGACTGGATGAAGCAGGGAAAGAGCATGCGTGGAAAGAGAAAAGAGGCAAACAGAATGAGAGGGAAAGAGAAAAATGGCTTCAATGTTTCTGCCAACAATGGGCAGCTGGAGTCCCCCACCCCAAATCCCTCTCAACAACGGATGCTTGCATCTGCTGTGGACAGTCCTCCTTCACTACCAATCCCCTTCCCCCAAAACCTCTCACTCTTTCTGTCCAAGTTTTCAACTGTTGCTCTAAATTAGAATACTGTAGCCAAGCCACTCGATTAGTTTATGCATATATCTGAGAATAAGTAGGAATCCTTTGATTTGGTCTATGTCAAATATAATCAAGAAAGTGAAAATGGGAAAAAGACAATCATACAAATGTTTCTATTAAATTCACTATGAAAGATAGGCAAAGGGACAGCAATAATTTCATCAGGTGACAAACAAGCCCATACAACATATGAATCAATGTGTAGCCGCGTACGCACACATGTGCACACGCATGTATGCACATGCATGCACACCCCACACACACGTTGTCATTCTCTCACACAGATTATTGTTTTTTTGCCTTGTTTGGGACATGGCCGGGGGCGGATGCATTAACCTTTTCTGTGCTAGAACACGTCCAGCCAGCTTTTTAACGGCATGCCCTGTGGAAATTTACACCTTTGCTGAGAAACTGAACTCCTCCTCTGTCTCTCCCTTTATCCCTTTACCATTCTCCCCCTCTTTAACCTCACCGAACTCTTTTACCCCACGTTGCCCATCAAACATAAATTGGGTCCATACATATTTGGACAGTGTCAAAATTTTTGTATTGTTATCTCTGTACACCACTACATAGGATTTGGAATGAAGCAATCAAGATGTGATTGAAGTGTAGATTTTCAGATTTAGTTCAAGGAGTATAACAAAAAGATTACATTAACTGTTTAGGCACTACAGCAATTTTTACATAGTCCTTCCATTTTTATAGACTCAAAAGTAATTGGACAAATGAACATATTTATAAATACAAGGATTATTTTTAATATTTGGATGCAATTCCTTTGCCGTCAATGACCACTTGACATCCGGAACCCATGGACATCTCCAAATGCCAAATGCATTGAGATGCTTTGCCAGACCTTTACTCAGGTGGGCTGACTGATTCAGCCATTGAAGAACATTTGATTTCTTTGCCTTAAGAAGATACTGAGTTGCTTTCATGGTATGCTTTGGGTCATTATCCATCTAATATTACTGTGAAGAGCCATAATATTAGTTTCATAGGCTATCTGCTGGTACCTTATATAGTGAAGGCTACATCAGGGGGCAGAGCTTTTTCTTACAAAGCCCCACAGTTATGGAACAGCCTTCCAAGTAGTGTTCAGGACTCAGACACAGTCTCAATGTTTAAGTCTAGGCTGAAAACATATCTGTTTAGTCAAGCCTTTTGTTAATAGTTTTATTAGGGTAAGGAGTAGATCTGGAGGGTCCTCAGGCATAGAGTATTTTGGTAAACTGGGATGTATGGATGCTGTTAGCCCCCCACTCACTCGGGTTCGTTGACAGTGTAGTGTCAGGCTGCTTTATGTCCCAGGGCGCCCTCATGTCTGTGTTACCTTCTGTCTCTCCCCTTTTAGTTATGCTGTCATAGTTAGTTTTGCCGGAGTCCCTGCTTGTACTCAGCGCAAAATGTATACTGTTCTTACTCATTAGGTGACACTGGGCATACCTAACAACCTGTCCCCACCACCACACACACACACACACACACACACTCTCTGTCTGTCCCTCTGAGTTACATGTCGATCCTGAGACCGAGATGATGACCTCTTCTGCTCCTTGGACCTGCCTGATCCATCCTGATGCTCTACGTCTGGCTGGAGTCTCATCTCATCGGTCCTGTGGAGGATGGCCCCACATAGACAGTCAAAAGTTGCACTTACAGTGGTGCTTGAAAGTTTGTGAACCCTTTAGAATTTTCTATATTTCTACATAAATATGACCTAAAACATCATCAGATTTTCACACAAGTCCTTAAAGTAGATAAAGAGAACCCAGTTAAACAAACGAGACAAAAATATTATACTTGGTCATTTATTTATTGAGGAAAATGATCCAATATTACATATCTGTGAGTGGCAAAAGTAAGTGAACCTCTAGGATTAGCAGTTAATTTGAAGGTGAAATTAGAGTCAGGTGTTTTCAATCAACGGGATGACAATCAGGTGTGAGTGGGCACCCTGTTTTATTTAAAGAACAGGGATCTATCAAAGTCTGATCTTCACAACACATGTTTGTGGAAGTGTATCATGGCACGAACAAAGGAGATTTCTGAGGACCTCAGAAAAAGTGTTGTTGATGCTCATCAGGCTGGAAAAGGTTACAAAACCATCTCTAAAGAGTTTGGACTCCACCAATCCACAGTCAGACAGATTATGTACAAATGGAGGAAATTCAAGACCATTGTTACCCTCCCCAGGAGTGGTCGACCAACAACGCTCACTCCAAGAGCAAGGCGTGTAATAGTCGGCGAGGTCACAAAGGACCCCAGGGTAACTTCTAAGCAACTGAAGGCCTCTCTCACATTGGCTAATGTTAATGTTCATGAGTCCACCATCAGGAGAACACTGAACAACAGTGATGTGCATGGCAGGGTTGCAAGGAGAAAGCCACTGCTCTCCAAAAAGAATATTGCTGCTTGTCTGGAGTTTGCTAAAGATCACGTGGACAAGCCAGAAGGCTATTGGAAAAATGTTTTGTGGATGGAAGAGACCAAAATAGAACTTTTTGGTTTAAATGAGAAGCATTATGTTTGGAAAAAGGAAAACACTGCATTCCAGCATAAGAACCTTATCCCATCTGTGAAACATGGTGGTGGTAGTGTCATGGTTTGGGCCTGTTTTGCTGCATCTGGGCCAGGATGGCTTGCCATCATTGATGGAACAATGAATTCTGAATTATACCAGTGAATTCTAAAGGAAAATGTCAGGACATCTGTCCATGAACTGAATCTCAAGAGAAGGTGGGTCATGCAGCAAGACAACGACCCTAAGCACACAAGTCGTTCTACCAAAGAATGGTTAAAGAAGAATAAAGTTAATGTTTTGGAATGGCCAAGTCAAAGTCCTGACCTTGATCCAATCAAAATGTTACGGAAGGACCTGAAACGAGCAGTTCATTTGAGGAAACCCACCAACATCCCAGAGCTGAAGCTGTTCTGTATGGAGGAATGGGCTAAAATTCCTCCAAGCCAGTGTGCAGGACTGATCAACAGTTACCGGAAACGTTTAGTTGCAGTTATTGCTGCACAAGGGGGTCACACCAGATACTGAAAGCAAAGGTTCACATACTTTTGCCACTCACAGATATGTAATATTGGATCATTTTCCTCAATAAATAAATGACCAAGTATAATATTTTTGTCTCATTTGTTTAACTGGGTTCTCTTTATCTACTTTTAGGACTTGTGTGAAAATCTGATGATGTTTTAGGTCATATTTATGTAGAAATATAGAAAATTCTAAAGGGTTCACAAACTTTCAAGCACCACTGTAGAAGATGTCTCTGGACACTTACAGTAATACATTTATGTCTGAGGACTACACCTGACTTGCTAACTTTAGGACTGCAGTTGTCATGAACAGTTTTGCACTCAAGTTTCCATCAATGAACTTCAACAAAACAGATTTCATGTTAAAACTATAATGATTTTCCTGGTTTCACAGTTATACTTTGTGACTATATAGGACACAGTTATAGAAGCAAGTTATTTATAACCATGTTATCTGTTATCACACAAATGAGGATGGGTTCCCTTTTGAGTCTGGTTCCTCTCGAGGTTTCTTTCTCATGTCATCTGAGGGAGTTTTTCCTTGCCACTGTCGCCACAGGCTTGCTCATTGGGGATAAATTAGGGATAAAATTAGTTCATGTTAAAGTCTTTAATTTTCTGTAAAGCTGCTTTGCGACAATGTCTATTGTTAAAAGTACTATAAAAATAAACTTCACTTGACTTTTGCAGAATCTGAACCCATCCATTCCCATGCCATAATACTGCCTCCACCATGTTTGACAGATGATGTGGTCTTTTTTTTCCTTCTCCATACTTTTCTCTTCCCATCATTCTGCTACAGAATAATCTTTTTTTTCGATGTTCTCTAGCAAGGTCAAATCTGGCCTTTCTGTTCTTGAGTGGTACCAGTGGTTTGCATCATTTACATTTATGAAGGCATCTCTTGATTGTAGACTTCAACAATGATATGCCTACTTTGTCAAGTGTGTTCTTGACTTGATGTTCAAAAGGGGTTTTTCTTCACCAAGGAAAGACTTCTGCGATCATCCACTTTAGTTGTCTTCCATGATCTTCCAGGCCTTTTGGTGCTGCAGAGCTCATCAGTGCATTCTTTCTTTTTAGGAATGTACCAAACTGATAGTTTTTTTTTTCAACCTCATGATGGCCTCCTTCACTTGCACTGACATCTCTTTAGACCACATAGTGAGAGTTCCCACGAACAGCTACCAAAGGCAAACTCAACACTTGGACTCAAATCCAGACCTTTTATCTCCTTAATTTGTTATTAAATAATGAGGAAACAGGCCATAACTGGCCATGAAACAGGTTATCTGTCAATTGTCCAGTTAGTTTTGAGCTGTGGAAATGGAGGGACTATGTAAACATCAATGGCTGTAATTCCTAAATGGTTAATGCAATATTTTATTTAAACCACTTGAATTACAGCTGAAAGTCTACACTTCAATCAAATCTTATTGGCTTCATTTCAAATCCATTGTGGTGGTGTACATAAGCAAAAATGTTGTCACTGTCTAAATACATTTGCACAAAACTGTATCTCCTGTTCTAAAGGTCTAAATCATCAGATACTCTACCTCCCTTCATGCAACATTTGGGCCCTGCTCAACCTGTTTCCCTGAAGGGAGGGTCCCATCTCTTTCCTCTCTAGAGTGCTAGACCAAAATATACATAGTTTGATGAAACCCAGGTAGAGAGCAAGTATCTTACTAGCAGAACCAGACTGGCTGCATTTCTACCAGTTAACTGCACCCTGAGCCACTCTCTGAAGTAAAACAACAACTCATCATAAGAGAGTGGAGACAAAAAAAGTAAGATTGGCCAACCTAGAATATCCTTTGTAATTAATAGAATTAAGCATAGTTTCTGACATAAACAAAAACCCCACTGGATGGATCCAAGCAAATAAGTTCTCACCCATCATGCACCCTTGAAAGTCAATAAGGTCGACATTTGTGGAAAAAATAGACTGACCATCACATTAAAAAAAAAAAAAAGCCCCCCAACACACACACACACACACACACACACACACACACACACACACACACACACACACACACGCAGCTGACCAAGGCAGCAATGCCAGGGCAGAAGCAGTCGGCATGCCTTTGGCCTCACGTCAGTGGTGGAATTAGGAATGCTGAGCTCATCCCACTCATGAGAGGACTTCTTCAGTGGCAGGGCCTTTGGCCTCACATGACTGAGTGTAAGCGGAGAAGGCATTTACAGCTATGGAAAAGAGCAAGCACTTGAAACAGCCACAGGGGGTCTTGACTGCTCAAAAGCCAAAAAATAAAATAAAAAAATGGTGAGAGCAAGTGCAAAGTTCAGATGTTGTGGTGAATGTTTGTTTTCAAAGTATATTTAAGTGCAAGAAATGTCTTTAATAAGGAACAAACACTGGTTGCGTGGGAATCAGCTTTTGTAGCAGTACCAGAGAATGTGAACATTCCTGAGTGCCACAGTTTATTGTTTCCATTTATTCAAGCACATTTACATGCTATTGAGACGAGATAAAATTTTAAAAAGGCAGAAGGTTTTAAGTGAGGGTAGATATGCTATTTAGTGGCATCAAGCCACACATGCGCAAATCCTCGCTTAACAAATTAATTATGAAGTCTTTGAAATCAAGAAATGCATCTACTGAGATGTGACAGGCTTTCCTGAATAAGCAGTAGCACATAAAAATCAAGGTCCTGAGATTTACTGACCCAGTCCTATGCACTACAGGCCTGTGGTCGGAAACAAGTTCCCAGGAAAATAGTATAACCCCACAAATGGAAACATTGTAGAGTCATAAATCAAATGGTAAAGTTAAACATTGTATATTCATTGAAACAGATGGACAGATGGCCAGGCCTGCTTGCACAGATTAGACCCCAGGCACAGACCCACATACAAGGATGATTATTCAAAATAATCAAAAAGTATTTGACACGCGCGTCATGCACACACACACACACACACACACACACTAGTGCAGCTCAAACAATTAGAATATCATGAAAAAGTTCAATATTTTCCATCAGTTATTTAAACGAAAATTTAATAAATTCTAGACTCATTACATGTAAACTAAAATGTTTCAAGTATTTTTCTATTTTAATTTTGATAATCATAGTCTACAGCACAAAAAAAAGCTCAAAATATTAGTGTATTTCATTTCAGGTTTGAGTAAAACAGTATAAATACTGTGTGTCTGTATGTAGTCTCATTCAGTGCACACAACCACAATCGTGGGGAGACTGCTGACTTGACAGCTGTCCAGAAGACGATCACCAACACCCTCCACAAGGAAGGTAAGCCACAGAAGTTCATTGCTGAAAAGGCTGGCTGGAAAAGGTGCACAAGCAACAGAGATTACCGTAGCCTTGAGAGGATTGTCAAGAAAAGTCAATTCAAGAACTTGGGAGAGCTTCACAAGGAGTGGACTGAGGCTGGTGTTAGCATATCAAGAGCCATCACACACAAAGTCTTCAGCAAAGGGGCTACAACTGTCTCATTCCTAATATCAAGCCACTCCTGAACCTGAGACAACGTCAGAAGTGTCTAACCTGGGCTAAGGAGAGAACAAACTGGAATGTTACTCAGTGGTCCAAAGTCCTCTTTTCAGATGAAAGCAAATTTTGCATTTCATTTGGAAATCAAGGTCCTTGAGTCTGTAGGAAGAGTGGAGGATCCCAGAATCCCAGGTGTTTGAAGTCCAGTGTGAAGTTTCCGCAGTCTATGATGATTTGGGGTGCCATGTCATCTGCTGGTGTAGGGCCACTGTGTTTCATTAAGTCCAAATTCAACATAGCCATCTACCAGGAGATTTTAGAGCACTTCATGGTTCTATCTGCTGACAAGCTTTACGGAGATGTCAATTTCCTTTTCCTGCAGGACTTAGCACCTGCCCACAGTGCCAAAACTACTACCAAATGGTTTGCTGACCATGATATTACTGTACTTGATTGGCCAGCCAACTTGCCTGACCTAAAGCCCACAGAGAATCTATGGGGTATTGTCAAGACGAAAATGATAAACACCTGACCCAAAAATACAGACGAGCTGAAGGCCACTATGAAAGCAACCTGGGCTTCCATAACACCTCAGCAGTGCCACAGGCTGATCGCCTCCATGCCACACTACACTCACTACGTTTACATGCACATAGAGAGAATCGAATTTCTGCCGTTGCTCGACTGAAATCGAAGTTCAAAATGCCATGTATACACCTTAATTCGGCTGAAACTGAACCGAACTTGATTTCTCGGAATCGAGCTACACGACCTAGTTTATGCGATTTCTGCCGAGCTATTTTGCGCATGTAAACCCTATCGAGTTAGTTGTCGAGCTACTTCCGGAAGTGACGAGTGACGAGACCACAAGCGGGAAACACAACAGCCTCGGTCGGCATGACAACGAATCATGACAACGGCATGAATCTTTTCTTTTTGTGGCATTGTTTGCACTGTTAAAATTTAGCTCACTTACTGTATCACCAAATACATCTGTACAGCTGTTGCATAGCTGTGAATTGTGTACATAAACAAGTCATTGTATTTGTGTGCGTGTATATATATGTCCAACATCTGAAGAATGTCAATAAAAACAAAACAACTGAACTTTTTGTGTGTTTATTAAGACATAAGTTAAATTGTAAGCAAAAAAAAAATATTTTTTGTAAGCAAAAAATGGACTTTAGAAAAATATTATTGTGCAAAATAAGTTGTCTTACAAAACAGTGGTCTGCGCCGGACAGTTTGTAGCCATAGAGCAAGCCTAACAGCTTGAACACGGAACTGCTAGTGTTGCCAGATTGGGTGTTTTAAGTGCATTTTAGCGGATTTGAACATGTTTTGGGCTGGAATACGTCAGCAGTATCTGGCAACACTATAGCTCTTCTTCATGACGACAACCGGAAGTGTACCAACACGATGGGGCGTGTAGCGCCACGTGTGGCTCGGGTGCACAATGCACCTTGCACAATAGCCTGATTTCACTTGTGCATGTAGGATTGGATTTCTCTGGCACCCCTGCTGGGACCCTTTGCTCGATTACCAACAGCAGCTCGATTTGGACGTGCATGTAAACGTAGTCACTGACGCAGTAATTAATGGTAAAGGAGCCCCAACCAAGTATTGAGTGCATAAATGAACATACTTTTCAGAAGTTGGACATTTCTGATTGTAAATCCTTTTTTGATTGATGTTAGGAAATATTCAAATAATTTGAGATACTGGATTTCTGACTTTCATGAGCTATAAGCCATAATAATCAAAATTAAAACAAAAAAAAAGTCTTGAAATATTTCACTTTACATGCAATGAATATAAAATATATGAAACTTTACCTTTTGTAATTAAATTAAGAAAAAAAAAGAATTGTTTGAGATGCACTAATATATGCATACACCAGGGCAGGAATTTCACGAGGGCCACGAGGGCCATGGCCCTCGTGCCCTCTCAATTTGGCCTTGTGCCCTTGGAAAAAAATATCTGCCATAAGGCCACAGTGGCCTTGATGCCCTGCGGTTTTGCGGTTTTGTAGTCTGCCTTGTGACTGCCAATAGGCTTTAACATCACCTGCGTCTATTGAGAAAAAAATACGTCTTTTGATGACATTCTGGATTCTTATTGGGTAACTCATCAGTGGTGGATCGGACTCGAGTCTGGCATGAACCGCTCCGACGTGCTATAATGACAGCAATCTATCACCAGCCAACCAGGAGACTTAATCAAACGCATCCCCCGCCCACTTGTGTCCGCATCTGAGACATTGAATTTTCAAAGAAGGAGGGAAGAAGTTGACTGAGGTAAGACTGTGATAAATTAACGAACGAATAAGAGAGGAATTTCAACATATAGGGCTTAAGTTTGTTACCATTAAATAAACATTGCTTGTACAGTAACGTTATGTCGTTACAACGTTGACCCACTTTTAACGTGCCGAGTACCGACTGTAGCTGGTAACAAATGCTAATTAGTTTGCTGTCAAAAGTGCAAAGACCTTAAATTGCTCTGTGTAAATTAGAAAATGGTGCAACTTCCTCTGTAGCCATCAACGGACAAGCACAGACTTGTCTTGAGTTTTGAGCCAATCACAACAGGGCAGCACTGTGGCCTGAGGTAAAACATGATAGTTTAAGTTTGTTTAAATTACAAAAATGAGTACACCCAATGACTGTCTCATATACTCTTCATATACTCATACTGTTTAAGTAATGCAATAAAACTAATCTTTAAAAGTGGTATTTACTCAAACTGCATAGAATGAACTTTCGGGTTAACAGTGTAATAGTGTTGCAGTGTTCTGCAAATTTGCAATTTAATATTTCAGATCTTGAGACATGAAAGTGCTATTTTAAAAAATAAAAGATCAGAAATGTTTTCTTTGTCGTCTATTTAGTTCATTTTATTTCCTCAATAATTTTCCTTGATTGAGAAATCGGTCTGGGCTCTTATGGGTTAATCAGTAGCCTGCATGCTAGTATATGTTCCATTTACAGTCAAACATTTTGATGTACTCCAGGCTCAATTTTGATTAATCAAAAATCTGCGTAGTAGTACAGTCTGAAGATGCTCTTGCACATTCGGTGTCAACTGAACAAAAATTATGGGAGGATATAGGTTTAATAAGTTTTACAATTTTTGAAGTGAGTGATGGATTGATAAGTTTAGATGTGTTCAATATTTTCTTATCTTCAGACATAATAGTGTAGGAGATGTTTCTTTACCTGCTTGATAGTTTCGACTGAGACTCCAATCTTCCGCAGAAGAGTCATTAGTCCTTAAATTAAATTCATTATAGATGTGAACTTAAAATCATTGTTTTATTTTATGGCCTTGGTGCCCTGGCTTTTGGCCTTCGTTCTCTCAAAAAATTGACAGCACAAAAGGCCAAGTGGCCTTGCCCCTAAAATGACGAAATTCCAGGCCTGGCACACACACACACACACACTGGGCTCCAAAAGTCTGAAAGCACTAGTGAAGATGCTCAAGACGCTTCAATTTTGCATTCTTTTGGAATTTGACAATAATTTTTATTAAATTAAAAATTTATATCACTGACAACTTTAGTGAAAAGTAGAATCTTTGAAATATTTACACAAATTTCAGAGCTTCTTAGTATTTGGTTTGTCCCATTTTTGCTTTAATGACAGTGTTTACTCGAGCTGGCACAGACTCAAGTTTGTGCAAAACCTTATGATCCATTTTAGATCAAATTCATTGGAGTGTCGTCTGAACAGAGGCTTCAATGGAAGAGATTAGACATGAGGAAAATCTGACCTTTTGTACAAAGCAGTTAACATGATCAATATCACACATTTGCTTATATGTGAATAGGGACCAAGAAATAGTGCAGAATTTTAACTATTCAAGATATTAAATGTTTATTTTCTTTGTTTTAAATATTTCAAAATTCTAAAACCTTCTGTTTATTTCCAACTTTAAAAAAAAAAAAAAATTCCCACATTATGTATCACTGTGGTCTCATAGTTTTGGATCTGACTGTATCTTGCTCCGAAACACACTGTGTGCTGGTGAATGTTCACATGATTTTTTTCCACCACTAATTTAAAGAAACAATTGGAAATGGAAGATGGAAATTTGCATGATTATCAGATATTCATTTTTGGCTGATTAAATATCTATTAGATTTGGCTACAGTGATTTTTAGTCCTGAGTCATTAGTTTTCATTACTGAAGTGCCATAATCAAGTGTAAATTATTTAGTAGTTTTATTTTATTATAATGAGTTTCCATAGCCACCTAAAATGTCTACGACATGAAAGTGAGTCACTAAGATTTCCCATCTTACTACAGGTTTTCCAATATTGTCGGTTCCATGAGAACCTGCAAAGTGGTTTTGGGAAACCAAAGCTTAGATCATTTGGTCACATCTTTGGAAATGAGGTATGCCTCTAAAAATAGAAATATAATCATAATAAAAACAGAACCCAGTCATGTCATTTTTAAACAGCACATTAGGGAAACTGAATATAATTCAAGCAGAATTAGTGCTGGAGAAATGCTAACAATGCAATCGTCACAATGGCATTTCTTCAGGCAGTAATTTTATGTGCAGTGTGTCCTTAACTGAAAAGATCAAAGTGGTTTATTTTCAGCAAATTTTTGCAGATAAAAATAAAGTAAGTTATTTTTTTCGCGGTCCGGTTTCCATCAAATCCTGCGCTCTGACTGGCTGGCGAGCGGGTCCGTATCCTACCATACGGACCCCAGTTACGGACCTCTGGCGACTCGCTCGTTCACAACAACAAACATAGTAGCATTTTTTGTCAACATTTATCTTTTTTTAATAAGATTTATTTATAAGATTATCACAAATCTTATAAATTTTTGCCAGCATTTCTCAGGAAAATAGCATTAATTTTACATCATGGATAGCGATAACGACAGTGTTCACAGCGAAAGCGAGTTTTACTACCCTGAGGAAGAAGAAATAAAAGAAAACATTTCAGGAGAAAGCTAAAAACCTCTAACTGTTGCTAATGCTGAGCAAAAACATGCCTGAATCCTGAATGACTCAATTCTGTATAAATAGGGGACTACATAGGCAGCAAAATGTAGTTTTTTTCCTGCCATGGAAGTGCACTTGTATACCGAGAAGGAAGCCATTTGCATTACAGCCGTGAATGAGGATTCAAAATGGCGGCTCGGTTCGGTTTTCCCTTTCGGGCGCTCTCGTTTTCTGTTAGTATTTGGTAGATAAAAAAAATATCTAAATTATTTACCAGCTTAAGGTCGGTCTGTATGGTGAAATACCGTGACCTCGGCCTTGAATACTGACCTCGGCCCAGAGGGCCTCGGTCAGTACTTTCAAGACCTCGGTCATGGTATTTCACCATACGGACCTCCCAGCTGGTAAATAACATATATACAACATGCAGTGCTACGTATGTGTGCAGGACTGGCCAAAGTAGCACTCTGACTTCACTTCACTTCAGACTATCAATTTTACAACTGAGGAAGATGTAAGGGTGTTTTTTCCTTAAAGAAATAAGAGGAAAAATGAACAAATATGCAGTGAATAACATTCTGATATTCAAGTGAATGAGTGTTACCAAGATGGAATTCATTAGCAACTGTCGACTATTGTACAGAAGTAAAGCTCTGACAAACAATTTGTCTATTTTTGGTGTGTGTGTGTGAGAGAGAGAGAGAGAGAGAGAGAGAGAGAGAGAGTGTGTGTCTGAGAGAGAGAGAGAGAACGAGAGAGAGAGAAACAGAAAGAGAATCTGGTTTAAAAAACAAGCTGTGATTGAGCAAGACAAACAGAGCTGGTTTTGCTACTTTTCTCAGTGGTGGGAATGAAGAGAAAGAAACAAAGAGAGTATAAAAGAAAGAGAAAACTTATAACTAACTAGGAAGTGAAGTTGCCACTGATCTTAGATAATAAAACAAACCAGTTTAGGGGCAAATAAAAAACTGACAAGCAGGAAAAAAGTGATCATGGTGTTTGTGCTCTACAGGAGAAACCTGTCTGTAGCCTGGCCTTCTCATCCCCAACACAGGGCAAGTGGAGGCCTGTTCAGTACTGCACTATGAAAAACACAACTGCTGGCTATAATCTGTATGTGTATGTGGCCTATTTCCTCTTCTTGAACCAAATCAGAACTCAATATTTTAAACACATGAAATATGTCTAATATGACATATTTAAAACATGTTCAAAGGGCCAAACTAGTTCATATATCCATATTATTACAACAATCTTCAAAAGGTAAACATTTAATTCTTTAAATACAATTAAAATAAGTTTTGATTTAACATAATTATTAATTTCTTAGTACGTAAGTCCAAATTATTATTAACTATGGAAACCCGATGTTGTCGTAAACATGACTGATAAGATCTGAAAGAACAGGTGTGACTGACATGGCATGAAAAGTACAACCTTTGTGTGCGTGTGTGTGTGTTTAGCGGGTACAGAGTGTAATAACTAATGGTGGTCTGCTGTTTCTGTTTCATCACCTCATTTATACAAGTGTACAAAATATTATGACCATCAAATCTGTCCAATCCAACTCTCTCTATCTCTGTCTCTCTCTATTTGGAAACACCCACAAACCATCAATCAACTATTTTCCCCCCAGCGATCACTTTCTTGCACATAATCTGAACCATACAAATGTCAGTAATGCTCAAAAATCAACTGTAAACACTGTCATATACATACTTGTGGCCAGCAATTTGTTTCCATAATTATAACAAATTTTTATCTATAATGCACAAACTCAACCAGGCTCACCAATTCAGTGTTGTTGAGGTATAATTACTTACAATTACAGGAAAATAAGACAAGAACCCTCAAAAATGCTGCATGCAAAGCATTTGGTCTGGTGGTAGAAGTGTAAATTATGACTAATGGAGTTTCTCTCAGAGGAGAAAATTAGAGAAAAAACATCTCCATAAATAAGACGTACACACAGTATTGTGCAAAAGTCTTAAGCACATGCAAAGAAATGCAGTAAAGCAAAGATGCCTTCAAAAATAATGAAATTAAATGCTTATGCATAAAAACGAAGAGTCTCAGGTACAATTTGTGGAGTTTTATGAGTAAATTAGATGGTAAATTTTACTGAGCATCTTGGGAGAACCTGCTGCAGTTCTTCTCGAGACTTTCACTGTCACACTTGCGACGTTTTTTGCAGGTAAAACCCAACAGTCTTCATTAAGCTGTTTGTCTGAAAGGTGGTGTATTATGTAACGTGTTGCTTTCTTTACTGACACTTTTCTGTAACACTTGGAAATCTAAAATGTTTTTGTACTGACTCAATAATGCAGAAGTCATAAAATATACATCTATAACAAAATTTGTATTAAAAATATTAGGGTGCCTAAGGCCCTGTCCACACGGCAACGGATTCAGGTGAATCTGATAAAATTGTTTATCCTTTCGGCCTGGCGTCCACACGGCACCGGTGTTTTGGGTGCCCCAAAACGAAATCTTTTGAGAACGGGTTCCAGAGTGAAAAAATCTGGCAATGGCGCCGTTGCGAAGTCGTCTGGATGAGTAGAACGGATTTGTTTACGATGACGTCACAACCACATGACTGTCAGTGCTTCACGCCGGGTAGAAGTGTAACGAACTCGATGCGAGTTGTCAACAAATCCTATAACTTGGTTCATGAAACGCGCTTACAAAATATTTTCACTGTGAATATTTATTGTGTAATGGTGCAAAGTGTGAGAGAGAGAGAGAGAGTGAGAGAATAGCCCTTAGGGCAGAGTCTTTAGTCCAAACACTGCGGAAGCAGTACCAAACCGCGCACCGCCCGTGCGCTTTCCAAAAACAATCCCGCCAGCAAAAATAGGAAAAAAAAAGGAGCGATCTCACCTCTTCAGATGTTGGTTTAAGTCCGACAATACATTCCTCAAAAAGGGTGTAGAAGAACAAAGTAATCCATCAACGTGTAGCATTCAATTTATTCCGGACCATTAAAAAATTCTGAAGGATATCAGAATGTTGGCGTACCGGCTTCCATCTACCCCCATTCATTCCTCTTTCCACGTCTTTCGTTTTACGCTACTGATTAATAATCAAAACTTTATGTGGCTGATGCTACAGAAAAAGGGGTTTATGCGCATGCGTCTACTTCTTCTACTGTTCTGGTGTCTCCGATGGGACCGTCTTACAGCGCACGTAGTGGTGTGGCATGTGTATTGCATCGTTTTCAGCAAGCGTTGCGTTGCAATATGTACCTGAAATTTTACTGATCCGTTGCCCAGGTGGACGCGATATTTAAAAAAAAAAATCTCGTTGCCGTTGTCGTGTGGATGTAGCCTAAGACTTTTGCACAGTACTGAATAGATCGTCAAATGTAAGCAAATGTTTACATCTGCAGAGTGTTTGAAAAATGAGTAAAGTTTGTTTTACACTAGAATACCCTCTTTGACAGTCAACAGTAAGAATAATAAGGGCTTAGATTTCAAATGTGTTGGAATCAGTTTACATGCATTTCTCTGTGCTGAGTACACATTTTTATACACAGTGGAAGTTTAAGCTGGTATACAGATTTAAAAAAAAGAAGGAGTAATCACTGCATTTGAACTTAATACATCCTATTCCACATCTAACCACACAATCAGCAATCAGCCAGTGTGCAATTTCATGTTTCTTTAGAAATGCTGTAGATAGAATTTAGAAATAACCAAACATGGTCAGAGTGAATCACAATGATAAAACTAACCTGATCTTCTACAGCTCCTATTGTCCCCTGGCTCTTGCCATTAGAGGACACATTAGTGAATAAAGACACCTATTTATTTCTGGCTTCATTTTAGGCATAAGGAAGCCAGACAAACTAGGAGCTAATACTATTGTTAAAAAATGGGGGACAAATTGAAACAGTACTTTGGGATGTGACTTTATTATCAGTTTCAACCTTTTTTTTTATATTTGGAAAAAAATTAATAAAAGTGTGAGTGTGAATGGTTGTCTGTGTCTATGTGTCAGCCCTGTGATGACCTGGCGACTTGTCCAGGGTGTACCCCGCCTTTCGCCCGTAGTCAGCTGGGATAGGCTCCAGCTTGCCTGCGACCCTGTAGAAGGATAAAGCGGCTAGAGATAATGAGATGAGATGAGAAATTAATAAAAGTAGGAATATGCAACTCTCATGTAATGTATTTGTCATTATACTGTGATGTGTGCCTAATAAGAACAAAAAGATATACATTTAAAGAAGTAGCACTTGAAGCTCACATACCATACATCTTTCCCTCATCTGAGAGGATGATCTTGCGACGGCCACAGGGTGGGTAGATTGCGAGGGCCTCCTGGAAACTCTGCTCAATATCGGGGCTCCATACACCCTCTGCATCACTGTCCATTGTCTTATCGAGCTCATCGCCACCATCTTCCAGCCCCTGCTGAGGGCTCCCGTTCGCACTCCACTCGTTTGACGCAATGGTGCCGGCTCTGATCGGGCCCTGCCACGAGCCCACACACTATTCTGGGACTGCAAAAGAGGGAATGGGAGAGATCGTAAATTAGTCTTCCTATAAAAACTCCATATATGCTGATCGATAACTTAGAAAATGCTCATAAAATGCAGAAATAAACTAATAGACAAATAACGTTAGGTTGCAAAAACATTTACATTTGCCCAGTCTGGAGACGTCTCATAAGTCAAATTTAAAGCACTGCAAAAGTCATCAAATTAGCAGACATTACATTTTATTTCTAATTCACTCATAAAATGGCATGTATAAAGAACCATATCCTGACTGTGACTTCCTCAATGCTAACGCCCCTCCAAATGACAAACGAATTTCTGACATTATATAAAACCTCATTTAAAAAGCTCTCAATAATCGGGCCAGGCCTGAAAGAATTCTTGCGGTTGGGAGAGAGTGGTCCAATGTGGCTGTCGGAACGTCTGAAACTGGTTAAGAGATCTTAAGTGTTTTTCAGGCTGCTTCTCTTTGCGTGGTATTGTTCCCGAAGACTCAGGTCCCAGGAGTGACTATTATACCCACATAATTCATTCTTTTATTTCACTTTCTGCTGATGTTGACTAAAATACACAGCTTGGGTAAATACGGCTGACTCGGCACGTGACCTTCCTGGGGGGATACTTGAAGCGCTCTGGTTACGGCCACGCTGAAAGAATAAGCTTTGCTTGGCAGGCTGAGAGAGTGAATGAGCAAAACAACCAAAAACTGAGAGCCCGTCTGGAATGGGAGCAGTCTAACTGCAAATGCAGGCTATGATGTGGTCTAAAATGTTGGGCAGATTAATTAGTGATACAGCGAGCTGCTTCCAAGGCATAATAAGGTCGAAAGGAAATGAGTGTGATCGTTAACTTGATGTCCAATTTGATGTACAACAGAAGCTGCTGTATGTTACACACACACATGTGCAAGACTAGATATCTTAAACGGAAAAAGGTCAAGCAAATGTGAACGAATAAACTTGACTTGGATCTTATCATTGTTATTACAGGTCATAAGCCTAATATTTAGTACCGATGTGAAAATGAGCTGTGCCTAATGGGGACGTTTAGGCAGTGTAGATGTGTAGGTGCTAAAGAGACTTGCAAGGGGGTAAAGAGTTACTCATTTTCCTTTGAAGGCCAAAATTTGGCCTGCTGAAAAAGCTGAGTTAAACCTGAGAAATATGAACCTGTGCTTCCAGAGCCATAGTACTAAACATCCAGACTGATTTCTGGCAGAACTGAGGTGCTGCCTTTCAGCAGCTTAGTGAATATGTGTGTGTGTGTGTGTGTGTGTGTGTGTGTATGTGTGTATACACGTGCATGCAGTACACAGCCATAAACAGACCAATGGTGATACTGGAGCACTTAACTCCTGAGGAACCTGGAAAGTCCGAAAAAGACAAGTGTACACTGAGGTGTAAAGTGCCCGGCTTCAAGTACATTTCTATTATGTACCATTATTATATGTTCAGGTGGTACACACCATTAAACATAGACAAACATTTAACATTAGTGTTGTGTGCAGTGTACTAACTGGAGGAGCTAATAATTTGTAGCAATTTAGGCTCAGATATTCACCAGATATTCTTCTAAATAACCTCTGTGTGTGTGCGCGTGTGTGTGTGTGGGGGGGGCTGTGTGAAGAGATGATAAGCGTACATGTAGAAAGAGAGGCTGCTCTATTGGAGAGTTGGGCTTAAATTCCAGACATCTCCTTATTAAGGAATCACAGCAAGCTCTCTCTCTCTCTCTCTCTCTCTCTCTCTCTCTCTCTCTCATGTGTCAACTGAGCTCCCTCTCTGCCCTCATCCCCACCCGAGCCCAGCCGCCCCACGCTCTCAAGCACTCTGCCCAAATAAGGAGAGGAGAACATGGGATGAGAGGAGGGGAGCACACAGAGGGAAGGAGGAGTGTGTGTGTGTGTGTGTGTGTGTGTGTGTTATGTGGGCTGGGGGTTGGTGTAGAAGGAGGGGAGGCAAACGGTGGAGTGACCAATTTAGGCGTCCGTTTCAGGGGTCTGGAAAACAGTGGGAACGACAGCAGCGCCCAGCACTTATATGCTAAAGAATCACACTGAAGCTAAAGCTTGTGTATGGCCTACAGGCAGGAGAACAACTACTGATTCATTAAAGAACACTGAAAAACACTGGTGCAAAACACTACTGAAGAAACAGCTTAAAAAGGGAGTTAGTTTAATGTCTTTCAGTAGCATATGGCTGACACACTTTACTCTACTTAAAGTAGCATTTTGAAACATTAGCCTATACGTGTAATGTTGTTACTAAATATATAAACTGAGAACTGACAAACACATATGGAGGTACAACTTCAGTCCTCCTTAACATCTGGAGAAATCAGAAACACTGCTGCTTTCATCAAATTATCTTCCCCTCAAGGCTCAAAAGACCTTTGGCATTATATGGTACAGCAAGGGTATTGTGAGAGAGACACTATTCCAAATTGCACAACACACACACACACACACACACACACACACACACACACACACACACACACACACACACACGCATGCACACACACACGTAGTTTTCCAGGCAGACAGCTGTGGTATTACAGCTCTTGACTCAATGAAATAGCACACCATTCACACTTGGTATTAACATCCGTCTCAGGTGACTGGACCAAAGGTGGACAGCATGATGTACAGGTTTCAATGACTTAAAGGTTAGAGAAATAGCTTTGGAACCAAACGGTTGCTGGTTTGATTCCCTGGACCAGCAGGAGTGGCTGAAGTGCCCTTGAGCAAGGCACCTAACCTGCTACTGCTCCCTGGGCTGCTCTAGGTATGTTGTATGCTGCTCTGGATAAAGGCGTCTGCTGAACACCTGTAAGGTAATGAATAGAATCACATGTGCCATGTGATCCAATCCCTCAGACCACTTGCAGATGTTTGCATTCAAAGTACAGCTGCTTATACTTTGAACTAATCAGACATATACAGTGAGAGTAAAAGGTATTTCATCCCTTGCTGATTTTGTTGGTTTGCCCAACATAAAGACATGATCATTCTATACTTTTAATGGTAAATGTATTCTAACATGGAGAGACAGGATATCAAAACGAAAATCCAGAAAATAACTTTAAAGAATATATATTAATTGATTTGTATTTCATTGAGGGAAATAAGTATTTGATCCCCTAGTATGCATTAAGGCCTCTGCATGCTCTTGCGACAAGGCTTTCGCAGATAGCGTTTCGCAGACAGTTGTAATTTATCGTTGAGCGGGGAGTAATAGGCGTGCACGATGTTATTCACCGGCACAACGCAAGGGGGCGCGAAGTCGCTAGGAGTAGTTGGTGGGTGTGGTTAGTGGAGTGTTTATCCTCCGGTTACTTATAATGACTAGAACTTTTTTTTTTATAATGACTAGAACTGGAGTCGTATAGATGTACGTACTTCCTCAATCAACCGCTCTTCATGCTGCTCCATCTTCGCTCGTGTTTTTAAAAACGCCGGTCGTGAAAACAAACCAAACCGGGAAAGTAGGGAAGCGGAAGTGCGTGTACAGCGGATGTAGAGTGGACCAATCAGAGCCCTCTTGTCTGCGACGCTGTCTGCGAGGCTTCTGCGGTGGTCACAATTTTTGGGAGGTGCGCGCAGAGCGTCTGCGAAGGTGGGGGGGGCTACGCAGACACTGTCTGCGACGCTATCTGCGAGGACTGGGTTGTCAGCATAAATTGGCCTTTAGGAGTTCTGGCTTTCACAGACCAGTTAGACACTCCCAATCAACTTGTTACCTGAATTGAAGACACCTGTTCTAACTAATCACCTGTATGAAAGATACCTGTTCACAGAATCAGACAATCAGACAGATTCCAAACTCTCCAACATGGGTAAGACCAAAGAACTCTCTCAGGACCTCAGAGACAGGATTGTTGACCTGCACAAATCTGGAATGGGCTACAAAAACATTAGCAAGATGCTGGGTATTAAAGTAACAACCATTGGTGCAATTGTGAGAAAATTTAAGAAGTATAACATGACCATCAATAGACCTCGGTCTGGTGCTCCACAGAAGATTTCACCTCGTGGGGTGTCAATGATCATGAGAACTGTGAGAAATCGGCCTGCAACCACACAGCGGGAGTTAGTGAATGACCTCAAGGCAGCTGGGACCACAGTCACCAGGAAAACAATTGGCAACACTTTGCGCCGCAATGGATTAAAATCCTGCAGTGCCCGAAAGGTACCCCTGCTTAAGAAGGCACATGTGGAGGCCCGCCTAAAGTATGCCAATGATCACCTCAAAGATGTACAAAGTGATTGGGAGAAGGTTCTGTGGTCAGACGAGACCAGAATTGAACTATTTGGCCTAAACTCTACTCGTCATGTGTGGAGGAAGAAAAATGCTGCCTATGACCCCAGGAACACTGTGCCCACCGTCAAGCATGGAGGTGGAAGCATTATGTTTTGGGGGTGTTTCTCTGCCAAGGGCACAGGGCTACTTCACCGCATCAGTGGGAAGATGGATGGAGCCATGTACCGTGCAGTCCTGAGGGACAACCTCCTCCCCTCTGCCAGGAAGTTGAAAATGGGCCGTGGTTGGGTCTTCCAACATGACAACGACCCGAAACATACAGCAAAGGCAACAAAGGAGTGGCTCAAGAAGAACCACATTAAGGTCATGGAGTGGCCCAGCCAGTCTCCGGACCTCAATCCAATCGAAAATCTATGGAGGGAGCTGAAGGTCCGAGTTGCCAAGCGACAGCCCACCAACCTTAATGATTTAGAGAGGATCTGCAAAGAAGAGTGGGCCAAAATTCCCCCTGATATGTGTGCTAACCTTGTGGTTAACTACAACAAACATCTGTCCGCTGTGCTTGCAAACAAAGGCTTTGCCACCAAGTATTAAGTGCTTCTGGCTAGAGGGATCAAATACTTATTTCCCTCAATGAAATACAAATCAATTAAAATATATTCTTTAAAGTTATTTTCTGGATTTTCGTTTTGATATTCTGTCTCTCCATGTTAGAATACATCTACCATTAAAAGTATAGAATGATCATGTCTATTAGTGGGCAAACCAACAAAATCAGCAAGGGATCAAATGCTTTTTACTCTCACTGTAATGGTTAATTTTTTTTTTTAATCCCAAGCCTGGGCAGTTTGTATACATTATGTTTATTAAATCTAGACCAGTCAACAGTTTGGACAGAGCTTCTAATTCAATGGGGGTCTTTTTCTTTATTTTTATTAATTAAAAGTCAGTTCATGTCTTAAAGTAATGATGGATGTCGTTTCTCTAGTTGAGCGGTTCTTGACATAATATGGATTACTACAGTTGTGGAAAAGGACTATTTACTGTATTTTTGTTATTTACTATTTACTGTTTGGGCTCAAACTTATTAAAAGGGCAAGGAATTGTGCTAATTGACTTTTGACGAGGCACATCTGTTAACTGAAAAGCATTCCAGGTGACTACCTCATGAAGCTGGTTAAGATAATGCCAATAGTGTGTAAAATGTCAACAAGGTGGCAACTTTGAAGAATTTAAATTATGAAACATATTTTGTTTTTTAACACTATTTTGTTTACCACATAATTCTATATAAGTTCCATATGTTATTTCATAGTTTTGATGTCTTCAGTATTGTTCTACAATGTAGAAAATAGTCCAAATACAGAAAAACCTATGAATGAGTAGGAGGGTGCAAACTTTTGATTGGTATTGTATATGGAATTATGTGGTAAACAGAACGTGTTAAAAACAAAATATGCCTCACATTTTTTATTCTGCAAAGTAGCCAGCATTTACCTTGATAACGTTTTGTACACTAAAAAAGCAAAGCAAAGCACAACTTTATTCATCACACACTTGTGAAATTTCCTCTCTGCATTTAACCCATCTGAAGCAGTGAACACACACATGCACACACGTGAGCAATGAGCACACACACGCACCCAGAGCAGTGGGTAGCCATGCTAACAGTGCCCAGGGAGCAGTTGGGAGTTAGGTGCCTCAGCCCAAGGCCATCCCATATTAACCTAACCACGTCTTTGGACTGTGGGGGAAACCGGAGCACCTGGAGGAAACCCATGCAGACACGGGGAGAACATGCAAACTCCACAAAGAAAGGCCCTCGCCGGCCGCTGGGTTCGAACCCAGAGCCTTCTTGCTGTGAGGCGACCGTGCTAACCACTACACCAACGTGCTGCCCACTACTGTGGCTTTTAATTAATAAAAAGAAAAAAACAAACGTTGAATTAGAAGGTGTGTCCAAACTTTTGACTGGTACTGTATATATTTTAAGTATATTACTGTATGTACGTATATATATTTATGTATATATTACTGTATATATTTTATTTATGTGAAGAATGGAAAAGCATTACCTGGCCGTTTTCATAGCAGAGCTCCTCATGGGCGCTTTGCAGAGCTCAATACTTTAGAGAATACGGTAATGCACTGACTTGATTTTTGATGGCTTAACAAATGTGTACCACTACAGGGAACTCGACCATAAGTACGAGGAAACATATCTCATAAACACTTGACCACTGGACAACAAAATTTATATCATTATTTACGTAAGATAGATGGGTTTTTATCCAGCACTTATTGTTAATTTGCTTTTTAAAAAAATAACATGGGATTATTTACCAACACACTTTACGGAAAATATTCATGACAGTTTCATGTAAAACTTGTTAAAACAGTTTAATTAGTCCGTAGCTTATTGGTCAATTGATTTGCTGTGATTGAGCTCGAATCAGAAACAGGTGCAGGCTAATTAATCCTAATGGCGTGCGTGTACTTTGCAGTTTGCAGCTGCATGCAACACGCATTGACGTGAAAGATGTAACCAGACAACTGTTTGAGGTATCAAGTTTGACACTGGATCATAACTATACAGTAATGATGTAAAGTGAAAGTGCTGGTTCACTGCTGTCCACCAGGCTCCCAGAAGAGTCACACCATCATAAATATTGTGGTGTTGTTTCTGGTGCATGGTATGCAGTGTCAAAGAAAGGAATAAATATGCCTATGGAACAAAGGAATAAATACTGCGATGTGTATCTCATTATTGGTATCACAGTCACAAGACAACGCAGCAATTTTTTAACGTGAAATACACTACACTACACAATTTAATGGTTTATATGCTATAATTATTATTCTATTCAGGTCAAGTTTGTGCCCTTGCCAATATTTTCCTCATGCATTCATTAGGAGCTCTGCTTTTAGGCAGTGCCTTAATATCTATTTTATGTTTAAAGGAAAACAAAACTAAAAATAAATGCCGTTTGCCAATCACAGCACATGCCCTGATGTGCCACCCCCCCATGTTTAAATTAAAAATAAAACTTTATAACGACAATTTATCCATTTTAAAAGTTATGAGATTGATAAAAATAGTTTTATATGGATACAACCGTTTGCTGAAATCTGAAACCAGATTTCCACTTATGACGTAACTGAATCACTCGTACAACTAAGTAACACAGAGCTATCAAATAAAGGCTTATAATTAAAAAAAAATCCCCAGGAACCACTGTGCTCTCTCTCTCTCTCTCTCTCTCTCTCTCTCCGCGCGTGTGTGTGTGCTTGCGTGTGCGTGTTTTCACTGCTTCAGATGGGTTAAATATAGAGAAGGAACTTCACTGTGCTGTAATGTATGTGACAAATAAAGGCTTCTAATTCTAAAAATCCATCAAAATTTTCTGTAACCATGTGATCTTCACTGGCAACAAAATATGTGAATCAACAGACTTTGACTACATCTAACATGGCTAGATAATGCATATGCAGTACTTACACAAACACTAGTAAACAATGTCCATTGTCATAGCAGCACAATTCTCACTGTCTAAAAGATCACTTTTCTCAGTGAATAAAAAGAAACTAAAGCATGCCACATAAAAATACAAGGAAAATTTGAATTTTTTTGGAACAAACAAACAAACAAACTGAGTAAACGGTGCTGGAGTTTATAGGCAGCAAAAGGCTCCCAAAGGCTGTGTGTGTGTGTGTGTGTGTGTGTGTGTGTGTGTGTGTGTGTGTGTGTGTGTGTGTGTGTGTGTGTGTGTGTGTGTTCACTGCTTCAATGATCAGGCTTATTTTTATAGCCAATTGTTTGACACATGGGCATCTTTTGGGTTGAATTTAGAAGCGATATGTATCCACTAGATCTCAGACTCGGAAAGCACGATATTTGAACCTTGGAGAGAGTAAGATGTCAGCGCACAGGAACATTTTATTTTAAAAGAAAAACTCTTTGTATACACTATACAGGTACAAATATGAAGAACTGAAGATTTGAACATGTCTTGTATGGATATAATCTGTCAGGATAAAGGAGTTTTGGTTTTTTGGGGTTTATTTGATTTTAATGATCTAGTTTCAATGAAACTTTAGCCTCAGATTCCTGTTCCTGGCTGACAGGAGTGGATCCCAGTGTAAATCTTCTGCTGTTGTAGCTGATTAATCTCAAGGTTCAATGTGTTGTTCATTCTGACATGCTTTTCTGCTGACCATCATTGTAAAGCGTGGTTATTTGAGTTACTGTAACCTTTCTGTCAGCTCAAACCAGTCTGGCATTTTGCGCTAACCTCTCTCATCAACAAGGCCATTTCAACCCACACAACTGTCCTTCTTAAACTGGATGGTGAGTGTATGTAATAATACAAGATGATTTAGAAGTTTGGTGAAAACCTAGCCTGTTAAGAAAATAACATGTTTTAATACTGCTTTATTAAGGAATAATGATCGGGGTGATGTTGCATTTTAACAGGATGACTCATTTTGCAATGATGGTCTAGATGGGTTTTAAAAATGAAAAGGCTTGGAAGAGGAAGATTTTGAGACTGCCAGTATACAATATATTCACCCATCAGACAGCACTGTTAAAGGAATCATTATTATAAGACATTTTAATACCATTAATATGGTATTCGCTACATAAAAGCTGTTGGCCAGAAAGCATACAGATAAACTTCCAGATATGAGCTTGAAACTGTTCTCAGTTGGACACATTCTACAAACACAAAATGTATAGCTTCGGTACTGGAACATTATTAATTTATATTTGATATTTGATAATAAGGATGGCATGGTGGTGCAGTGGTTAGCACTATTGCCTCACAGCAAGAAGGTTCTGGGTTCACGGCCTTGGGCCTTTCTATGTGGAGTTTGTATGTTCTCCTTGTGCCTATGTGGGTTTCTTCCAGGGACTCTGGTTTCCTCCCACAGGCCAAAGACATATGGATCAGGTCAACTGGCTACTGTAAATTGCCCGTGTGTGTGAATGCTTGTTCATCTCTGTGTAGCCCTGTGATAGATTGGTGACTTGCCCAGGGTGAACCCCAACTCTCACCCAAAGTCAGCTGGAATTGGCTCCAGCTTCCCCTGTGACCCTGATGTGTAAGCGGTATGGATAGATGTCTCATCTCATCATCTGTAGCCGCTTTATCCTGTTCTACAGGGTCACAGGCAAGCTGGAGCCTATCCCAGCTGACTACGGGCGAAAGGCGGGGTACACCCTGGACAAGTCGCCAGGTCATCACAGGGCTGACACATAGATACAGACAACCATTCACACTCACATTCACACCTACGGTCAATTTAGAGTCACAAGTTAACCTAACCTGCATGTCTTTGGACTGTGGGGGAAACCGGAGCACCCGGAGGAAACCCACGCGGACACGGGGAGAACATGCAAACTCCGCACAGAAAGGCCCTTGCCGGCCACAGGGCTCGAACCCGGACCTTCTTGCTGTGAGGCGACAGCGCTAACCACTACACCACTGTGCCGCCCATGGATAGATGTATTAGATAATAAATTTGACTTTATGGCCTTGCACTTTGTGGTCAAGTTCATCAAAGTTGTGTTTGTAAGAGATCTCATCTCATCTCATCATCTCTAGCCGCTCCATCCTTCTACAGGGTCGCAGGCAAGCTGGAGCCTATCCCAGCTGACTACGGGCGAAAGGCGGGGTACACCCTGGACAAGTCGCCAGGTCATCACAGGGCTGACACATAGATACAGACAACCATTCACACTCACATTCACACCTACGGTCAATTTAGAGTCACAAGTTAACCTAACCTGCATGTCTTTGGACTGTGGGGGAAACCGGAGCACCCGGAGGAAACCCACGCGGACACGGGGAGAACATGCAAACTCTGCACAGAAAGGCCCTTGCCGGCCACGGGGCTCGAACCCGGACCTTCTTGCTGTGAGGCGACAGCGCTAACCACTACACCACTGTGCCGCCCATGGATAGATGTATTAGATAATAAATTTGACTTTATGGCCTTGCACTTTGTGGTCAAGTTCATCAAAGTTGTGTTTGTAAGAGATCGATATTTTAAATCCTTGTACCTTAATATTTTAATCAACCACTCTGAGCACCCAACAATTAAGAATTCACAGCTGAAAGCTAAACACTGAGTTTTTATTTGGTATTGGTTCTGGTTTTGAAGTGATATCAGGTCACTTTTGGCAGATTTGGAAACTCATTCAAAACATGAAAAATAGGTATCAATTTCAGATACCCACTTGATTGAATCCGCAGAGACAGATGTGAAAACCAAGTCTGAAGGGTCTCTGTGTTACCGAGCCCTTGGTATATAATGCTGAAGAATCCCCATGTGTAACAGGAACATAAATAATAGTGAATACTCTGTGGCATACACATTCTTTCAAACACCAGCTAGTGTAAACTTGCCAAATTTGCCTGTGTTCATGAGGCGTATTGTTTACTTTTGCTTTTCAGTTAAACTAGTGTACATATAACACAGTTAAAGTACTGTCCATCTCCAGCTTGTTGTTTGACTTCAATTTAAATTGACATACTATATTGCCATGCCGTATGATAAATGCTCAGACGAGTGTATATTAATCAGCATCCTTTTCCTTGTGTTTGGGATGCTGTGTTGTGAAATTCAGGTGCACAATCTTTAATGAGAGCCCAGAGTAGGAAACCCTTAGTCACAGGTCTTTTCTGGGAATGAGAGAAATGATGGCCAATGGAGGCTCAGTTGGGTGTTTTATGTTTGACCCACAAACAGGAGATGAAATGTGAATGACGTGTACAGTATAGCTAGACACACTGATAAAGATTCACATGGATTTTATTTGGACTTGCAGGAAACAGTGAAGTGACTCAGTAATGCGTTTGCCTTTCACTCAATACAGACAAAGCCGGAAAATAAAGTAGATAGTTATCGATGCTATCCAAGGTAAACATACTGCGAAAATTTTTAAAAAAGAAACAAAAAGAGCAATGTTTTTAGAAATATAAAATTAAACCATTTCCCATTTATCAAGAAATGTGACTAAGATCTAGCTTTATAACTAACGTAAAGGTCTTAAGTTTGGTTTTTGTGTCTCTCAATGAGTCATCTCACGAATTTCAGGGAGTCCTCAAACTGTTGACAGAGTGAGGGGACTTTCCAGTGCAAACAGATGATTCCACTCATCGAGTGAGCTCACAGCCCATCTGCGAGCTAGTTTTCCCTGATGGGCCACTTTTTTTGGCGGGAAAACACTTGAGAAAAGGATTATACACAGAATGGAGATGTTATATACTTTTGTCATTAAAAGATGAGCTGTGCAGCTAACAACCCTAACCTGCCTTTTGTGTTTTTATCTGCTTCTCTTTAACTTAACATGTGGAATCCAAACCTTAGAGAGAAGACAGCAGTTATGGGAAAGTGGGAGTCATTTATAATAATCTGGGCTGAGGTGAATGCTCATTCAAGTCACAACTAGCCGAGACCGGACCGCTGGGGGGTGGGGGGATTCTAGGATTCAAAGGCCATTGCTGACTTACTTGTAGTTAGTGTACAAGTGCTTGAGAGAAAAGATATTAGGTTTTCAAAAGAGCACTCTCAGAGCATACCCTGTTTTTCAGCATTAGTAAGAACGGGACTTCTTCTTAGGAACTGTTACAGCTAAACCACACACCCTAGGGACTTCAGCTCCCTAGTTGTAAGACACCCTTGTTTCAATCATCATTCATCAATTCATTCAATCAAGTGTGCGAGCACAAACGCACTCTCTCTCTCTCTGTCTCTCTCTCTCTATCTCTCTCTCTCTCACACACACACACACACACACACACACACACACACACACACACACACACACACACACACACACACACACACACACACACTCTTGAGAGAACAACAGGGCTGGACAAGTGTAGCAGCAGCTGCCTTTTCAGGTCAGATTACAGATAAAGACACTCTGGGCTTTGGGCAGAGTTGCCCTCCTCTCCACAAACCGACATAGAGCTCCACATACCGCCAAACATGCACCAAGGTCCCAAGAGTTACAATTCTACACTGACTTCACTCACTGGCTTTAATCAGAAAAAAAAAACACATAGTGGGCAGACAATTCTACTGCTATGCATCAATTACTCCTTAATACAATGTTAGCCATGCTCAAGGAGTGATAGACAAATAAATACTTGTGATGTGGTTGTTAAGGGCAATGAGAGTTGAATATCATACAGTAAGCACTTAATGACACACAAAGAAACCATTCAAGTGCACAGAATAAACAAACAAGGCTAGATCTGGATATCAGTATGTGCTTCTGGACGGATGTCACTGTCAAGTGCTGTATTTTTGATGACAGAACATGAGATCACACACCCATCATGTCCTTCCCACCATAAAATGTTTGGAGGGATTTCATTGAGAAGTGAGGGACAGCAAAGCCTCCAGTTTGAGTAGTGTAGCTTATCAGTCATAAACTTGTGGTTTTAGTTATATCGTTGTTATTATTTAGTATAGTCTATATTTCAGTTGCTATCTGCTTCCTCACTAAACATGCTATAAGATTCATCTTTGTGAGACCAGAACTTCATAAACCACATTTAGAATTAATTTGGTATAATGCCCTGTCACTTTTTTGTATTTGGACACTCCTGCTTAGCTTTGAGAAGATTGCGCACACAAGAGTGTGCTGCACTAAAGCAGAGTTGAAGACGTGTTACCAAGTACTTTTTAACACCCCTCCAGAACCGATTTAGGATTGCAGCTGACTTCTACTCAGTTTGTCTTTCTCACTCTCTTTCTGTCTGTGTTTGAGTCTAATAAATTCTCCACAGCTCCTCTCCAATGGCTTCCTCCTACTTCCGCTCTGGCTCGACATTCAGGAAACAATCAGAGCCGAAAGAGACAGGGAGGGAGGGAGAGAGAGAGAGAGAGAGAGAGAGAGAGTGAGTGAGTGAGTATCAGGGGAGAGAAAATAAAGGGAGAGAAAGAACTACGCAACTATGCATCTTGTAACAATGTAAGTTACACAACACAAAATACCTTCTCCTTTAATTCTGCTTCAAAGCTAGAGATGCAGATGGGACTGTCAGAGGAATTAAGAGTTCTGGATCCCAGATTTTCACATCGTTTAGAAGAATGTGCACGTATAGAGGATTCAGCTTGCACACTCTTTCATTCATGGCAGCTGTAATCCAACCAGCAGAGGAAAGACTGACACAGGGTCTGGCGTGTGGGCCAAAAGACTTCCGCGAACTCCTGATTCAGCACTTTCTTCGGAAAGTCTCCAGGGCAAATCTGCGGAGCAGCATTCACTGCCTGACTTGGTCATTTAGTGGCTAGGCCAGGGGCTTCTGCCAAACCCCATGAAACCTGAAAGACACGCACAGAGAGGGGAGCGTCTTGGCTTCTCAGTGGTGGAACAGCAACCACCCTCACTCCCTCCACCCAAAAATTTGTTTTGTACTGCTTCTTGATTTTCAGTTTATTGTATTATGGTTTTTAAATTGTCCTTTCAATACTGATTGCCTTTTGTATCGTGTATGTATTTTGGAATTGTCTTTTGATTACCAGCTAGATATCTCTAGCACTTCCTACTTGTCACTTGTCACACTAGCGTTTGTCTCTTGTTTTTCAAGTTACAAAACTTTGCACATTTGCTATATGCTTTATACCACTGGGTCTTCAATTTTTGCACATTTCAAAGTTGCTCTAAACAAGTGCTTCTGCTAAATGACTGAATCTAAACATCACTGCTTGAGGGCAAGTAAATAAGGGAATTAAAAGAGTGAGATGTTGGGTGAGGAGGAGGGTCCTTTCCATGTCTGACCTACTCTCTTTAATTGCAAGACATGAAGGTATGCTCATCTTTTTGAGCTGATTTATAATCTTGGGGGTTGTTCATTTCCTACACTGTGGTGAAAATCACGATATATCTGATCTGTTCATCATAATAATAACAGGTTAAAAGGACAACGGTTGCATGAACCCAATGCACACACACTTCTAAATAACCAGCTCAGGTGTGTGTGTGTGTGTGTGCGCATGAGCACACGTGCATGCGTGTGTGTGTGTGGAGTCCTACCGGTTTGCAAACTTCAACACACTGCCACAAAACAGTTGGTTTCAAGAACAACTGGAAAGTTCAGCAACTTCAGACTGACAGAAACAAAGGCTACACTGTTCCAGCCAATGAACTGCTCCTCCCCTGGAGTTGAAAGGCCAGAGAGAAGCCAAAAAATCTTATCTGCCAATGTCTTGCACAGGAAATGTATGTAAACATGTGTCTAAAGAGTGTGCATTAATTTTCATCTTCAAAGTAAACACATTTCCAGACACAACCATTCCATCACAATTAAGAAAGCATTGTGGCATGGTATGTTTCTCCCGAGGTGTTAATACTACCTATTAGAAGTGTATGTGGAAAAAGGAAAGAGGGAAAAATTTTATTTGAGAAACTATATAAAATGTTTCCCTTCTGAAATATTTGGGAGACTTGAAAAGCAGAGCCAGTAACAAAAAAAGCGATGTAGAATATACACAGTGGTAACACAATTAAGCAGCAGTGATTAGTGTGTGTCTTGTCTCATTTTCTCATACACACACAGAAAGTTATTTGTTCAGGCCTGTGTTGACAGCTGGGTAAGTGGGAACCATTTGGAAGGCTACTTCTGAGGCGGGTGCTAAAAAGCTGCTCCAGTCTGTGCAAATGGACAGGCCTCATTACATCCTGGGACTCTAACACAGGCCAGTGAAGAAGCTGTCAACTGGCCAGCAACATAAACATACAAACAGTCTGTTCCCACTGGCCCCAATTTGCTCTTAAAAGAAGGAAACTTTCCCGACATTAAAACTAATATATATATATATATATATATATATATATATATATATAAGTTGAAGATGAAATGATCTCCAAAAGGCATAAAGTTAAAGATGATTCATTCTCTTTATATTTTAAGCAAAAACTATTTTTTTATTTTCATCTTTTACATTTTCAAAATGACAAAAAAGGAAAAGGGCCCGAAGCAAAAGTTTGGGCACCCTGCATGGTTAATACCTAGTAACACCCCCTTTGGCCAGTATCACAGCTTGTAAACACTTTTTGTAGCCAGCTAATAATCTTTCAGTTCTTACCCGGGGGATTTTCACACATTCATCCTTGCAAAAGGCTTCCAGTTCTACAAGTTTCTTGGGCTGTCTTGCATGCACTGCTCTTTTGAGATCTAGCCACAGATTTTCAATGATGTTTCGGTCAGGGGACTGTGAGGGCCATGGAAAAACCTTCAGCCTGTGCCTCTTGAGGTATTCCATTGTAGATTTTGATTAGATTAGATTAGATTAGATAAAACTTTATTGATCCCTTTGGGAGGGTTCCCTCAGGGAAATTAAGATTCCAGCAGCATCATTACAGACAAACAGAGAAAATAAATAGAGAAAAACTTCTAGCTAAATTTAAATAAATTAATCATTTACATATACAAATATAAAAGAATAAGATATGGGGAAGAGTGGAAGGGGGAGGGGGGAAAGGGGGGAGAAGTGGGGTTAGGGTAAGTGTGTGTGGGGGGGGGGGGGGGGAAGCAGGAAAGATATTGCACTTTATATTGCACATTGTCAGGCTAGGCTAGGCTACTGCTCCTTCCCGTCCTCTGTCCTCCTGTTACCCCTCCTCCCCCCCAGAGAGGAGTTGTACAGTCTGATGGTGTGAGAGACAAAGGAGTTTTTGAGTCTGTTCGTCCTACACTTGGGAAGGAGCATTCTGTCACTGAACAGGCTCCTCTGGTTGCTGATGACGGTGCGCAGAGGGTGACTGGCATCGTCCATGACGTTCAATAGTTTGTCCATAGACCTCTTCTCTGCCACCGTCACCACAGAGTCCAGCTTCATGCCGACCATAGAGTCGGCCCACCTGATCAGTTTGTCCAGCCTGGATGTGTCCTTCTTGGATGTGCTGCCCCCCAGCACGCCACGGTGTAAAACAGGACACTGGTGACCACAGACTGATAGAACATCCACAGGAGTTTCCTGCAGATGTTAAAGGACCGCAGCCTCCTAAGGAAGTATAGCCTGCTCTGTCCCTTCCTGTATAAGTGATTGGTGTTGCAAGTCCAGTCCAGCTTGCTGTCCAGCCACAGCCCGAGGTACTTGTAGGAATCCACAGCCTCCACCTCGACTCCCTCGATCAGAACTGATCGTGACCTTGGTCTGGACCTCCCAAAGTCAATGACTAGCTCCTTGGTCTTTGAGGTGTTGAGCTGCAGATGGTTCCTGTTGCACCACACAGCAAAGTCCCTCACCAGGCTCCTATACTCCTCCTCTCTGTCATCACTGATACACCCAACGATGGCTGTGTCATCGGCAAACTTCTGAATGTGACACAGCTCCGAGTTGTAGCAGAAGTCCGCGGTGTACAGGGTGAAGAGAAGAGGGGCCAGCACCGTGCCCTGAGGTGCTGCTAATCACAGTGTCAGACGTGATGTCCTTCAGCCTGACGTACTGCGGCCTGTCAGTGAGGTAGCTGGAGATCCAGGTGACCAGGCAGGGGTCCACTCGCATCCTGTTCAGTTTGTCCTGAAGCAGTAGGGGCTGGATGGTGCTGAAGGCACTTGAGAAGTCCAAGAAGAGGATCCTCACTGTGCCATTTCCCTTATCCAGATGCGAGTGGGCTCGGTGTAGCAGGTAGAGGATGGCGTCTTCCACACCAACACCTGCCTGGTACGCAAACTGCAGACAGTCCTGGGCATGTTGTACCTGGGGTCTGAGGAGGCTGAGGAAGAGCCGCTCCAACGTCTTCATCAGATGTGAAATGAGCGCCACCGGTCGGAAGTCGCTCAGCTCGCTGGGCCGATTCTTTTTGGGAACTGGAATGATACATGATGTCTTCCAGAGGGTTGGCACTCTCCCCAGCTGCAGGCTGAGGTTGAAGATGCGTTGGACTGGTTCACCCAGTTCAGCAGCGCAGGTCTTCAGTAGTTGTGGACACACCTTGTCTGGGCCTGCTGCTTTCCTGGGGTGAAGCTTCCTCAGTTGACCTCTGACCTGGTCTGCAGTAATGCATGGAGGAGTCTGTGTTGAGGTGGGGGAGGAGGGGGCTGCTGTGATGACTGGGGGGAGGTGTTTTGAGGGAAGAAGGAGAGATGGCTGCAGTGAGGGAGAGGGTGGGGGGAGGAACGTGGGCTGGTTGAACCGATTGAAGAAGTCATTCAACTCGTTCGCCCTCTCCACTGTCCCCTCAACAACTCTGGTCTTTGTATTGTGGCCTGTGATGGTTTTCACATCTTCCCAGACCTCCCTCATGCTGTTCTCCTTCGGCTTCTGCTCCACCTTTCTCCTGTAGCTGTCCTTAGCTTCCCTCATGCAGTGTTTCACCTCCTGCTGTGCTGCTTTCATCACCTCCCTATCCCTGCTCCTGAAGGCAGCCTTCTTCCTGTTGAGGACAGCTTTGACTTCCTGTGTTACCCATGGCTTGTTATTAGGGTAACACCGTACAGTCTTAGCGGGGGAGACCACGTCTGCACAGAAGTTGAGGTAATCTGTCAGACAGTGCCCCTCTATGTCCTCACAGTGTGGGCTAAGCAGCACATCCCAGTCTGTGATGTCATAGCAGTCTCTGAGGACATCTTCCATTTCAGGGGACCACCTCCTGATGGAGCTAGTTGTTGCAGGCTGCCTTTGAAACAGGGAGGTGTACTTCGGCTGTAGAAGAACCAGGTTGTGGTCAGACTTCCCTAGTGGGGGGAGGGGTGTGGCTCTGTATGCATCCCTCACATTAGCATACAGCAGGGGTGTCCAAACTGATCCATAAAGGGCCGTGTGGCTGCAGGTTTTCATTCCAGCCATGCAGCAGCACACCTCATTTGGCTTATTCAATCAACTGACACACCCACCCTTTAATCAAGGGTGGGTGTGGCTGCAAGTATTTGACTGTGTGAAGGCAGTTCAGTTGATTGAATGAGCCAAGTCAGGTGTGCTGCTGCATGGCTGGAATGAAAACCTGCAGCCACACGGCCCTTTATGGATCAGTTTGGACACCCCTGGCATACAGCAAGTCAATTGTCCTGTTGTTCCTTGTTGGACAATCCACAGCCTGGTAGAAAGCAGCCAAAGTAGAGTCCAAAGTAGCGTGATTAAAGTCCCCAGAAATGATGATAAATGCCTCAGGGTGCTGTGTCTGCAGCCTTGCTGTGACAGAGTGAATCCTCTCACATGCAGCGGCTGCATCTGCCTTCGGAAGGATGTAAACACAGATGGTGATCACGTGACTGAACTCTCTCGGCAGATAATATGGCCGCAGGCTAACGGCTAGCAGCTCCAAGTCCGGGCAACATAAAACTGTCTTTACGGAGATATGTCCCAGGTTACACCAGCGGTTGTTGACATAAATGATGAGTCCCCCACCTTTGCTTTTCCCGCATGTATTAGTGTCTCCGTCGGCTCTCGCAGCAGTGAATCCCTGCAGGTCCACGTTAGCATCCGGTACAAGGTGTGTTAGCCATGTCTCCGTAAAGATAAATAAGCTGCTCTCCCAGTAAATCCGCTGGTTATTCAGAGCGGAAAGCTCGTCGACTTTATTCGGCAGCGAGTTCACATTCCCCATGATAACGGAGGGAATGGATGGTTTGTAGCGCCGCCGGTTGTCCGCTAGCCTAGCCTTTAGCTTAGCTCCGGCTTTGCAGCCCCTGGGTTTCCTCCTCAGCTCCGCCGGGATGGGGTGTCGTATCCTGGCTCATCCCATTGTTTTCAGGGCCAGCAGCTCCTCTCTCGAATAAGTGAGAAAACTGGCTCCTGGTTGCGTGTTAAAGTTAAATATATCCATGTTATATAGTTAAACACACTATGTCTTTGTAAGAAGAGCAAAAAAGTAAAAAAAGGTGGAAAAAAAGAGGTTTAAAGAGCTAAAAACTACAGAGCTACTGGAGAGGCAGCCATCTCACACAGTGCCCATACGAATGTTTGAGGTGTGTTTTGGATCATCTTCTTATTGTAGGACCCATCCTCTTTTTAACTTCAACTTTTTTACAGATGGTGTGATGTTTGCTTCCAGAATTTGCTGGTATTTATTCGAATCCATGCTTCCCTCGACCAATAAAATGTGCCCTGTGCCACTGGCTGCAACACAACCCCAAAGCATGATCGATCCACACCCATGCTTCAGAGTTGGAGAGGTGTTCGTTTCCTGGAATTTGACACCCTTTTTTCTCCAAACATACCTTTGCACATTGTGGCCAAAAAGTTCTATTTTGATTTGATCAGTCCACAGGACTTGTTTCCAAAATGCATCAAGCTTATTTAGATGTTCATTTGCAAACTTCAGACGCTGAATTTTGTGGCTAGGACGCAGGAACGGTTTTCTTCTGATGACTCTTCCATGAAGGTCATATTTGTTCAGGTGCTGCTGCACAGTAGAACAGTGCACCACCACTCCAGGGTCTGCTAAATCTTTCTGAAGGTCTTTTGCAGTCAAACAGGAGTTTTTATTTGCCTTTCTAGCAATCCAATGAGCAGTTCTTTCAGAAAGTTTTCTTCATCTTCCAGACCTCACCTTGATCTCCACTGTTTCTGTTAACTGCCATTTCTTAATAACATTACAATCTGAGGAAACAGCTACCTGAAAACACTTTGCTACGTTCTTGTAGCCTTCTCCTGCTTTGAGAGCATCAATTATTTTATTATTCAGAATGAGAGGGAGTTGCTTAGAGGAGCCCATGGCTGTTGATTTTAGGGACAAGTTTGAGGATTCAGAGAATTTATACAGCTTTGAAATCTGCATCATCTGACCTTTCCTAATGAAGAATTTGAACAAGCCACAGCTCAATAAGCTAATTAAGGTCTGGAACCTTGGTAAAAGTTACCTGAGAACTCAAATGTATTGGGGTGCCCAAACTTTCGCATGGTGTTCCTTTTCTTTTTTTCACTCTCCAATTGTACAAAACAAAAATAATACACAAATCTTGAAGAAAACGCTGAAAAGAAATGTGCTGTCTTTACCTTTATGCCTTTTGGTAATCAGTTCATCTTTTGCTCACTTACAGTGGGGCAAAAAAGTATTTAGTCAGCCACCAATTGTGCAAGTTCTCCCACTTAAAAAGATGAGAGAGGCCTGTAATTTTCATCATAGGTACACTTCAACTATGAGAGACAGAATGGGGGGAAAGAGTCCAGGAAATCACATTGTAGGATTTTTAATGAATTAATTGGTAAATTCCTCGGTAAAATAAGTATTTGGTCACCTACAAACAAGCAAGATTTCTGGCTCTCACAGACCTGTAACTTCTTCTTTAAGAGGCTCCTCTGTCCTCCACTCATTACCTGTATTAATGGCACCTGTTTGAACTCATTATCAGTATAAAAGACACCTGTCCACATCCTCAAACAGTCACACTCCAAACTCCACTATGGCCAAGACCAAAGAGCTGTCAAAGGACACCAGAAAATTGTAGACCTGCACCAGGCTGGGAAGACTGAATCTGCAATAGGTAAGCAGCTTGGTGTGAAGAAATCAACTGTGGGAGCAATTATTAGAAAATGGAAGACATACAAGACCACTGATAATCTCCCTCGATCTGGGGTTCCATGCAAGATCTCACCCCGTGGGGTCAAAATGATTACAAGAACGGTGAGCAAAAATCCCAGAACCACATGGGGGAACTAGTGAATGACCTGCAGAGAGCTGGGACCAAAGTAACAAAGGCTACCATCAGTAACACACTACGCCGCCAGGGACTCAAATCCTGCAGTGCCAGACGTGTCCCCCTGCTTAAGCCAGTACATGTCCAGGCCCGTCTGAAGTTTGCTAGAGAGCGTTTGGATGATCCAGAAGAGGATTGGGAGAATGTCATATGGTCAGATGAAACCAAAATAGAACTTTTTGGTAAAAACTCAACTTGTCGTGTTTGGAGGAGAAAGAATGCTGAGTTGCATCCAAAGAACACCGTACCTACTGTGAAGCATGGGGGTGGAAACATCATGCTTTGGGGCTGTTTTTCTGCAAAGGGACCAGGACGACTGATCCGTGTAAAGGAAAGAATGAATGGGGCCATGTATCGTGAGATTTTGAGTGAAAACCTCCTTCCATCAGCAAGGGCATTGAAGATGAAACATGGCTGGGTCTTTCAGCATGACAATGATCCCAAACACACCGCCCGGGCAATGAAGGAGTGGCTTCGTAAGAAGCATTTCAAGGTCCTGGAGTGGCCTAGCCAGTCTCCAGATCTCAACCCCATAGAAAATCTTTGGAGGGAGTTGAAAGTCCGTGTTGCCCAGCGACAGCCCCAAAACATCACTACTCTAGAGGAGATCTGCATGGAGGAATGGGCCAAAATACCAGCAACAGTGTGTGAAAACCTTGTGAAGACTTACAGAAAACGTTTGACCTCTGTCATTGCCAACAAAGGGTATATAACAAAGTATTGAGATGAACTTTTGTTATTGACCAAATACTTATTTTCCACCATAATTTGCAAATAAATTCTTTAAAAATCAGACAATGTGATTTTCTGGATTTTTTTTCCTCATTTTGTCTCTCATAGTTGAGGTATACCTATGATGAAAATTACAGGCCTCTCTCATTTTTTTAAGTGAGAGAACTTGCACAATTGGTGACTGACTAAATACTTTTTTGCCCCACCGTAACTATTCACAGTAACAGACATTTTCAGTAAGGGTGTCCAAACTTTTGCATGCCACTGTATATATATATATATATATATATATATATATATATGTATATGTATCCAGATTTAATAATATTAAAACCTGTAATGAAAGTGTAACCAGGTGAGAGTTAAGTAACACAACAAGCAAATCAACTAAATTCAGTTGCTAATTTATTAAATAACAAAGGCTCATTTAGTAAGCTGAGACAGCAATCTAGACAATGAGTACAAATTAACATTAAACAAACAAATATGTTAAAAAGCTATTAATAGAACTGGCTACAGTTACTTGAAAGAATGTATCAAGTTCAAAATCTCTGACAGGATCGAAATTTTATTCTTAATTTTTAAAAATTCAACAAAAAGAACCTTATTATACGAGCCAAATACTTAGCCACTCATATTTAATACTTTTAGTCTTATAAAATAACGGCAAATCAATTCAGAAAAATATCATTACAATCTTTCTAGTTCTGTTCAGAAAATGTCTGTGAAAAGTATTTGAGGAGCGCAAAAAGAACAGAGCAGAACAGGGTAAAGACCACTGTAAAAGTGTATTTTCTGTGTATTTTAATTGGACATAAACACCACCACTAATTGAGAGTCCTTCTCCAAAGAACAAAAGAAGATCATAGAAAACTCCTATGCTATGGATCCAACTGAATGCCTGGTAGCCAGAGCAAAGAAAGAAAGCAACTTATCCATTTTAAAATGTGCCACAAACACTGAAGCCAACCTGCCAGTGCAGCAGAACCTTACTGTTAATCCACCCAAGATTTATCTGTGCCTTCAAAACCTAATATTAGAAGCCTTATGTCAGGCCATTCACAAGACCTGTGTTACATCTGATCTTTTAGTTCCTCAATTTACTCGGGTTGAGGGGCTGAAGCAAAAGTCCCTCCTGTTCTGTTCATGGGTTAAAACAATTGATGCATCTTTTTAAAATTATTTCTTGCTCTTTAAAAGTGACACACACTGCCAATTAATCTTCTATCAGTTTTAGTGTTCTCATTGTATACTGCATACTGTGATTTAAAACAACAACAACAACACACACACACATCTAAAATATCCTAAAAAATTAAGTTACTATTTGAGTCCTAAGTCTGGACCTATAATGGACATCAAAATTCTGGTGACTTCTTGCCTTTTGTTAAAAAATGTTCAGATGATTGGTTGGATGCAATATATACTTTGGGGAAAAGGAGAAAGTGCTGTCGTTAATGAAATGACCTGTCCAGTCACCCAACTCAAATGAGCTGGTCTGGGAGGCATGGAGGAGCATTATAAGTGTTACACATTTTTGAAAACGTTATTCCCTCAAGACAAAATAGATTTCTGTTAAGAAATATTATTTAAATATTATTTGCAAGGAATGAGAAATTAAATAAATAAATAAATAAATAAGGGTGGCACGTTGGTGTAGTGGTTAGCGCTGTCGCCTCACAGCAAGAAGGTCCTAGGTTCGAGCCCCGTGGCCGACGAAGGCCTTTCTGTGTGGAGTTTGCATGTTCTCCCCGTGTCCGCGTGGGTTTCCTCCGGGTGCTCCGGTTTCCCCCACAGTCCAAAGACATGCAGGTTAGGTTAACTGGTGACTCTAAATTGACCGTAGGTGTGAATGTGAGTGTGAATGGTTGTCTGTGTCTATGTGTCAGCCCTGTGATGACCTGGCGACTTGTCCAGGGTGTACCCCGCCTTTCGCTCGTAGTCAGCTGGGATAGGCTCCAGCTTGCCTGCGACACTGTAGAACAGGATAAAGCGGCTAGAGATAATGAGATGAGATGAGACTTCTGATTTTGACGTTTTTGGGTGCAGGAAAAAGAAAATGTACCTGCAGTTCATAACAATTTGCTTAAAAAAAAGATTTAAGATTAAATCGATGTGGTCTGTAAGAAAACATTCCAAAACATAAGGAAAGACCAACAGAAAATTTGTTTCACAAAACCTATCAGTTTTGTCACAATTGTCTTGATTTCTAGACCTGATTTAATGAAGGTCATTATTAGATAACGAAACATAAACTGACCATTTTTTGAACATTTTACATTTCCATGTAATCTGTCTGGTTCCTAAAGTAGTGATCCATGAAACATAGTCAAGTTGATGGTGGTTTAATTTAGGTACAGCTGTGGACATCACAACCTACCAAATTACAGTACTATGTTTATTTTTGAGTTCTTATAGCTATTAGCCTAATCGACTGGTTTCTTTGATTGAATGGGTTTGATCCTAACATCAATAATCCAAAAACAGGTAGACCTATAAATAATTTCAACTTGCACTATGCTTCATTGGTGGAAAGTTTAGGAATAAAAAAAAATCTCTATGGATCCAAAAATTGATAAAGTATTACTGTGAATAATATTCATGAAATAAATGAGGGGTTTTATGGTGTTTATTTTACAGTTAAAAGAAACCATGACTACATAAAGTTTTAAGTTGAAATAAATAAAATGTACTGTCCTTTTCATTTAGCTCTGAGTAAATTCTGTGCTCAGTTGTACGTATCAATTTTTAACAAAGTAATTCTTCTCATGTCTTGATTTAGACATTTTTCGATCACACACCATTTTGCTCAGAACTTGTAGAACAAGGTATCCAGTGCCTACGTAAAATACTTTTCCAGTCTTACCGGCTTAGTAAATAGCATGTTAACCTGGGCACTGACCTCTTTTTAAGAGGCAGAAACCTTTTCTAGAGAAGACAAACAGTGTTTCTAAAAGGCAGTAAATTATAAGACGCATCTAAGTATGCAGTCTAACCAGAACAGGCAGTCTGGGTTGAACCATGTGGAATGAACCTGAATCACAGCATTCTGCTCCTTTAGCAAATCTGCCAATGGATGATACTGTTAACCTCAAAAGACAGATTTATGCAAGTTAAAGGAAAGAAAAGATATAAGAAGAAAGAAAAATGAATCATTCAGTCTGACATGTACAATAATAAAGGCAATAATAAAGGAATAATTTTAAATGAATAAAATTCACATGTAAAAATGTTTGAATGCAAAACATTTGTTGGGTACATCATTAAAACCTGACACTTTAACACATAAACCCATCCAGTATCAATTCGTTTTATGAACGCAACCCAACTTATTAAAACATCCGGCACATTATTTAAGCATGTACAAAATACTAACAATAATATTTTGGCTATTTACTTGAGGTATAGATCTTTTTACTTTCTGCTCTTCCCACTCGCAGAACAAATTTTATTAAAAGATTGCCAAGCTGACTTTATTTATGGCCTTTTTTTTTAAACTTTGGATTAAATCCATTCAACTGCTGTGACCAGTCAAACAAGCTAATAATTATATGAATTCCAGAATAAATATCATAACTTTGATAATGGTGGGTTGTAATTTCCACCACTGTAACAAAATTTAAGAATCACCGACCCCTGGTTATGCTTCTTGGATCCTTGGATCCACTCTGAGATCCATGGCTCTAAAGGACAGCTTTGTGTTGCTGGGAATGTCCAGACTGTTCAGAGTGTCTGAGCCTGAGTAGTCTGTCTGCATGGATCTGACTGCACCATGCTGTCATTTCATCTGTTCATGTGAGAATCACCAACGAACTGAGACAAGAACCTTTGGGATTTTAATGGAGGCCTGCCATAGCAATCAAGTCAATATGAATGACCCGATAAAGACTACAGTAATATCCTTATTAATGAATTTTGGTCACATCAATCATTTTTCAGAGTTTTGATCAGCTGCATCTATAACAGACCGTCTCTTAATAAACTGTCGTAATAAAATATCAAAACTCAACAGAAAAATGTTTCGTTCAATGTTTTTGTTCACTTGTGACCATCATCTTATCTGAAACGTAGCAAGTTTATAGAAGGCTTTAAGCTCTGTCTACTTGGCACAATCATGAAATCCATGTCATAAAATCCCTTAAATAAAGCTTCTTTTGGATACACATGTCAAATTTCCTTTATAACCCTCATAATCAATATAAAAGTAGAGTAGAAACAATGCGTTTTTAAAAGCATATCATATTCATAACCAAAAATCTCTAATTCTGGAAACTTGCACGCATGAAACACTTATATCACTAATTAGAAAGATATTATAGCAATTTCCCAAAATGTTCATTCTGACTAGAATATATATATGGGGCCATCTCAGAAACTGGTCTCTCATTTGGGACATTATGGTCAAAAAATAAATTTTCTAATTTTACTATTTTTTTTTGCATTTACCTAACACTCAATGTTTTTTTTCTCATGTTTAATAAGAATAAAGATAGTATCTTGCTTTATCTGGCCTCCACTGTGGAAATTTTTTTTTATTACAATTCAAATGCTTTTGCAAAATTGATTTACATATAAAATAACTCCATCATGAAGAATTAAAGCCCCTCCTTCACAGATGAGTGAAAATATTGAATAAATTTCCTCTTTTTGATTGCTTGGGTTAAAAATGCCAAGTTATGATGACTGAATTGATTATTCACTTAAATATGAATAATATGATACATTTTGGGTATTTGATATGGCGAAATAGGACGCAATGGAAAAATCAAGAACACACCGGAAAGATGAGAATAACGGCGGTGGTAAAAGAACAGCGACTGTACCGGCTGAAGGTCGTGCGGGACAACGGGACATCACTACCGCACCGGACGGAGTGTGAGGCAGAGGCGGGGCAAAATGACTGGCCGTAGATTCTATCAAAAGTTCGACCTAAATTGACCATGGTTACAAAATATTGGCCAAAAATACGCAAACACTACAAAATATGAAAGTAAGATGAAAAAGAAACATTCTATTGCCTTATACTGCAAGACTAAAACAAAATAAAACTGTCAAAACTCACCTTTTCAGTGATAACGTCCGAACAGATCACTCGCGTAACAGAAAGACCACAAATGGAAACACGATCAACTTCTAACTATTGGAGTGGAAAATTCCATTCTACACATGCAAATTGTTAATATGTGTCCTTCCCCGCACACAAATAACACGCTACGGTAAAAAATAGACCACAACTCATTTTATAGCTCAGAAATTCATACAAGACCAGCTACCATCGTAACATATTCTGTAAGAAACATATTCTATACCTAACTTTCAGCTTTCTTTTTAAAAAACAAAAGTTAGTTAGTTAGTTTAGTTAGTTTATAACTAAATATTTATATGGCGTAGTGATTTTAAGTTACTACTTTTGGTGAGGTAGTGACCTTGACCCTGAGGCTTTCCGTTTAGATCAAAACACACGATCGTATTGGTTTTGGGTCTGCGGAAAATGGAGTTACAACGGTGATCAAGTATTTTGCATGATGTTTTATTATGGTTATGATTATTCTGTGAGCGCACCAATCCTTAGGTGTATAAAGTTACAACTTAAAATACAATTAGTGATAACTGTAGACTTTTCAGTGGACTACAACCTTTTTAAGGGAATGCGATGTAGTCAACCATTTATCCTGTCCCAGATCAAGCTGCCATTTTTCCACAAATTTGCAGAATTTTTGCCAAATTCTAAATATTCACATCAAAGATTTCGTTTTTTCTGTATTATTTCTTTCAGCATTTTATTTCAAATTAAAACCAACATCACCATTCAAAATTGTATAGTTTATTGACTGCGAGTATATTTAGTGGGGTACCCCACAGTACCCAGTTTCTGAGACAGACCCATATATATATATATATATATATATATATATATATATATATATATACATACACACACACACACACACACCACTCGTATTTTTCATATGCACTACATCCAGGACATGGAGACCTATGACCGTGACATATTTTTCAATATCTTCACTTGCGAGAAAATCAATGAATTGTTTTTGATAAATTTGGGGACTTTTTGATTGCGAATGTGTTTTTGTAATAAAAATAAAATTACACGTTGACTTTAAGATATGAAGTTTATCTTCTCATGTTGAAAGACTCACATTTTTCATATAAAATACACTGCGGATCTGAGTGACGTATTTAAATAATATTGCCTGGCTTTTTTCGTCATATTCCATTCAGCTAGCACGATACTGAACAAGTCAAAGACGAGTTCAATATCATGCTAGCTGAATGGAATATATCTGATATACCATGAAAAAAAGCCAGCCAATATAATAATAATAATAATAATAATAATAATTATTATTATTATTATACATACACATTCGATGGAACAATTATCGATTTTACAAAAAGTTAAGAACAGGGGAGTTAGAGTAATATGTATCTTATGGCATTTTCCATTCACTGCAACAGTATACTGTAGATGCTGCCGGCAAACAAAGAACTGTTTCTGCGATACACAGCAGAAAACTTTCTCACTGAATATTTGCATCAGCTCCAATGTGTGACATCATGTTGTCTTGACAACCATGCAATATCGTAAAACATATTCAATGCTCATTCTTCATTGGGCAGAGTGGCGTAATATACGTAGGATAAGCAATATGCTAACAATATTGCATGCTATCAAACGAAATGAATGGAACCCGCTAAAAGGGAATAAATATGTTTTTATTCCATCAAAAGAGTGTCCTGTATGTATAATAATTCCTGATATTTCACTCCGAAGACATCACTCCCAGTGTTTTCCTGCTGACTTGGTACGCGTTGTAAAAATAGCAAACCGGTTCAAAATTAAAATTCTTTTGATTAACTTGCGTATTTTTTGTGGATGTGTCCATATAATATAAAGAGCATTACATGATGGTGTGAAGATATGAAGTTTATCTTCTCATATTGAAAATTATTTCACTTGTTCACTTTGCTAGCTCGTGAATATGTACACCACTCGAAGATAAACTTCATATCGTCACGCTACTGTGTAATATCCTCTCTCTCTCTCTCTCTCTCTCTCTCTCTCTCTCTCTCTCAGACATTACAGGGTTACACAACGATATGAAGTTTATCTTTAAGTGATATATTTTTCATATATCACATTCGGAGTGACGTTATTGGAGTGGAATATCAGGAAATATGCTGAGTGGTGAATGTATATTTCATGAGTGAGCGAAGCAGTTCGCCATTTTGACAATGCACATCTAGTCAGCAGGAAAACATCGGGAGTGCCATCATTGGGAAATATGTCACTCAGATCCACGATGTATTTCGTATGAAAAATGCGAGGTTTTTAACACGAGACAATAAACTTCATATCCTCAAGCCAACATGTGATTTTCTTTTTATTATATCGACACATTCACAAACAAAAAGTTCCCAAATTTATCAAAACAATTTGTCGATTTCCTCACGAGTGATATATATAAAATTTACCAGCTGGGAGGTCCGTATCGTGAAATACCGAGACCTTGACCTTGAAAATACTGACCTCGGCCATGGTATTTCACGATACGGACCAACCTTAAGCTGGTAAATAATATATTTATTTTTTTCCTTAACAAATTCTAACAGAAAATGAGAGCGCCCGAAAGGGAAACCATATTTAGAATAAACTTGCTACAAGCTCGGCGTTAGCAACAGTTACAGCTTTTAGGCTTTCTTCTGAAATGTTTTCTTTTATTTCGTCTTCATCAGGGTAGTAAAACTTGCTTTCGCTGTGAACACTGTCGTTATCGCTATCCATGCCTTAAAACAAATGCTATTACACCGTCATCAGCAACCAGAGGAGCCTGTTCAGTGACAGAATGCTCCTTCCCAAGTGCAGGACTAACAGACTTAAAAACTCCTTTGTCCCTCACGCTATCAGACTGTACAACTCCTCTCTGGGGGGGAGGAGGGGTAACAGGAGCAGTAGCCTAGCCTGACAAAAAAGCAATACTGGACAATGTGCAATATAAATGTACAATATAATGTGCAATACCTCTCCTGCTGGACTGTTTTCATATCTTTTTTTTATATTTCTATATGTAAATATTTATTTTATCTAGAAGTTTTCTCTATTTTCTATTCTCTGTTTATCCTGTAATGATGCTGCTGGAATTTTTAATTTCCCTGAGAGAACCCTCCCAAAGGGATCAATAAAGTTCTATCTAATCTAATCTAATCTAATCTAATCTAATCTAATCTAATCTAATCTAATCTAATCTAATCTAATCTAATACTGAGAAATGCAGAAATAAATGCTGACAAAAAATTGCTACTATATTTGTTGTTGTGAACGAGCGAGTCACCAAAGGTCCGTAACCGGGGTCCGGATCGTAGGATTCCGGACTGCTTGCGAGCCAATCAGAGCGCACGATTTGATGGAAACCGGACTGCGAAAAAAGATTTATGTCATGGTTTCCCTGGTGAAAAATAAATGTGCTAAGTGTACTAAAATTTAGCATACTTTTGTGTACTTGAAGCCACACTAATCATCAATATACTTCAAGTGTGTTTATGATTAGTTAACTTGAGGCATGCTATTTTGGAACAACTAATTTTGTACTAAATATATTTTAATTGTAATTAAATTGTAGAAAAGTGCAACTTGAAGTGTATTTAGTGTACTTTTATGTGCTAAATTACACATAACTTTCACTTAAAGTATATTTTAGTATATTTCTATAACGTGTAATATAGTATAATTATTTTAAAGTGTGTTAAAAGTGTTAGGGTGAAAGCGTGATGTTAGTATACTTTTTATATATTTGCAAAAAGTACAATTTGTGTAAGTACATTTTCAATACACTATTGAAAATATGAATATACTTTAAATACAATAAAGTACATTTATTTTTCACCACGGTTCGGTTGTCTAAGTCCTGGACATAGACAACCAAATATATACTGTATAAGTGCATGACAGACTATAATCTTCATTAAACAAAAAAGAAATGGTATTCCAACAAACATTTCTAAGTTTTCCCAGTGTCTTTACGGTGAAATAAGTAATGTAAATTACAAGAACATGAAGCGACTAGATTTTTTTTTATTAAGCATGCAAATTCATGCATATTTAATTACAGTGCCTCAGTTACATAAATGTAAATTTGTGCTAATAAATATTAAAAAAAGATACTCGTAGGAATATCAGCAATCATCTGGCAAAAAGTTGACTGTGATATGTACTGTTTTAAACATCACCTGGAGTGTTTCAGGGTTGTTTTACAATCAGTGTACGCAAGCTAAAAATCACATTTAACACTTATTATCTTCAATATCAAAAGGCTTGACTAAATAAACTTGGTTGTTTATTGTAGCCCTGTGATAGCTCTATTCACCATGCAAAAAAAAAAAAAATTGGTGATAACATTATTTTTGGTGAATGTATGGCAATATATGTCATATTTAGCAAAATTACTCGTGTCATTTAGAAAAAGTGCTTTTTTGACCACAGGTACTGTAGCTCCAAAAGGGATGCACTTAAATCATTCTTTATACCATAAAACAAATATTTGGTTCCATATCATTGGAAACATAGTTAAGTTTTAATGTTGAATGCCAGTAAGTTTTCAGACTATTTTGATCAAATTAGTATGTAATTGTGTCCAAAAAAAAAAAAAAAGTCCTCTCCGAGACAGCTAATTTTTCAATATAAAATAACATATCTAAAATGATTATTTTCATCCTAAAATGTGGTCAAGATATTGGGACATAAATATTAGAGACAACTAACACAAAGCTTACAGCCTTATATTTAAAAGCACTATGGAAGTAGTGGATTCTGAATTGTCAAAAAAAAAAAAACGTCCTCTCCGAGAATCACTTCATTTGTTTCTCCCAGCCCTGCTTAAAGCTACACTTAATCTTCTTTATCTTATAGCAGATGACACAAAACTACCATACACACGTCAAAAAATTACCTGAAATCTGTTCTTTAACTTGTCCTTCACTTAAAAACTGGCACAAGAACCAGTTTGAATCAATTTGAATTTTGGACCCCTGTGACACAAACTTTGTACCCTGATTGTAAAACAACCCTTCAGTTAGTTTTGCTAAAATGATGGTGACTTTATTCTCATTATCCAGAGCAGATATTATGACTCAGACAGGAGTGTTTCAGCTGCTGAGTCAGTCAGTCAGTCAGTTAGTATCGTCTGCTTGTTGTTTTACAGATTATTAGCATCATTTCCTTTATGACAGTGTAAAAATAACCTACACAGAGATCTGAGATCTCTCCCTCTCTCTCTCTGTCTGTCTAAATAAACAGTGATCGAGTCTCCCAGCACTGTAAAAGCGACAGTGATGTGCCCATGGACTCAGTCAGAGAGACACAGAGACGCCCCTTACCCGTAACCGCAGTGTTCTGGGTGTGAGGGACCTGTCTTCCCAAACAGCTCTCCCTGTCCTTGGCAGAGTCCTAAAGAAGAGTAAAAGCTTTTTTCTTATCCTCAGAAATAAGATTGAGGGAAAACAACGAGCATGTTTTAAGAATAACAGGAATAACATTTTGCCCGCTTATCTTATGCTGAAGCAGTTTAACACTTCGATATGGTCTCAAGTTGACAAACAAACAAACAAACAAACAAACATTTTACATCAGTCAAATGTTAAGTTTCCCACTGTCACTAACTCCATGAGTTCTCATGCACACTCTCTCTCTCTACATAGCATATCCATTCGCAAATCTCTTCTCCATCCCACCCGATGCGGGGAGCTCCGTGGAAAAATGCAAAATATGACAAAGATCTCAAGACTTCGCAAGAGCGGCACGAAAACTCCAGCAAAAAAAAAAAAAACCAACCAGGCTCAAGACAAAGGGCACGCGCTGCTCCGCAAATACTCACCTTTAAATGAGGAAAACGCGTCTGGATGGACAGCAGAAGGACGAAATATCATTAGTTCAAAACCTATTTCTTGCTTGAGCCGCTTATTGTTTTCAGTAATATTTCTCTTGGTTTGACAGTAAAGGTGGAATGCAAGGTATGGGTTTGGTATGAAATTCACGCACTTCACTAGTGGAGAAAAAATGAAGGAGGGGGAAAAAAGTTGAAGAAGGGGCGGAGTCCTTACTGGGCGTCAATCAACAAGTTTAGAGGCGGGCCTTTATTCCAAACCCCACCCCTAACACCCAGAAAAGGGAGCACACAATAGTAGTTTGTCTGTTTTGTTTTTAAATAAAGGCAATTCTTTACTTAGCTACAGTCAAAACATTTTTCTCACATATTACCACAGACACGTTGATTAAAGTATAACAGAATAATAACTAAACTATATAACCTACACAACAGACTAAAGACTTTTGGGTTTTGAACACAGAGGGCAATTTTTGGACAGAAGCTCGGTGAAGTCCTGAATGAAAGCAGCAATGTGAGCAGCTCCCAAACCCTTAGAAGGACAAACTTGTCCAGGAATTCACTGAGAATCTGTCAGCATTCCAGAGTAATGAGTAAGCACTGAAAGTTCCTCACAGTTTGCCACTTTGTCTCAAAAGAGTAGAGGAGTTAAACTTAGTGATGTCATGCTCTGGAAGACAGCCTAAAATGTTTTTTTTTCCTTTGCAAGCCACTTTCACCATAGTTCTCTCCTCACCCGTGTAGAAACCTACAGCTCCGTCTGTTGGATGAGCTTGAAACGTGCACCTCAAAAAAGTTAGCAACTCAAATTAAGAAAAAGACTCGTTCATTTATTTTCTATACGGTACCACTTATCCTTCAGGGTCATGTTGAAAGCAGGAGCCAATCCTAGCTGACTTCAGGCGAGAGGCAGGGTTCACCCTGGAGAGGTCTCAGGGCTAACACAGAGATAAACAACCATTCACACTCACATTCACACCAGAGTAGCTAGTTGACCTAATCCACATGTCTCTGGACTGTAGGAAGAAACCGGAGCACCTTGAAGAAACCGACACAGACAGAACACGCAAACTCTATACAGAAAGGCTCCAGTTGGCCATGAGTTTCAAACCTGGAACCTTTTTGGTGTGAGGCGACAGTGCTAACCACTGCACTACCAAGAAGAAAAATTTCAAAGCTATCACATCCTTGGTAAAACTTTCTCAAATGTTCAAGTTTGCCCAAAAGTAGGACCCTCCTTAGGCCCTTTACTACACAGTATTTTGAACTGAAATCACATTCAATGCTGAATGGATTAGCTTAAGTCAGAGGAGTGATTCAATGACAGCGGTGTCATTTTTTGTCCCACTGATGTTACATTTATCTTACAAATACTGTATGTATGTAAAGTAAAGGTTAAAAAAACATTTTAAACATACATATACTGTCCTTCACAAAAACCAAAACATAAATAAAACTAAAACTTACATTAAACTAAAACATACTAAAACAGTATTTTGCCTGTATTCTTTCCTTGACTTATCTAGGTTATTCTAAAATGTACATTTTAGATCCCACAACATTCACTCAACCCTGTTGTCTGAACACATTTCATATTTTAAAACACAAAAATATTTGAAAAATTCCACAAATGTCCCGAACTCATCTCAGATGGACCGAAAGACAGTGGAAATGTGTGCTGTGATCAGACGAGTCCACTTTTCAGCTTGTTTTTGGGAAAATTCAACATTTTCCAAAAATATTTAGAAAATTCCTAACGTTGGGAAATTGTATCATCAGAATTCCCTAACGAGCATGAGAAGAAGAAACTTCTTTCTTTCTTTTTTGTGATAATGTGATATTGACTGACAAGATCACTTTGAACATGTAACACTCTTACTCAAATTATAGAATGAAAGCAAACTATTAATGAAAGAAAAGTAAATCATGAACTCATTCTTAATGACATTTTGCGTATTTGTTTATTCTATGCTAAAAAGCACAACCCTCCTGGTCATGGAATCACCCAGATGTGCACAGTTGTGGTACTTGGGGGATGGAGTCGTTAAGCATTAAATCATCAAACTATGCTGTACTCCAGAGCCATAGTAAGAAAAAAAAGGAAAAAAAAAACCAACAGTGAAATGAAATAAGTTTTATACGCAAATATTGTATGCAATCACCCTTCTTTCATTTTCTACATAAAATCTCTCCTATCCCTGCCAAAACTGGGAAAGAATATGATGTCACATTAATATTCTAAATCTCATACAAAAGACCATAACTGAATAGTGATATAATAAAACACTAAAAAGGCCATCAACACAAAAAAATAAGCTCCGTTTTACAATTTTACAATATGGAAACATTTATGGATATAATGACATCTATTAGGTGATGTGCAAAAAGGAAAACAAGGAAAACAAACATAGATAATGAATATAATATCAAAATTGACAGTTTAACATGATGAAATAAAAGCAATCATATAACACTTTCAAGATATGAAAAGGCAAACAAAACAAAATACTATTATTAATTCTCAATTTTCTAATACACCGAAGTTATACTTGTTAAAATTACTATGGCATGCAGTTTCCTGATGCATCCAAAGACTCAAGTCATACTTCTCTCTTCATATCTACTCTCACAAATATCCAGTTAAAACTTATTAAATTACCTTTGCTATACTCAGCCCATTTCCAGAAAAGTTGGGATATTTTCCAAAATGCAATAAAAACAAAAGTCTGTGATTTGTTAATTCATGTGAACCTTTATTTAACGAACAAAAAAAAAACAAAGAAAAGATTTCCAGTAGTTTTACTGACCAACTTAATTACATTCTGTAAATATAAATGACGTTAGACATTGATGCCTGCAATACACTTGAAAAAAGTTGGTACAGAGGCATTATTACCATTGTATTACATCACCTTTCCTTTTAATAACACTTTTTAATCATATGGGATCTGAGGATACTAATTGTTGAAGTTTTGCAATTGGAATTTTTGTCCATTCTTGTTTGATACAAGACTTCAGCTGCTCAACAGTCCGTGGTCGCTGTTGTCTGATTTTCCTCTTCATGATGTGCCATACATTCTCAATAGGAGACAGATCTGGACTGGTGGCAGGCCAGTCAAGCACACATACTCTGTGTCTACGAAGCCACATTATTGTAGCCTGTGCAGAATGAGGCCTGGCATTGTCCTGCTGAAATATGCATGGACTTCCCAGGAAGAGACGTAGCCTTGATGAATATGTCTCTCTAAAATCTCAATATATGCCCCAATATATCAATGATACCTTCACACACATGCAACTCACCCATGCCATGGGCACTGATGCTGGCTTTTGCACCTTTCTCTGATAACAAACTGGATGGCCATGTTCACCTTTGGCACTGAGAACTCTATATCTAGTTTTCCCAAAAACAAGCTGAAATGTGGACTCATCTGACCACAGCACACATTTCCACTGTCTTTCAGTCCATCTGAGAGGAATTCAGGCCCAGAGAAATCAGTGGCGTTTCTGCATCGAAATGATGAATGGCTTCCTCCTTGCATAATACAGAGTCCTGTTGCATTTCTGGATGCATTGGCAGACTGTGTTAAGTGACAATGGTTTTCTGAAGTATTCCCAAGCCCATGTTGTTATATTTGTCACATTAGCATGACAGTTTCTCAGGCAGTGCCACCTGAGGGCTCAAAGGTCACGCACATTCAACAGTGGTTTCTGACCTTGCCCTTTACACACTGAGAATGGAGTGAGCCACGACCCATTCTTGCTTGCAAAGACTGAGCCTTTGGTGTAGGCTCCTCCAATCATGTTACCAATGAACCTGCTTATTGTGGAACCTTCCAAAAGAGTTACTTGAATTATTTGAATATCCTATAAAGTTTTCAGTCTTATTTTGTCTTTGTCCCAACTTGTTTTGAGTGTGTTACAAACATCAAATTCTAACTTAATTTATATTTACAAAATACAATTAAGTTGGTGAATAAAACTGTTGAAAATCTTTTCTTTGTACTTTCGTCAGTTAAATAAAGGTTCACATGAATTAACAAATCACAGATTTTTGTTTTCATTGTATTTTGGAAAATATCCCAACTTTTCTGGAAATGGGGTTAGTATTTCTCTAACCTGTGACAATTATCATTCAAATTTAACAGAAAAAAAACCCTGCACTTGCTTTTCTGTCAAAACCTTCATTTCTTGAAAACAGCCTTCAGAATGTGTGCCACCTGAAAGTTGCTAAGAGACTTCATTATTTGAGCATAGTAGATCTGAACTGCATACTTTTCATCATTATTCTCATGTAGTTCCGAGACTAATGACTTTCATATTTGCAATTTGCAGCAGTTTTTCAGAGACATATAGAAGCAGAGCAGAAGCTTCTGTTGGTTGAATCTGTCACTCACAGGCAATTTTGCCATCAAAGCTAGACAGGGCAATAGCAAAGGCCTGCACTGCACACAGAGGATAGTTATAGTCCAGGGTGAAGGCATCATCTGCAACTCTCCCAAACTGCATCACTATGTAGTCCTCTGCAATCACATGACATACACTTGCTGTGATATTTAACCATATTACATTACATATTGTATTCATTGCCAGCATACAGCTAACTCATGACATGGGCTAGAAGGGCAATATACGTAATTATTATATCCACATTCACTGGATATGAGCAATCACGCACACTGATTGGTTACTCTTCTACTAGGCTATCAGCTCATATACCGTGAGTAGAGAAAAACAAAATGGCAGAGCATTTTGCTGAACCATCCAAGGACGAAATAAAAACCCTTCTTGAAAACAAAACCCCCCAAAATACAAAAAAAGCAACAAAATATGGACTGAAAGTATTTGATGGGAAGAACATCTCATCTCATCTCATTATCTCTAGCCGCTTTATCCTGTTCTACAGGGTCGCAGGCAAGCTGGAGCCTATCCCAGCTGACTACAGGCAAAAGGCGGGGTACACCCTGGACAAGTCGCCAGGTCATCACAGAATAATAATAATAATAATGATAATAATAATAATAATAATAATAATAATAATAATAATAATAATTATTATTATTATTATTATAGCATTTTTCACAAATTGCTACTGTCATCTTACCAGTTTGTTTACATTCTTCATTTTTAAGCAATGAAATGTGTTGAAGTTTTTTAGACTGGTTCAAAAGTTCAAAGAAGTTTGAAAATTACATAAATGAAACATCCAAGGAAGAATTTAATAAACATCGAAAGCTATTCTATACCTCGGCACAACAGCAAGAGGGCACTTTCTACACCTTTCATGTACGACTCGATTTCATGGAATAATTGTTAATTATGATACATACAAGACACTTTTTCGATGGAATAAAAACATGTATTTTATTCTCTTCTAGTGGATTTCATTCATTTGGTTTGATGGCATGCAATATTTTTAGCATATCGCTTATCCTACACGTATTACGTCACTCTACCGAGTGGAGAATAAGCGTTGAATATGGTTTATGATATTGCATGGCTGTCAAGACAACATGATGTCACAAGTCAGAGCTGATGTGAATATTCAATGAGAAAGTTTTCTCTTTACCAATGAGCACTGGATATTGGTAAGCCCCCCCCCCGTTCTTAACTTTTTGTAAAATCTATAATTGTTCCATCGAATATGCATGTATAATAATAATAATAATAATAATAATAATAATAATAATATTGGCTGGATTTTTTTGTGGTATATCAGATGTATTCCATTCAGCTAGTATGATACTGAACTCGTCTTCAACTCATACAATATCATGCTAGCTTAATGGAATATATCTGATATACCATTCAACACCAGCCAGTATTATTTAAATAGTCCATGATTCCTAAAGGGCAGCACGGTGGTGTAGTGGTCAGCACTGTCGCCTCACAGCAAGAAGGTCCAGGTTCAAGCCCCGTGGCCAACGAGGGCCTTTCTGTGCGGAGTTTGCATGTTCTCCCCGTGTCCACGTGGGTTTCCTCCGGGTGCTCTGGTTTCCCCCACAGTCCAAAGACATGCAGGTTAGGTAAACTGGTGGCTCTAAATTGACCGTAGGTGTGAATGTGAGTGTGAATGGTTGTCTGTGTCTATAAGTGTCAGCCCTGTGATGACCTGGCGACTTGTCCAGGGTGTACCCCGCCTTTCGCCCGTAGTCAGCTGGGATAGGCTCCAGCTTGCCTGCGACCCTGTAGAACAGGATAAAACAGCTAGAGATAATGAGATGAGATGATTCCTAAAGATACACAATGTGATGCAATTTATTAGGACATCGATCATAGTTGCAATTTGCAATATGTTTGATCAAATAATTGTCTAGGTCATGAGAGCTAATGTTGTTATGGCTTAGCACCTATACATGGAAGGAAGCTATGAGTTTTGCTTACGGTCTTTGTTGTGAACAATCTGGAAGTTTTTAACAGAGGCTTGTGTAACTCTGCCATTAAAATTGAGCACATGAGACGACGTCTCCTCATTCCACACGGGTGTCTTGTTGCGAAGTTCTATCAAATTCTCCATGTTCCTATTCTGGTGTCGAATCAGAAGGCCATCATTTTCCTGTAAAGTGTGAGATGTAAAAGCTCAGGTTAACATAAATGTGTTATATTTAGATTAAATAAAAAGTTTTATTAATGGAAAGCTAAAATATTATTTTAATGAATCAATGTGCCTGGTAAAATTCTGCATTGTTAGTTACATAATGTGATGTTCAGGATTTTGCTTTTAGTTATATTGTATAAGTAACAGATAATGGAGCAAAAGAAAACAAACTATAGCAAATGTCTCGTCTCGTCTTCATCCGCTTTATCCGGGGCCAGGTCATGGAGGCAGCAGTCTGAGCATGGAAGCCCAAACTTTCCTTTCCCCGGACACCTCGGCCAGCTCCTTGGGAAGAACACCGAGGCGTTCCCAGGCCAGCCGAGAGACATAGTCCCTCCAGCGTGTCCTGGGTCTTCCCTGGGGACTTCTCCCGGGGGGACATGCCTGGAACACCTCCCCAGGGAGGCATCCAGGAGGCATCCAAAAGAGATGCAAGAGCCACCTCAGTTGATTCCTCTTGATGTGGGGGAGCAGCAGCTCTACTCCAAGCTCCTCCCGAGTGACTGTGCTTCTCACCCTATCTCTAAGGGAGCGCCCAGCCACCCTGCGAAGGAAACTCATTTCTGCCACTTGTATCCACGATCTTGTTCTTTCGGTCATTACCCAAAGCTCATGACCATAGGTGAGAGTCGGAACGTAGATCGACTGGTAAATCAAGAGCTTCGCCTTTTGGCTCAGCTCCTTCTTCACCACGACGGACCGGTAAAGCGACCGCACCACTACAGAGGCTGCACCGATCCGCCTGTCGATCTCATGCTCTATCCTTCCCTCACTCGTGAACGAGATCCCGAGATACTTAAACTCCTCCACTTGAGGCAGGACTTCTCCACCAACCTGGAGAGGGCAAGCCACCCTTCTCCAGTTGAGAACCATGGCCTCGGACTTGGAGGTGCTGATTCTCATCCCAGCCGCTTCAAACTCGACTGCAAACCGCCCCAGTGCATGCTGAAGGTCCTGGTTTGAAGAAGCCAACAGGACAACATCATCCGCAAAAAGCAGAGATGAAATCCTGTGGTTCCCAAACAGCATTCATTCCGGCCCCTGGCTGTGCCTAGAAATTCTGTCCATAAAAATTATGAACAGAACCGGTGACAAAGGGCAGCCCTGCCGGAGTCCAACATGCACTGGGAACAGGTCTGACTTACTGCTGGCAATGTGAAGCAGACTCCTGCTCCGTTCGTATAGGGACTGGACAGCCCTTAGCAAAGAGCCCCGAGCCCCATACTCCCAAAGCACCCCCCACAGAATACCATGAGGGACACAGTCGAATGCCTTCTCCAGATCCACAAAGCACATGTGGACTGGTTGGGCAAACTCCCATGAACCCTCAAGCACCCTATGAAGGGTATAGAGCTGGTCCAGTGTTCCACGACCAGGACGAAAACCGCATTGTTCCTCCTGGATCCGAGGTTCGACTACTGGCCGAATTCTCCTCTCCAGTACCCTGGAGTAAACCTTCCCGGGAAGGCTGAGAAGTGTGATTCCCCTATAATTGGAGCACACTCTCCAGTCCCCTTTCTTAAAAAGAGGGACCACCACCCCAGTCTACCACTCCAGAGGCACTGTCCCCGACCGCCACGCGATGCTGCAGAGGCATGTCAGCCAAGACAGCCCCACAACATCCAGAGACTTGAGATACTCGGGGCGGATCTCATCCACCCCCAGTGCCTTGCCACCGAGGAGCTTGAAAACCACCTCAGTGACTTCGGCTTGGGTAATGGACGAGTCCACCTCTGAGTCATCAACCTCTGCTTCCGCAATGGAAGACGTGATCGTGGGATTGAGGAGATCCTCGAAGTATTCCTTCCACCACCCGACAATGTCCCCAGTCGAGGTCAACAGCTCCCCACCCGCACTGTAAACAGTGTTGGCAGAGTACTGCTTCCCCCTCCTGAGGTGCCAGACGGTTTGCCAGAATTTCTTCAAGGCCGACCGATAGTCCTCCTCCATGGACTCACCGAACTCCTCCCAGTTCCAAGTTTTTGCCTCCGCAACTGCCTGAGCTGCAGCACGTCTGGCCTGCCAATACCCATCAGCTGCCTCCGGAGTCCCGGAGGCCAACATGGCCCGATAGGACTCCTTCTTCAGCTTGACAGTGTCCCTTACTTCCGGTGTCCACCACCGGGTTCGGGCATTCCCGCCATGACAGGCACTGGAGACCTTGCGGCCACAGCTCTGAACAGCTGCATCTACAATGGAGGTAGAGAACATGGTCCACTCAGACTCAATGTCCCCTGCCTCCCTCGGAAGCTGGGAGAAGCTCTCCCGGAGGTGGGAGTTAAAGACCTCCCTGACAGAGTGCTTGGCCAAACGTTTCCAGCAGACCCTCACCATACGTTTGGGCTTGCCAGGTCTGTCTGGCTTCCTCCTCCGCCAGCGGATCCAACTCCCCACCAGGTGGTGATCAGTTGACAGCTCAGCCCCCCTCTTCACCCGAGTATCCAAGACATAGGGCCGGAGATCAGATGAAACGACAACAAAGTGGATCATCGACCTCCGACCTAAGGTGTCCTGGTGCCATGTGCACTTATGGACACCCCTATGCTCGAACATGGTGTTCGTTATAGACAAACCGTGACTAGCACAGAAGTCCAATAACAAAACACCACTCGGGTTCAGATCGGGGAGGCCATTCCTCCCAATCACGCCCCTCCAGGTGTCACTGTTGTCGCCCACGTGAGTGTTGAAGTCCCCAAGTAGAACAATGGAGTCCCCAGTCTGAGCACCTCTCAGTACCTCTCCCAGGGACTCCAAGAAAGCCGGATACTCTATACTGCTATTCGGCCCGTAGGCACAAACAACAAGCTCTCTCCCCGACCCGAAGGCGCAGAGAGGCGACCCTCTCGTTCACTGGGGTAAACTCCAACACATGGCGGCTGAGCTGGGGAGCTATTAGCAAGCCCACACCAGCCCGCCGCCGCTCACCATGGGCGACTCCAGAGAAGTGGAGAGTCCAGCCCCGCTCGAGGAGCTGGGTTCCGGAGCCCAAGCTGTGCATGGAGGTGAGCCCGACTATCTCTAGCCGGTACCGCTCAACCTCCCGCACAAGCTCAGGTTCTTTCCCCCCTAGCGAAGTGACATTCCATGTCCCAACAGCTAGCCGCTGTGTTCGGGGATCAGGTCGTTGAGGCCCCTGCCTTTGACTGCCGCCTAATCCACACTGCACCAGCCCCCTATGGCTACCTCTGTGGGTGGTGAACCCACAGGAGGTCGGGCCCACATCACTGCTTCAGGCTGAGCCCGGCCAGGCCCTGTGGGCAAAGGCCCAGCCACCAAGCGCTCGCATACGAGCCCCAACCCCGGGTATAACAAATGTATTATATGTCAGACTTACTAGGAGGTTTTTTTGCTTGTTTTTGTTTGTTTGTTTGCTTTTTGCTTACACTGCGTGGCCGTATGGGTACTCGTTCTCCATTCTTGTCCATGCCAGGGATAATGACAGTCATCCGCCTTGGACCCTTCATTCCCAGCACATTGGTCTCCTGGAAGACAGCCAGGAGGAAGATCTCATCACGTAATAGCATTATACAGTATGTCCAATCTCCAAATTACGATTATTTCGAATAACATTTGATCAGGTCTCTAATAGTCATAGAAGTAAATACAACCCTGATTCCAAAAAAGTTGGGACAAAGTACAAATTGTAAATAAAAACGGAATGCAATGATGTGGAAGTTTCAAAATTCCATATTTTATTCAGAATAGAACATAGATGACATATCAAATGTTTAAACTGAAAAAATTTATCATTTAAAGAGAAAAATTAGGTGATTTTAAATTTCATGACAAGAACACCTCAAAAAAAGTTGGGACAAGGCCATGTTTACCACTGTGAGACATCCCCTTTTCTCTTTACAACAGTCTGTAAACATCTGGGGACTGAGGAGACAAGTTGCTCAAGTTTAGGGATAGGAATGTTAACCCATTCTTGTCTAATGTAGGATTCTAGTTGCTCAACTGTCTTAGGTCTTTTTTGTCGTATCTTCTGTTTTATGATGCGCCAAATGTTTTCTATGGGTGAAAGATCTGGACTGCAGGCTGGCCAGTTCAGTACCCGGACCCTTCTTCGACGCAGCCATGATGCTGTAATTGATGCAGTATGTGGTTTGGCATTGTCATGTTGGAAAATGCAAGGTCTTTTCCGAAAGAGACGTTGTCTGGATGGGAGCATATGTTGCTCTAGAACCTGGATATATTTCAGCATTGATGGTGTCTTTCCAGATGTGTAAGCTGCCCATGCCACATGCACTAATGCAACTCCATACCATCAGAGATGCAGGCTTCTGAACTGAGCGCTGATAACAACTTGGGTCGTCCTTCTCCTCTTTAGTCCGAATGACACGGCGTCCCTGATTTCCATAAAGAACTTCAAATTTTGATTCGTCTGACCACAGAACAGTTTTCCACTTTGCCACAGTCCATTTTAATTGAGCCTTGGCCCAGAAAGACGTCTGCACTTCTGGATCATGTTTAGATATGGCTTCTTCTTTGAACTATAGAGTTTTAGCTGGCAATGATGGATGGCACGGTGAATTGTATTCACAGATAATGTTCTCTGGAAATATTCCTGAGCCCATTTTGTGATTTCCAATACAGAAGCATGCCTGTATGTGATGCAGTGCCGTCTAAGGGCCCGAAGATCATGGGCACCCAGTATGGTTTTCCGGCCTTGACCCTTACGCACAGAGATTCTTCCAGATTCTCTGAATCTTTTGATGATATTATGCACTGTAGATGATGATATGTTCAAACTCTTTGCAATTTTACACGGTTGAACTCCTTTCTGATATTGCTCCACTATTTGTCGGCGCAGAATTAGGGGAATTGGTGATCTTCTTCCCATCTTTACTTCTGAGAGCCGCTGCCACTCCAAGATGCTCTTTTTATACCCAGTCATGTTAATGACCTATTGCCAATTGACCTAATGAGTTGCAATTTGGTCCTCCAGCTGTTTCTTTTTTGTACCTTTACCTTTTCCAGCCTCTTATTGCCCCTGTCCCAACTTTTTTGAGATGTGTTGCTGTCATGAAATTTCAAATGAGCCAAAATTTGGCATGACATTTCAAAATGTCTCACTTTCGACATTTGATATGTTGTCTATTGGCCCTTTTCCACTACCCTTTTTCAGCTCACTTCAGCTCGCTTCAGCCCGACACGGCTCGCGTTTCGACTACCAAAGAACAGCACGACTCGGCTCGCTTCAGCCCTGCTTAGCCCCTAAAACTCGCACCGTTTTGGAGTGGGGCTGAAGCGAGCCAAAGCGAGCCGAGTGAGGCTGGGGGCGTGAGCAGACACTCCCCTGTGCACTGATTGGTGAGGAGGAGTGTCCTCACATGCCCACACATGCCCCGTGAGCACGCTGGGATCTGTAAACACCGTAAACCCGGAAGAATAATAATTACGAATTACGAGAATTTCTGGAGCCTTATGCGCCTCGCCTCATCTATACGCTCTTGCCAGTATCTGTTGGCGTTGTCGGTGACAACAAGTCACAGAACCAAGACCAGCAACACTAACGACTCCATGTCCTCCATGTTTATTGTTTACTATTCGGGTCGTGAGACTACCGCTTAAAAGCTCACTGATGTCACTGTTTGCGCTGCTTAACGACATCACATGACGTCCACCCACTTTCGCTAACTCCACCCAATGTGTCCACCCACTTCCAGCCAGCACGGTTCAGCGCGGTTGTAGTCGAAATGCAACTCCAACAGCCCCGCTCAGCTCGACTCAGCCCAACTCAGCACGGCACGGCTCAGCCCGACTCAGCCGCGTTGGTAGTGGAAAAGCGGCAAAAGTTCTATTGTGAATACAATATCAGTTTTTGAGATTTGTAAATTATTGCATTCCATTTTTATTTACAATTTGTACTTTGTCCCAACTTTTTTGGAATCGGGGTTGTAGGTGAGCTTACATAAATAATGGCTGCCAGTTCCTGCCTTGCATTTGACATGTCAGGAAGTGCTCGGTCAGGATGAAGTGCATTATCAAATACTGTGAATTTAGTGCCCATCAGATTGGACCTGAAATGACAGACATTCAACTGAAGTCATTAGCAAATGGTCAAATCTGCAGACACTGAGTAAATGTATGTAACTTACCTTACTTTCCCTATGTAGTTTTCACCGCCTCTAGAGAGGTCAGTAGGGTCAACTGAGATCAAGTAATTGGAGGTTGTGCTCTTTTTGCGTTTTCGCCCCGCCAGCAAAAAGACCTGCTTTGAATATAATCTGATTTTTAGCTTTCAAGACCTTTCCAGCTGCAATGTATTGTTTAAGAAGCTCAGATCTAAACAGTAATGTTAATATTTTAAAGAAATTCATCAAGAATTCTAGATATTGCAGCTATAAGGCTCTGACTTTTAGTGATATATTAAGATGAAATAAAAGATACAACTTTAAATTTTGTTACACTTTTAAACAATATTTTGGTGTCAAACATGTTATATACAGTACCAGTCAAAAGTTTGGACACACCTTCTAATTCAATGTTGTTCTTTATCTATTAAAACTCACTTCATGTCTTAAAGTAATGATGGACTGTCATTTCTCTTTACTTAGTTGAGCGGTTGTTGACATAATATGGATTACTACAGGTGTGGAATAGAGCTATTTACTGTATTTATATTATTTACTATTTACTGTTTGATCTCAAATACATTAAGAAGGCAAGAAATTGCACTAATTTTGACGAGACACACCTGTTAATTGAAAACCATTCCAGGTGACTACCTCATGAAGCTGGTTAAGATAATGCCAATAGTGTGCAAAGCGTCATCAAGGTAAACGCTGGTAACTTTGAAGAATCTAAAATATGAAACATTAACACTTTTTTGTTTACAGTACCATATCATTTCATACATGTTCCATATGTTATTTCATAGTTTTGATGTCTTCAGTATTGTTCTACAATGTAGAAAAGAGAAAAAATACAGAAAAACCAATGAATGAGTAGGTGTGTCCAAACTTTTGATTTGTACTGTATACAGTATATGCCTATATTACCATGTAACTAAAATTCATGACTTTACGACATTTTGGCCAAACAAATTCAGATAGAATCTTATATTCCAAGGTCTTGTATGGTTTTGTAGAGTGTTATATTTCTAATTGCATAGGTGATAAGCAGTGCTGATTATATGTGCAGTTGTATATGCAGACCTTTTTTTCATTATCTAGATGAAGGTAGTAAGTGGGATAAAGGCCCCGGTCCATTCCTCTTTTGTCCCGGGTCACTTTACATTTCACTGTGATGCCCTGCTCTGCTGGCTGAAGCACAAACTCATCCAGGTCATCAAACTCAATGACTGGTGAAGGTGTTCGTTCCTCCTTTAAAAATGTCCAGAAAGAGACAAAGTTTCAGATCTCTCAAATAATTATATGCAAGGTTCATCAGATTCAGCACATAGTTGTGTGAAGTGCTGCACATGTCCTTGCAACTGGCCTCATTTTCATTTTTATTTAGAAGGAATGACAGTGGGATTTTTCTCATCCTTTCACTATGCAGCATACCAAGAAAAAAAGATTGGCTGATCATATGACAAGTCTGGATGCATTTTTCTTTTTCTTAAAGACACAATGCTGTGTATCCAGTAGAAAAAAAAACAGTATCAGCAAGCTTCGAACATATGCATGAAGATGTGTTATAAATGAAAATGAAATAATTATTAGAAAAGGACTTTTTAGCTCATCTGGCCAGGCTGGATGAGCTTATGCGATCACACATCGTCTGTTGTCGTCCATCCACAAGTTACAAAAATCGCTACTCTTCCAGCAGGATTGATCGGATTTCAATCAAACTGACAATGTTCCCCAGGTGGGTGTGCATAAAAGTTGTCAAGATGGTGGTGCCACCTGTCATATTTATGATTTTATGGGCGTCTGAAATTTTGGGGTGACTTGTCACATCAAACATTACTTTTCGTAAACTGCTGGGACGTTTTCACTGAAACTCACCCAGAAGACTCTCAAGACATACTGTATACCAACAAGAGTTGTTCACCAGGTGGCACCACCTACCATGGATGAGCTACAGGGGGGTCACGTGCAATTTCACGAAAATCGCTGCTCCTCCTACAGCAGTGATCAGATGTTGATCAAGCTCATATGAAATGTTCCCCAGGTTGATCTGTATAAAAGTTGTCAAGACGGTGGCACCACCTGTCATCTCATCTCATTATCTCTAGCCGCTTTATCCTGTTCTACAGGGTCGCAGGCAAGCTGGAGCCTATCCCAGCTGACTACGGGCGAAAGGCGGGGTACACCCTGGACAAGTCGCCAGGTCATCACAGGGCTGACACATAGACACAGACAACCATTCACACTCACATTCACACCTACGGTCAATTTAGAGTCACCAGTTAACCTAACCTGCATGTCTTTGGACTGTGGGGGAAACCGGAGCACCCGGAGGAAACCCACGTGGACACGGGGAGAACATGCAAACTCCACACAGAAAGGCCCTCGCCGGCCACGGGGCTTGAACCCGGACCTTCTTGCTGTGAGGCGACAGCGCTAACCACTACACCACTGTGCCACCCGCCACCTGTCATATTTAACATTTTATAGGTGTTTGAAAATTTTGGGTGACTTGACACACCAAACACTACTGTTCGCAAACTGTGAGTATGTTTTCACTGAAACTCACCCAGAAGACTCTAAAGACATATTCCAACAAGAATTGTTCATCAGGTGGCGCCACCTGCCATGGATGCAGCTACACGGGGGTCATATACTATTTCACAAAAATCACTACTCCTCCCACAGGATTAATCAGATTTCAGGCTCACACACAACAACAGTGGCCAGTATGAGCTACAGCCTCATTGAGGCTATTTTTTCACTCTGACAACAAAAGCGACTGACCGCTTGCCAGTGACCTGACTTTACCTTTTTCCCCTTTTTGCCTTTTCCCTTTTTCTTCTTTTGTGTCACCTCAGATTCTGAGTCATTGCTCTCTTCAGCTTTTGCCAGACCTGAGTAAAGAAGTAATGCATCCATACTCAAACATAAAATTCTTATTGGTTGATGGCGATAAAGTAATGTGTTAATTTGTTAATTACTCACTTTTGGACTTTTTAGATTTTTTGCCCTTGTCTTTATCTTTTTCTCCACCAGCCTGGAACATGGAGCCTGGGTTCAAACTGCTCTTTTTCTTGCTCTTGCTGGTTTTGCTTTCTGGCTCACTCACCTCTTCACTGTCTGATTTGGCAGCTTGTGGCAGCAAAATATGTACAAGGTAAAATAAACTCGTGTTTTATGTGTAAACACATACAAATAATCTCATATAAAAATATCTGAAGCTAAAAGAAATATTCAAGAATTTATTTTACATTAGTAAGTCCTTTATTGTAGAACTACTATCTATAATAAGAAACAGTAGGTTGAAATAATATGTTATTTACCTTTCTTTTTACCCTTAGTGGTAGATTTGTCTCCATTTATCTGGAACATAGATGCTGTCTCTTTCTTTTTGGTCTTAGACTTTCCCTTATTGTCTTTGTCTTCTTTTTCCTCTAAATGTTCACATCAGGTAATAAGAAACCTGGTTTCTGTACAGACAATTTCAACACATTTCTGTAGACCTTCCTAACTAAAACTATGCAGTTTGGACATTTGTGGTACTTTAAGTGGCATTGGATGGTTCACTGACAAAAAACACAACTATGCATTCACACATCTTTCTTTAAAATGATGAATCTAACTTGAAATTACTGCAAATGAGTAGCGCCACCAACAGCAGCCTTTCACCTCTCTTTACCTCTCAGCCATCTGGCAAAAGGCACCACAACATCAGGATAGGTACTGACAGACCCTGGAACAACTTCCCTCAGGCAGTCAGACTTTTCACTCTTCCACTCTGACACGAGCACTTTATTGCACAATAACATCGACTGAAATGACCTCATTTGTCTATCAAGACAGCCTTACAGAGGTTATATTTACTTATCTATATTCTTTCTTCCACAGTTTTGAAATACTGCCCTTGTTCCCTTCAGAGAATGTCATACAATTTGGACTTTAGATAGTCATTTTACCTTCATGCAGTCCTTGCAATGTTTAGTTGTATTGCACTGTCATGCTTCAAACATCTAGAGTGGTGCTTGAAAGTTTGTGAACTCTTTAGAATTTCCTACATTTCTGCATAAATATGACCTAAAACATCATCAGATTTTCACATAAGTCTTAAAAGTAGATAAAGAGAACCCACTTAAACAAATGAGACAAAAATATTATACTTGGTCATTTATTTACTAAGGAAAATGATCCAATATTACATATCTGTGAGTTGCAAAAGTATGTGAACCTCGAGGATTAGCAGTTAATTTGAAGGTGAAATTAGAGTCAGGTGTTTTCAATCAATGGGATGACAATCAGCTGTGAGTGGGCACCCTGTTTTATTTAAAGAACAGGGATCTATCAAAGTCTGATCTTCACAACACATGTTTGCGGAAGTGTATCATGGCACGAACAAAGGAGATTTTTGAGGACCTCAGAAAAAGTGTTGTTGATGCTCATCAGGCTGGAAAAGGTTGCAAAACCATCTCTAAAGAGTTTGGACTCCACCAATCCACAGTCAGACAGATTGTGTACAAATGGAGGAAATTCAAGACCATTATTACCTTCCCCAGGAGTGGTCGGCCAACAAAAGATCACTCCAAGAGCAAGGCGTGTAATAGTCAGCGAGGTCATAAAGGATCCCAGGGTAACTTCTAAGCAACTGAAGGCCTCTCTCACATTGGCTAATGTTAATGTTCATGAGTCCACTATCAGGAGAACACTGAACAGCAATGGTGTGCATGGCAGGGTTGCAAGGAGAAAGCCACTGCTCTCCAAAAAGAACATTGCTGCTCATCTGCAGTTTACTAAAGATCATGTGGACAAATCAGAAGGCTATTGGAAAAATGTTTTGTGGATGGATGAGACCAACATAGAACTTTTTGGTTTAAATGAGAAGTGTTATGTTTGGAGAAAGGAAAAACACTGCATTCCAGCATAAGAACCTTATCCCATCTGTGAAACATGGTGGTGGTAGTATCATGGTTTGGGCCTGTTTTGCTGCATTTGGGCCAGGACAGCTTGCCATTATTGATGGAACAATGAATTCTGAATTATACCAGTGAATTCTAAAGGAAAATGTCAGGACATCTGTCCATGAACTGAATCTCAAGAGAAGGTGGGTCATGCAGCAAGACATCGAGCATACAAGTTGTTCTACCAAAGAATGGTTAAAGAAGGATAAAGTTAATATTTTGGAATGGCCAAGTCAAAGTCCTGACCTTAATCCAATTGAAATGTTGTGGAAGGACCTGAAGCGAGCAGTTCATGTGAGGAAACCCACCAACATCCTAGAGTTGAAGCTGATCTGTATGGAGGAATTAGCTAAAATTCCTCCAAGCTGGTGTGCAGGACTGATCAACTGTTACCGGAAACGTTTAGTTGCAGTTATTGCTGCACAAGGGGGTCACACCAGATACTGAAAGCAATGGTTCACATACTTTTGCCAGTCACAGATATGTAATATTGGCTCATTTTCCTCAATAAATAAATAAACAAGTATACTATTTTTGTCTCATTTGTTTAACTGGGTTCTCTTTATCTACTTTTAGGACTTGTGTGAAAATCTGATGATGTTTTAGGTCATATTTATGCAGAAATGTAGAAAATTCTAAAGGGTTCACAAACTTTCAAGCACCACTGTATTTTGTCTCATTGTATAAATGGAGTGGGGTGAACAGATAAGTGTAGATTAGAAAATTCTCCTTACATCTTATGTCTCTGCAGTTATAAAGATAAACATGCGCACACTACCTTAAAACGGTGGACAAAATCTCTCAGAGTGTCGATTAAAAAATAAATAAATAAAAGCTAACTTAATCCTATTACTGCTAAACCTAGATTGTCTTGAAGTATGCACCTGATTAACATATCCCTGTACCCAGTACTCTTATGTCAATACAAATTGAGAGACACTAAATAATATTGTATGCTGAACATAAAGCTCACCTTTAGGTTTAAATTTCTTGTCTTTGTCTTTTTCTTTGCCATCTGAACCATCTTTTGAGGACTTTGATTTTGTCTTCTTCTGAAGTGTTGCCATTTCTTCTTCTTCACCATTGCTATTATCTTCATCATCAGTCAAACCTGAAGTATAGTAAACAAACATATCTTAGAAATTCAGTATTTTTTTAATTCTAAAAGCAGAAACCATATAAACAACATTTAAAAAAAAGTTACATCAGCAGATAATGGAATATGACATCTTATTTGTAAGAAAATCACTTTATTATTATTATTATTATTATTATTATTATTATTATAACCCCAAATCAGAAAAAGTTGGAAGGGTATGTTGAAATGGGCGACACAGTGGTGTGATGGCTAGCACTATCGCCTCACAGCAAGAAGGTTCTGGGTTCGAGCCCAGTGGCTGACGGGGGCCTTTCTGTGTGAAGTCTGCATCTTCTCCCCATGTCTGTGTGGGTTTCCTCCAGGTGCTCTGGTTTCCCCCACAGTCCAAAGACATGCAGGTTACATTAATTGGTGGCTCTAAATTGACTGCAGGTGTGAGTGTGAATGGTTATCTCTCTCTATGTGTCAGCCCTGCGATGATCTGGTGACTGGTCCAGGGTGTACCCCGCCTCTCACCCATAGTCAGCTGGGATAGGCTCCAGCTTGCCTGTGACCCTGCATAGGATAAGTGGTTACAGATGGATAGATGGATGGTATGTTGAAATTAAAAGTGAAAACAATGATTTGTAAATAAGCTTTGACCTGCATTGCACTCAAAACAATACAACAGCACATTATTTGATGTTTAACCTCTTGCAGTTTATTGTTTGTTTGTTTTTTTCAAAATAAACACATTTGAAGTTTGATTCTTGCAACACATTTCAAAAAAAGTTGGGATGGTGAAGCATTTACCACTTTATAATGTTTCCATTCCTTCTCACAATACTTACAAGATGTTTAGGGACTGAAGACACCAAGTGGTGAAATGTTTAAGGTGTTATTTTGTCCCATTCTTCCTGCAAAGAATTGTCATTGTAGCATTTTTCATTTCAAAATTCACCATTCATTCTCTATTGAGGACAGAGGGGACAGGCACCCTCTTCTTCCACAGCCATGCCTTTGTAACGTGTGCAGAATGTGGTTTTGTATTGTCTTGTTGAAATATCCCTGGAAAATATGTCATCTTGAAGGCAGCATATGTTGCTTCAAACTCGCAATGTATTTTTCTGCTGGCATCACAGAAGTGTAAATTACCTTTGCCAAGGGCACAGACACAACCCCATACCATAACAGACCCTGGCTTTTGGACTTGTTGCTGGTAACAGTCAGGATGGTCCTTTTCATTTATGGTCCGGAGCACATGGCATCCATTTCTTCAAAAAAGGCCTGGAATACCGGTTCACCTGACCACGATACACATCTCCACTGTGTGATGGTCCATCCCAGATGCCTCCGAGTACAAAGAAGCCGAGGACACTTCTGGACACAGTGAATATACACCAATCAGCCATATCATTATGATCACTGACAGGTAAAGTGAATAACATTGATTATCTCATTACAATGGCACCTGGCAGTGGGTGGGATATACAGTGGGGCAAAAAAAGTATTTAGTCAGCCACCAATTGTGCAAGTTCTCCCACTTAAAAAGATGAGAGAGGCCTGTAATTTTCATCATAGGTACACTTCAACTATGAGAGACAGAATGGGGGGAAAGAGTCCAGGAAATCACATTGTAGGATTTTTAATGAATTAATTGGTAAATTCCTTGGTAAAATAAGTATTTGGTCACCTACAAACAAGCAAGATTTCTGGCTCTCACAGACCTGTAACTTCTTTAAGAGGCTCCTCTGTCCTCCACTCGTTACCTGTATTAATGGCACCTGTTTGAACTCGTTATCAGTATAAAAGACACCTGTCCACAACCTCAAACAGTCACACTCCAAACTCCACTATGGCCAAGACCAAAGAGCTGTCAAAGGACACCAGAAACAAAATTGTAGACCTGCACCAGGCTGGGAAGACTGAATCTGCAATAGGTAAGCAGCTTGGTGTGAAGAAATCAACTGTGGGAGCAATTATTAGAAAATGGAAGACATACAAGACCACTGATAATCTCCCTCGATCTGGGGCTCCACGCAATATCTCACCCCGTGGGGTCAAAATGATCACAAGAACAGTGAGCAAAAATCCCAGAACCACACGGGGGGACCTAGTGAATGACCTGCAGAGAGCTGGGACCAAAGTAACAAAGGCTACCATCAGTAACACACTATGCCGCCAGGGACTCAAATCCTGCAGTGCCAGATGTGTCCCCCTGCTTAAAAGCCAGTATATGTCCAGGCCCGTCTGAAGTTTGCTAGAGAGCATTTGGATGATCCAGAAGAGGATTGGGAGAATGTCATATGGTCAGATGAAACCAAAATAGAACTTTTTGGTAAAAACTCAACTTGTCGTGTTTGGAGGAGAAAGAATGCTGAGTTGCATCCAAAGAACACCATACCTACTGTGAAGCATGGGGGTGGAAACATCATGCTTTGGGGCTGTTTTTCTGCAAAGGGACCAGGACAACTGATCCGTGTAAAGGAAAGAATGAATGGGGCCATGCATCATGAGATTTTGAGCGAAAACCTCCTTCCATCAGCAAGGGCATTGAAGATGAAACGTGGCTGGGTCTTTCAGCATGACAATGATCCCAAACACACCACCCAGGCAACAAAGGAGTGGCTTCGTAAGAAGCATTTCAAGGTCCTGGAGTGGCCTAGCCATTCTCCAGATCTCAACCCCATAGAAAATCTTTGGAGGGAGTTGAAAGTCCGTGTTGCCCAGCGACAGCCCCAAAACATCACTGCTCTAGAGGAGATCTGCATGGAGGAATGGGCCAAAATACCAGCAACAGTGTGTGAAAACCTTGTGAAGACTTACAGAAAACGTTTGACCTCTGTCATTGCCAACAAATGGTATATAACAAAGTATTGAGATGAACTTTTGTTATTGACCAAATATTTATTTTCCACCATAATTTGCAAATAAATTCTTTAAAAATCAGACAATGTGATTTTCTGGATTTTTTTTCTCATTTTGTCTCTCATAGTTGAGGTATACCTATGATGAAAATTACAGGCCTCTCTCATCTTTTTAAGTGAGAGAACTTGCACAATTGGTGACTGACTAAATACTTTTTTGCCCCACTGTATTAGGTAGCAAGAGAACAGTCAGTTATCGAAGTGGATGTGTTGGAAGCAGGAAAAATGGGCAAGCATAAGGATCTGAGTGATTTTGACAAAGGCCAAATTGTGATGGCTAGATGACTGTTTCTGAGCATCTCCAAAATGGCACATCTTGTGGGGTGTTACCGGTATGCAGTGGTTAGTACCTACCAAAAGTTGTCCAAGGAAGGACAACCAGTGAACAGGCAACAGGGTCATAGGTGTCCAAGGCCCATTGATTCGCATGGGGCACGAAGGCTAGCCCATATGGTCCATTCCCACAGAAGAGCTACTGTAGCACAAACTGCTGAAAAGTTAATGCTGACACCTTTCTGTTTTAGCCAGCATTAACTTTTTCAGCAGTATCACCATTACTAGCCCTAAATTTGCCCCTGTCCCAACTTTTTTTTGGAATGTGTTGCAGGCTGGAAATGAAGGAATGGATGCAATGAAATACAAGTAAAGTAAATTTACAAATCACTGCTTTCTTTTTTACTTGCATTTTACATACTTTCCCAACTTTTCTGATTTGGGGTTGTATTATTATTATTATTATTATTATTATTATTATTATTATTATCTTACTTTTCTTCTTCTTCTTTGGGGCATTTTTGGATTTCTTTTTGGGTTCAGCCTTTTCCTTCTGTGGGCATTCCTTTTCTTTTTCCTTTTCAGTTTTCTTTTTCTTCAGTTTTTCACCATCTGTTTGGATGCGTTTGTGTTTATATGAGTGTTTCATGCTTCAGAATGACAGATGTACTTATTAGTGCAGTCCATGGTCAACAATGTGTATAAATGTCTATCTTTTTTATCTCACTTTTTTGAGTGGTAGGGCTGCTCTCTGTTGACAGGTCTCCATTTTTTTTATTCTTGCTTTTTTTGGATTTAGTTTCTGTCCCATTGCTCTCTGTAGGAACAGACTCAGTTTTCTTCTTTTTAGGCTTCTAATGCATATATGCTAATGGACAGAAATAAATAAATGTTTCAATGACAGACACATATGAATGAATGAATGAATGAATGAATGGTTTACATAGTAGACCTACATTCACGTGGTAATATAAATTAATGAATGAATAAAGTTTAGAACTTACCAGTAAAGAAAAAGCAAATGCAGCAAAGAAACACAAACAAGCACATGTAAAAAAAATTCTAATTGTTTGATGATATTTAAATATAATGTTTGTAGGTACACAGCCCGTCTCTTTAAGAAACTACATTTCCCATCAGCCCACTTCCGCGTTGACCTGCGTCACGCCGGGGCGGGATCACCAACGTCACATCTTACATGAAGGCATAAGAAACCCCGGAACTCCTAGCTCCGCCTCTTTTGGCGCCGTGATTCCACACGGACACAGAGAGGAAGGCTCGCTCTGCGAGCCAACCAGATAAAGACGTCTTTTCTTTTTCTTTCTTTCTTGCAAGATCCACGAGTTAGCACGATTTCTTTGTTTACCTTTGGCCACGGTAGACTCTAAGATCGTGCGATTTTAAACTCAGTGAGTTACAACCGTTTTTCATTCATTAAGTACGTATGGACTGCAGTCAAAGCAGTTAATTTATAATTAGGAGCAACCAGAATTCCTCCTGATTGAAGCGCTGTGCACATTGTTAATCAGAGTTTTTCTTCCCATGAGCCACGAAGCGCCGGATCAAGAATTCTCTGCTTTCCACAGACGTGCTCCACGGGCCTCTGTGAAACTCAACTTCTCCAAGTACTTCCCTGTGACTCACGTGCTTCACAATGGTGAAAAACTCCAAAGTCTCGAAAATCTCTTCATAATCTCGCATAGAAGCGGGATATTAAGTAAGACTGGCATTTTGGGGCATAATTAAAGCTAGTCTTAAGAATTTGCTTTTATTGAAATAGTGTGTATTTAAACTCACATTTAATTGTTCCACTATAGACACGCAGCGTGTTGAATAATTGATTTATTGTTTTGTTTTAATCTCTCAATTTTTTAATAGATAGGCTGTGCATGCTTCTCTTTACTCCTACTAACATATTTAGTTCTCTTATTATACATCTTGACCGCATCAAGATTCCAGTGGGTTCAGTATTGTTATAAGCTAGTGAAATTAGCCTACGGCTAATTCTTTGTTCCATTAGCCTCCAGGGCTAATTATGTCTCAAGGGATCACTAGGCCTTACACACGGCCTCAAACACATGCTAGCTAGCATTCCTTTGTCTACTTAGCAACACAAGGTTAATCTAGGCCCTCACCACGTGGCCAAACATACTTCAGTTAGCATTCCATGCTAGCTTCTTTCTTTTGCTAGGCCATAGGCCTAGCCACGTGGTCAACTCCTCCCCCACAAACACACGTGGAGTTAGCTACACAAAGCTAATTCTCTTGTGTGGGCCACACCCACACAAGGCCTCTCATACACACACACACACACACACACATACCTCACCGTTTGTATATATTCCATCTGCTATTATCCATTTTTATCTTTTCTGTGAATATTCTCAGTCATCCAGGTCATAGTAACTATGGGTGGTAAAAGAGAGCAACTGGACTTGCTTGAAGATTCTTGAAGACGTTTCACCTCTCATCCGAAAGGCTTCTTCAGTTCTGTCTGACTGGTAGGGAGTATCAGGTATTTATCCTCTCATGGATGAAAAGCTCATCTAAGGTGTCGTTGAGTCATCTTGTTGGTGTGGGTCACTGGGGGCTGAATGTGAATGGCCTCGAGAGTCGTTAGGGTGATCAATGGATTGCCCGTTAGGGTGATCAATGGAATGCGGATTCTCTCTGTCCTCCTGTGAGCCACTGAAAACAGCTGGGTTTTGGTGTGCATTCAGTTGTCTGGGAAGTGTGCCAAGGACTGCATTGTAGGTGGCTGATAAATTATGTCTTAGGCCCTGTCCACACGGCAATGGATTCAGGTGACTCCGATACAATTGCTTATCGTTTAGACCTGGCGTCCACACAGCACCGGCGTTTTGGGTGCCCAAAACGCAATCTTTTTGAGAACGGGTTCCAGAGTGGAAAGATCTGGCAACGTTGCCGTTGTGAAGTCGTCTGGATGAGTAAAACGGATTTGTTTACGATGACGTCACAACCACATGACTGTGAGTGCTTCACGCCGGGTAGAAGTGTAACGAATCCAACGATTTACATATAAAAGGCATATACATTTTAAACTGTAAAATATAATTTAAAACTACAAACATTACGTGAAGCATACAAAGATGGTGTAATTCATCATACACATTATCTGTAAAAACCATGCACAATGTTCACTTCATACATACTAGATTTTCATAAAAAAATTGTATGAGGAAAATGCAAAATGGGCTACTTTCAGGAGTAAATCATACATGGCATATATATTTATTTATAAATCCTTATAAGGATTTATCCTTATATTTATAAGGATTTACTACTAAGACAGTGGTAAACTCTTATAAGTTCTTTACTGTTCTTTTTCGTATGGGAATAGAAGAAGTAAGGACGCATGCGCATAAACTATTATGCGTGAGACTTCATATTAGCCACAAAGTCAGGAAAATCTGTTTGAAAAATTACATTATAATGACCAAATACAATGGAAAGTATTTTTCCAGTCTCACCTGTGAAAGGTAATCCCATGTGATCTCGTTTGGACGGTAAACCTGTTGGTACAGTTAAACGCAGCTAATCTTTATTCTCCGCTTTGACCTTTCCAATATGGCGGCGAGGATGATGTACGCGGAAGGCGGTGTCTTTAATGGTCCGGAATAAATTGAATACTACACGTTGATGGATTAATTTGTTGTTTCTCACCTGTGAAAGGTAATCCCATGTGATCTCGTTTGGATGGTAAACCTGTTGGTACAGTTAAACGCAACTAATCTTTATTCTCCGCTTTGACCTTTCCAATATGGCGGCGAGGATGACGTACGCGGAAGGCGGCGTCTTTAATGGTCCGGAATAAATTGAATGATACACGTTGATGGATTAATTTGCTTTTTTGAGGAATGTATTCTAGGACTTAAACCATCATCTGAAGAGGTGAGATCGCTCTTTTTTCCCCCTAGTTTTGCTGGTGGGATTGACTCTGCCCTAAGGGCTATTTTCTCTCTCTCTCACTTTGCACCATTACACAATAAATATTCACAGTGAAAATATTTTGTAAGCGCGTTTCATGAACCAAGTTATAGGATTTGTTGACAACTCGCATCGCATCGCAATGAGATCATTGGCACTACTGGTGTTAAGAATCAGACCATTTCATAAATGAATATTTTGCTGTAGAGCTGCAGTGTTTGTACAATTGCATGTTTTTGCTTCACTATTACTGTCACTATTCTGCTTCTTGCATTACTACTGTGAACTAACACTGAACATAATAATAATAATAATAATAATAATAATAATAATATCCAAGCTCGTGTTTCACTCTCACTAGTGCTCTGTAAGGCTTTTTCCTGGTGATATTCGTTACACTTCTACCCGGCGTGAAGCACTCACAGTCATGTGGTTGTGACGTCATCGTAAACAAATCTGTTTTACTCATCCAGACGACTTCACAACGGCAACGTTGCCAGATCTTTCCACTCTGGAACCCGTTCTCAAAAAGATTGTGTTTTGGGCACCCAAAACGCCGGTGCCGTGTGGACGCCAGGCCTAAACGATAAGCAATTGTATCGGAGTCACCTGAATCCGTTGCCGTGTGGACAGGGCCTTAGACCCCCACCTCTGTTCAGTGATGGCCATTCCAGGTTGACAAAAATGGCTTCTTTAACTCCTCGCTCATACCAACGATCCTCTCTGGCTAAAATGCGTACGTTGGAATCCTGAAATGAGTGTCCTTTGTTGTTAAGATGAAGGTAGACAGCAGAGTCCTGGCCTGAGGAACTGGCTCTCCTGTGTTGAGCCATACGCCTGTGAAGCGGTTGCTTGGTTTCACCAATATACGAGTCCGTGCATTGCTCACTGCACTGAATTGCATACACCACGTTGTCCTGTTTGTGTCTGGGTATTCTGTCCTTAGGGTGGACCAATTTCTGCTTCAGGGTGTTACTGGGTCTGAAACGTACCGGAATGTTGTGTTTGTAGAAGATCCTCCTGAGTTTCTCAGATAGACCAGAAATGTAGGGAATGACAATGTTCTTGCATTTGTTCCTGTTATCCTCCTTGTCCGTTATGTTCCTTTTCCTGCTCTTGAAGAAAGACCAGTTGGGATACCCACAGTTCTGAAGTGCTTTCCTGATGTGATTCTGCTCCTTCTCTTTTCCCTCTACCGTTGTAGGGATGTTCTGAGCCCTGTGTTGCAAGGTCCTAATGACCCCCAATTTGTGTTCCAGTGGGTGGTGAGAATCGAAGAGTAGGTACTGGTCCGTGTGTGGGGGTTTCGGGTAGACCTCGATGCTAAGGCTTCTGTCTTGTCTAATGTGTACATCACAATCCAAGAAGGCTAGATTATTCCCACTTACGTCCTCCCGAGTGAAATTGATGTTGATATCCACTGCATTGATGTGTTTAGAGAAGGCTTCCACTTCATGGGCTTTGATTTTAACCCAGGTGTCATCCATGTATCTGAACCATTTTTATCTTTGTTATAATAAATTCATTTATTATTGAAACTGTGTGTTTTATTTGTGTTACAATATACTCGAAGTCCCCAATCTCCCAAAGAATTCAGAAAGGTGCATATAAGTTATGTAATACGGTAAGTGATCATAATAATTTAAGTGATTCACTTTGAATGATTCACTTGAGTGATTCACTTGAGTGATTCACTTGAATGATTCACTTTGAATGATTCAATTTAAACGATTCAAATGAGACTGATTCAATTTAATTATTAACCTTCAAATTTAATATGAGACTGATTTAATGAGACTGATCACTCAATTACCCAAATGCACCCACATGTTTGTCTGTTAGGATATTCTTTAATGTCAACATCACAATATTCATTGAATGTCTCACTGATATAAACTAACTAAACTTGCTTACATTATTACAAATAATGATGGGAAATTATTTATTTTATGAAATACAGAGTAAGAAAATGTCTAAATTATGCTGTGTTTTGACTGCATTGAAATAGATGTATTCAATAGATTTCAAAGTACATAATATGATAAATCTCATCTCATCTCATCTCATCTCATTATCTCTAGTCGCTTTATCCTGTTCTACAGGGTCGCAGGCAAGCTGGAGCCTATCCCAGCTGACCACGGGCGAAAGGCGGGGTACACCCTGGACAAGTCGCCAGGTCATCACAGGGCTAATATGATAAATATTACTAATAATCATTACTAATAATAATTTGAGTTTTAATATACATTATTACAGAGAGTCATTGATAGCAAACTAGTTAGGTCAGACCATTCATCTGTTACCGGTAAACACTGTAAGCCTGGTAATACCTGTCTCATGGTCAGGTGGTTGGCAGTGAAACCTGCCCCCCCACCCCCCATCCCTTGGTGCAAGCCTTGTGAGGAGGGTGTTGGAGAGACCCAGCAGCACTAAAAACAAGACCTGTCAAAGGGCGAATGAGCTCCTTGTGAGCTAACAGCCATCTCCTGCAGCCTGTGCTGACACCAACATACTGACCACTGTCTTTGCTTGGAGCCCGTCAGCAGAGGTCAAGTGTGGTTCCTGCTGCCTGCACAACACTGGAGCCCTCACTCTTGCCTGGGCTAGTGCAGTGGAAAGGACACTCCATCCTGGGGTATCAACTTGCGCCGGGGCAACAACGCAGCAGAGTGGCAGTCATGGGTTCTAAGCTCCAGTCTGGTTGGTATAAGACAGTGCGCCATGGGTCCTCTGCAATGGTGGGAGGGGCCCTCATGTCCCACTGCTCAGTTACCACCCCCTCAAGCCAGGCAGCCCCTGGCCAGTTAAGTGCTAACCCGCCATGTCTACTGCTACGATGGGTGGTCGGAGCAAACATAGACATAAAATCATCACCTACCAAAGCCAGGATAGTACAGAAAACCCAAAACTGGAATTCAAATCTTTGTCTGTGGCTAGGAAGCTGAAACATCTTCACACTATGTCCTGGCTTCACTGTGGATCTAGACAGTAACCTCCAGAGACAAGCAGCATCATGCAAAATGGCTCCGATTGACCAGGAGCTGTTAAAGCTTGCCATCAATGTCACCATGCTACAGGAACCTAGGCTAGCTGGCTTTGGCTCCATCAAGGAGCAGAACTATACCTTCTTCTGGATGGGAAATGCTGAAGATGAACACCGCATGCATGGTGTAGGCTTTGTGGTGTCCAACAAGTCAGTGTGTCAGAATCACCTACATGACACTCAAGCAATCCACTAACCCAGCCCATCTGATCTATGCCTACATGCCCATGCTGCTGAGCGAGACTTCCATCAAGGGCCAGTTCTATGATAGCCTTGCCAGCACCCTTGATTCCTCCGGGTGACTGTGTGGTGCTGCTGAGCAATTTCAATGCAAGGGTTGGTGCTGATCACTCCGTGTGGCCCAATGCAATTGGCTGCTTTGGCGTCGGCAAAGTCAATGAAGACAGTCAGCAAATTCTTGAACTGTGCAGCCAGCATGGGCTCTGCATAGCAAACACATGGTTCAAGCAAAAAGAGCAGCGGTGAGTGACATGGAGGCATCTACATTCCAATCGGTGGCAACAGCTGGATTTGGCCCTGGTCAGGAAGAGAGACATTGGGTTAGTCAGGTGTTCCAGGATGTATCACACTGCTGATGGCAACACCAATCACTCCCTTGTCGTAACACAAATGAGAATGCCCGAATGGAAGCTGGTCTCAAAACAAAAAGAGAAACCATGTCTAAATACCACATACATGAAACATGCAGAAAATGTTGCGACATTCAGGAAGTCGTTCGAGAAGAAAATTGCCACTGGCAGCACAGGCACAGGGCCAGGAGAAGCCTGGCAGACCCTGAGAATTGCTTTGCATGACATGGCAACAGAGGCTTTCAGCACCAAAAGGCTGCTGCAAGAGGACTGGATGGCCAAAAGTGCAGAAATCTTGGAGCCATTAATTGCTGCTAAAAACAAGGCACACAATTTACAAGGAACGAGCTATACAGAGCTCATTGTCTGCACTTTAAGATATGCAACACCAGCTGCAAAAGACTGCACGATATTGCACCAATCGATAGTGGAACAAGCATTGTGACAAGATCCAATGGGCATCAGACACAGGAAACCTACAAGAACTGTATGGGGCCTGAACAAAGCCATCAGTCCCTCAGCAAGGAAGGTATGCCCCCTGAAGTATTCAGATGGAATGTTGATCACTGACATGGGGCAGCAGATGGTGTGATGGGTTGAGCACTACTCTCATGGCCAAGCAAGAAGCATCAGTAATGTGGCCCTGGCCTTGACACCCAGCTTTGTCACCATGGCTGAGCTGGACACTGTTTCGACCATGACAGAGCTGCAGAATGTGCTAAAGCACACTTCCACAGGCAAAGCCCCAGGGATGGTCGGCATCCCGACAGACCTGCTGAAGTGCAACAGCTGCCTGCTGCCACACATGTATGAGCTGCTTTGTCAATACTGGCGAGAGGGCATATTCCCAGCAGCCATGAAGGATGCCAAGGTCATCATGTTGTACAAGCAGAAAGGCGATAAGGGTGACTGCAATACTTACCATGGAATCTCACTGCTGAGTGTGCTTGCCAAGGTGTTCACCAGAGTACTGCTGACACGGCTACAGAAGCTCACCAACCGTGTCTACACGGAGTCGCAGTGCGGCTTTCATAGCGGCTGGTCAACAACAGACATGATATTCACGATGCGACAACTTCAAGAAAAATGCAGAGAGCAACACATACCATTGCACATGGCATTTGCAAATCTCATGAAGTTGTTCAACATGGTGAGCCGGGAAGGATTGTTTGCCATTCTGCAGAAGCTAGGCTGTCCACCAAAACTGCTTGGGTTAATCAGATCATGCCACAAAGATATGTCAGCAACTGTCTTCTTCAAAGTATCAACATCAGACAGCTTTGCCATTTGCAGTGGAGTCAAGCAGGGCTGTGGGTTAGCGCCCACGCTCTTTGGCATTTTCTTCTTTGTTTTGCTGCACCATGTATTCAACAACCACAAAGATGAAGATGATGTTTTTCTGCACACATGCTCAGATGGAAAGTTGTTCAACTTGGCTCACCTGCATGCAAAAAGCAAAGTTCGGAAGGTCTTGGTTCGCAAGCTCCTGTTCATGGATGATGGAGCTCTGGTGTTCCACAGTGCAGCCTGCCTGCAGTACCTATTAGACAGATTCAATGCAGTATGCTCTGAATTTGCGCTATTCATCAAGGCAAAGAAGACAGTTGTCATGCATCAAGTTGAATGTACTGTGGCGCCAGTAACAGTTAACAGCCAAGCGCTAGATATCATGGACCAATTTGTGTATCTTGGTTCAACAATCAGCAGCAACCTGTCTGTGGACAGGGAGATCCAATGTCGAATTGGCAAGGCTGCAACTGCCTTCAGCCGCTTGCACATCCAGGCCTGGCAAAACAAGCACATCACTAAACACACAAAGGCGCACATCTACGAGTGCTGCATAGTGAGTGTGCTGCTTTACAGATCAGAGACATGGACAGCATATGCACGGCATGAGAGGAAGCTGAATGCATTTCACATGCGCTGTTTGAGAAGTATCTTTGGCATTACTTGGCAGGACAGGGTCACGAACGAGGTGGTGCTGCCTCAGACAGGTTGCAAGTCTCTGTTCCAGACGCTGAAAGTCAGGAGGCTGTGGTGGCTCAGACACATTCACTGAATGCCAGATGCGTGGCTGCCAAAAGTCATCTTGTACAGAGAGCGCAGAGATGGCACTAGAGGGCAAGGGTGACCACTGCTTTGATTCAAGAATGTGACCTAGTGTGACATGATAGCCTTGGACATTGCGACGGATGTCTGGGAGGAGCTGGCCAATGATTGGGTGAAGTAATGTCAGAACCTATGAGAAGGATGGTACACCACTATGCCCCATACACGCGCACGCGCACACACACACACACACACACACACACACACACACACACACACATATATATGCTAGGCTGCACGGTGATGTAGTGGTTCGCGTTGTCGCCTCACAGCAAGAAGGTCCGGGTTCGAGCCCCGTGGCCAATGAGGGCTTTTCTGTGCGGAGTTTGCATGTTCTCCCCGTGTCTGCGTGGGTTTCCTCTGGGTGCTCCGGTTTCCCCCACAGTCCAAAGACATGCAGGTTAGGTTAACTGGTGACTCTAAATTGACCGTAGGTGTGAATGTGAGTGTGAATGGTTGTCTGTGTCTATGTGTCAGCCCTGTGATGACCTGGCGACTTGTCCAGGGTGTACCCCGCCTTTCGCCCGTAGTCGGCTGGGATAGGCTCCAGCTTGCCTGCGACCCTGTAGAAGAGGATAAAGCGGCTAGAGATAATGAGATGAGATGAGATATATATGATAATAGTCTTGTGAGATGGGATGTCATCTGGGATTCTGATTGTTGTAATATAATAATGTGTCTTAGAATTTGTCCTTGTGGTCCAAAAGGAGAGATATGTGAATGAGAAATTATGTATTTTTATTCAACTGATGATAAATTTTACTCGTGATATTTAAAGGCCAAGAGGGCGGTCCTAGTGGGCTGTGCCTGTGCTGCTTCATGAGGGCACAGGGAGAGGGGCGTGCCTGCGAAATTTTGCCTCGCTGTGAGCTTCCCTCGCAGAGTTATGAATTTTTAAAGAAAAAGAAAGCCCATGGTTAAAATATAGATAGATTGTGATATAAACTAATGATTCATGTGAATAATTGAAAATAAGGAGCTCACACAACTAAGATATCCATCTCCAAAAGTCAGTTTCTATGCAGAATTCCCCCATAATGGATGATTTCATGGATGCCACCACTGAAAATATTTTAACCAATCAGAAAATTCCCCCAGATCATTTCCGGCAATGGTCCGACATCATTTGGGCGCAAGACACGGAAACTTTGCATAGCGAGTAGGACTTGAAGCTGCCCCTGGCTGGAGATTATTTCATTAAAAGCTTATATGAAAAAAAGGGAAATTCCCTTTCTCTAACAAAAAAGTGGAGGGGGAACGATAATAATAATGTCCCTGATAAACAGTGAGGGAAGAGTGAACAGCTCATATACTCCTACGTGACTGAATTGGGGGAGGCAACTTTTCATATTTATGTCCCTGGTACAAGTAGTGCTGCTGTGACAGCCTCATCCTCATTCTGCGGACTGTAACCTTGCTAGACTACCTACAAACAGATCTGCATACAATCTGACTTACCTAAATCTGTCGAAGAGGCAAGTGTGCAAGTTTTTCCACATTCCTGGCAGCATAAGCACTCTTTAGCATACTCTTGACTCATTCATAAAAAACTTCCTCATCAATACATCACGAGGCTAGCCTACCATAATTACCGTGGTAGACAGTCCAACCCCTGTGGCAGCACAGAAAGAGGGTAAACAAACACTGCTTTACTATACAGGATTTATGTGAACATTACCTGAGGATGCAACAATGGCAGAAGTGAAAAAACTAGCCTGCATCAATTCCCAAAGTACAAAAAGGTAAGAAGGTAATGGATAAATGCCATTTGCCACACAGGGACAGACCTCTCACGGGCTGACTGGAATGGTCCTTTGGGTGCAAAAACAGCACATTCGCAGCTCGTGTGCTCGGAACATTTTGAAGAAAATTGTTTCACTCAAATAACTTGGATGCACCGGGCATAAGGAATACCGTACAAGTCAGCGCTGAATCCAGATGCAGTTCCCACAATCTCCGGCCAAAAAGCGGACAAGACAAACGAGACAACACGGTCAGTAGTCCGCAAAAGAGAAGTTCAAAGGGTAAGAAAACACTTTATGGCTTCCCTAACTTTTAATTTAGCATGATATGTTATTTTGAGTTCCTTTGGGTGTAAACATAATAGTTGCTGATGCAGCTAATCAGCTTGATGTTTGTTGTATGATGGGTGTCATGCTTTGATTTGGTGGTGCCAAAAAAGCCTCGGTAATAACTAACTAAAACAACTCTATAAATATTGTTCACTTGTGTGTAATCAATTGATATGGTAATGCTTGTTTATCATGATCATCATCGCTATTCGTGTCATTGTCCGAAATACTCGAGAAAATCAGTGAAGAAATGTCGCTGGCGCTATGGTCCATTTTGTCAAATATGGCCGTGTACTGTAAGTGATGTCACACTTTACAGAAACCATTCGGAAAGCAGCTCAGGTGTTTCCAGTAATATGTCTGCCTTTTCCCGTACAAGTGTGATGTAACGCATAGTTTCAGCCTTGTTTTACAGGTAAAGAGTTTGGGTTTGTCCATAAGTCAGGGTTGCATCTCATTAATACACTATTTCAGATGTATAGTGAAAAAATTGACATTGTCACCTTAGTAGACCTTTCGCTTTGCCCCTTCAGTACTGAAGAGCGACACTCAGCCTTGCACCCAAATGATGTCATGCACTGCCCTTCCAACAAGCAACAAGGCAGCCTATTGGTGGCATTAGAGCAGCAATACAAAAATGCTCACAACTTTCTCATAAATGGTCAAACATGCCTGAAACTTTTCTTACAGGTTCTCAGTATTACAAGCTATCAACCCATGCATGTATTTATGTTACATTTTCCATTCCTTTAAAGTCTGACCATAGCCGTGAATCATATAGAAACTCAAGGCGCGGAGTAGAGCTTGCGCTGGGGCAAATAACATCCTGAAGCACAGTCCTACCAGGCCGTGCCTGTGCTGGTTCGTAGGGGATTGTGTAGAGGGAAGTGCCTGCAAAATATGGCTTCGCTGGGACCTCCGGTGGCCAAGTTATGAGTGTTTAAAGGCCGGTTGAAGCCGTGGATCAAATCAAAACTGAAGGTTCATCATTGTCACTGTCACTGACCCCGCTCTCATTGGACAATTCTGGCTCAAATCAGTACAGTTCAATACCTCTCTCTTCTTCCCTATTGCTGGCCACTTCTTCTTCGGTCAGTACGTCGTCATCAACTTGAACTGACGAAAAACTGCTAAAAGTTGAATTTTCTCCTTCACAAAATTTCTGCTCGCTTTCGTTGCTCATGTTGTTGTTTATAGCCGACATACAGTCTTGACATCACGTGGCTCCCATCTGCTATTTCCAGTTGCTTGGCGGGTGGTTCTAAAAGGGCTAAATTTACTCGGCTTTTGTCTGCAAATATATCCGCTACCGTGCGGTTTAGAGAATAGTTGCCTCTGTCCAGGGACTCAATAAACCTCACCGAATTTAACTGCTATTCTGTTTTAGCGCAAAAAAAAAGCATTTCTTTCGGCCTTTAATAGTCCGTTGATACATGCCTCAGTTTCCTGAGACATTATGGGTGTTGATAATCTCATCTCATTATCTCTAGCCGCTTTATCCTTCTACAGGGTCGCAGGCAAGCTGGAGCCTATCCCAGCTGACTACGGGCGAAAGGCGGGGTACACTCTGGACAAGTCGCCAGGTCATCACAGGGCTGACACATAGACACAGACAACTATTCACACTCACATTCACACCTACGGTCAATTTAGAGTCACCAGTTAACCTAACCTGCATGTCTTTGGACTGTGAGGGAAACCGGAGCACCCGGAGGAAACCCACACGGACACGGGGAGAACATGCAAACTCCACACAGAAAGGCCCTCGCCGGCCCCGGGGCTCGAACCCAGGACCTTCTTGCTGTGAGGCGACAGCGCTAACCACTACACCACCGTGCCGCCCGGTGTTGATAATAACTTAATAAAAAGGAGACAGAAACTGAAGTGAACTACATAAATTTAAAAAGAGCAGTGCAAAAATCAGTAATAAAGACATCATAACCTTTGAATGTGTGTGGGTGAGAATATTTCTTGTAAAGTTCCTCACCAACCTTGCCAACCTATCTATGCCAATCTCCCTTAAAAAATACAAACCCCAGGAAAACTTGACTTAGCCGCTGTTCTTTTCAATAGGTAGAAACACCCCTGGACGTTGTACGGACATTGTACCCTCAAGCCATTGGAAATCAGGTTGATGCATTTCTGTTAAGTATTATGGAATCGGCTGTTATGGATTCTAGATAGTGAAATCCCTAAATTCCTTGCAACTGTACACTGAGAAACATTGTTTTTAAGGTTTTGTACTATTTGCCCACACAGTTTTTTCACAGTGGTGAACCTTGCCCCTTCCTTGCTTGTGAACAACTAGGCCTTTCGAGGATGATCCTTTAATACCCAAGCTATCACCTGTTACCAATTAGCCTGTTTACCTGTAGAATGTTCCAAATGTGTGTTTTTGAGCATCACACAACTTTCCCAGTCTTGTGTTGCTCCTGGTTTAACATTCTTGGAACATTTTTCAGGCATTAAATTCAGAATGAGTGTATATTTTAAAAAAAAGTGCTCTGAGAGCACAATATTCCCCACTGGCAACTATGCCATAACTCTGGTAAAATGCAACTGCATTGAAAGAAATTACAATATGTATATTACTGACATATAATAAAGCATCCTGTCAAGTTTTGTGAAATTCCTCCAAAAATTGTGAGAAGAGTTGATTTCAGAAGGTGAGTACCCTTCCCAGGACAGATGGACAGACGGACAGACATCGCTACAACATAATCCCTTTTCGGGCCTTTCAGTCAGTGGGAGATAATAAAAATTCTGAGGGAAGTTGATTTCAGAAAGCAAGCCCACCTTGATGAAATTGCCAAAGTACAAGTTTGTTAATAATTAAGGCCATAACTCTGGTAAAATTTGCCCAAATTAAACAAAATTTCAATACGCGTACAACTGTCATATAAAAAGGCCTTTTGCCAAGTTTGGTGAACTTCCTCCACAAATTGTGAGGGGAGTTGATTTCAGAAGAACTCTCAGAATTCTCTTCAACCTGCAAATCTGGTTTAGTTTCGAAAATAAAGTCACATAAATGGAAAGATTAACTGTCTGACTGTATGGCAAAAAATAAAACCAACAACCCAAAGCATAAATGGCAGTTCAATTGTACATAGATGCTATTTTTTTTCTTTCTTGGCAGAAATGACAGACAAACTGGTAAGTGTTTTAGGCTCTAACTCTTGATCAGAAAGTTTGTCAATTTAAATCTTAGGCCCATGAGCAACACCTTCAACCATCAACTGCTCTGCTCATTTGTAAGATGCTCTGGACAAAACACCTTCCCAAAAGAGAAAGCATAAATGGAAGTAGCCAGTCAGTGAAGTCATTCTCTTGTGGATAACACATTTCATCATGCCAAATCGAATAAAATCAGTTTGGGATTTTCCCCTGACCTTACAATAATATTGAATGTGTTAACATCTGTGAGACAGTAGTGATACATCCATATTGTCTCTTACAGCACAAATCCTATTATTATATTATTATATTACATCTGACCCAGGGCAGGACATTGATGGAGTGGCTATCAATGTCTCCTCACAGAAAGAAGATTCTAGGTTCAAACCTAGTGGCTGATTTGGGCCTTTCCATATGGAGTTTGGAGTTCTGATGTTCTCCCTGTGCCTGCATAAATTTCCTCCAGGTGGTCTGGTTTCCTCCCACAGGCCAAAGGCATGTGGATGAAGTCAACTGGCTACTCTAAATTGCCCATAGGTGTGAATGGAAGTGTGAGTGGTGATTCATTTTTGTGTAACACTGCAATAGACTGGTGACCTTCCCAGGATGTACCTTGCCTCTCGTTCAAAGTCAGCTTCCGTCTTGGATAAGTGGTATAAATAATGTATGTATGGATTCGAGCTGAACCATCAAAACTTAAATTTAAGGCTTTTGCAATCATAATGACCACATGGGTAAATATACACAAACCTCTTGTAATAGTCTGTCTGTCTGTCTGACCTCTCTCTCTCTCTCTCTCTCTCTCTCTCTCTAAGATCCACTTCAGATACCTTTTGAACAGCACTATAAATATCCTTAACCTCGGACAATCCCCTAGGTGAAACTGACACACGCATATAGTCATTCAATCAAGTTGTCACAAAATAAGACAGATTTCCTAAAGTAATAGACAACACATTACTCCTACAAAAGCAACACAATATTAAATATAGACTGCTGTGTAGATTGCTTTACAACTATACAATATTTTGAAACTAATGGGCAAATCATTAACATTAATGTATATAATTAGATAGTTAATGTGAGAATGGTCAAGCGCAAAAATTGCATTAATAAATAAATACATTAATTACATTAATAACATACATTTGGCATGACCTACCATTAAAGGGTATATGTCAATACTTCTTATATCATAGCATATAACAGCATAATTTATAGCTGCCAAGTAATATAATAAATAATAGAATAATATAAATATAATAATATACTAAAGTTGCCAAATAATTAACTTATTAGTTGGTTTATGTAGTTTTTATAATAGCTTTTCACTATAGCATATCAAGCCATAAAAGAAGATGACATTATTAAATTGTCTATTTGAACAATTTCAGTAGTTTTGTTCCAAAAGAAGCTACAAACTAAACCATTAAACTATTTCAGTAATTTAACTGAGTAGACTATAAATTCTACATAATTTCCACCCCTTTGTCTCTCAGTGCCAGTCGCTTATAAAACAGTGCAGAGGACAAACTCACCTTGTCAGAAGACATTTCTTGGTATAGACTTTATCTATAGCTCTGCAGCTCTGTTAGGCTTAGAAAATGTTGGTGGTACACAACAAAGGGTGGAAACTAATCTAGAGATGGGAGAGTGTAGTGCTCTACTCAATGAATTATAATCAGCAGTAAGTTGCTAAGAGGATTTTCCTGCTAAGCCATCTGCTGTGCTGCTACGTCAACATGACACACCAAATTAGGAGGAATAGCAGGTTTTATAGCTCAAAAAATCTGAATGAGTCCTCTACTGCATCTTTTTTATTGTGAATATTTATCAGGCATATGAAGGTGAAAATGTAGGACATATTGATATTGGACAGTCTATAACAGGTGCTTTAGAGACAGAATCCAATTACCAAGCCTGTTTATATATATATATATATATATATATATATATATATATATATGACAGTGTAAATATAACTTATTCCTTCTATCTGTAATGACTGTTAAAACCAAAGTTGGAGTTATACAGTGACCTCCATGATTATTGGCTCCCTGTCATGTCTGTGCATGCCCATTTGTTTTTGGAGTGGGCAGGGCACACCTCGCCCATGGCAAGGACTAATTATTAGATACACCTGTTGTTATTTTGAGCGTAATTAGTGCACGCATAAAAGGACTCTGCACATGCTAGCACTTCGCAAAATATACTGTTTAGTTTCTCACGCTATTACCCCACATTTCCAAGCCTTGCTTTATGTCCTGTGTTATTCTCGTTACCGACTCTGATTCCCATTTTGTTTATTATGACTCTGTCCTTGTCTCACACTGGTGTCTATTGTTTACCTTATGCACACCTGTAAATTGCTTTTGGTGAAGTAGCTTCATCTCACACTGAAAAAATGAGAAAAAGACAACTTTTAAGTGAAATAGGTTTATTTAGAGAAAAACAAATCCCTCATCAAGAAATAATTATTTGAAACAAGAACACATGTGCCACTATTATTGGCACCCCTGGAAATTATAGTGAACACAATGTCACTGAAGCATGTTTCCCCATTTAACTTGTACATGTTTGAGTTGATTAGAGTGTGTAGGAACTTTCAAGCTCTAACCCATGACTTCCCGATTAACTAGGGTGCAAATATGAGGTGACACAGAGGCCAAATTTCCCTAGTCATCCAACAGCATGGGAAAAAGAAGAGAGAACACACAAACCAAATGAGGGAGAAGTGTGTTGAACTTCATAAGCCAGGGAATTATATATATATAAAAAAGCTACTCACCTGAAAATGTCAATTTCTATTGTTAGGGCAATAATAATAATAAAAAAAGTGGACACCAGCTGGAACTGTTATAAACTTGTCTGGAAGAGGAACCAAGTTTATTTTGCCCCAACATACAGTGAGGAGGATGGTAAGAGAGACAAAAAAAAAAAAAAAATCCCCAAGGTTCACTGTTGGTGAATTACAAGAAAAAGTAAAATGTTGGGGTTTCCAAGTCTCCAAAACCACCATTAGACGCCACCTCCATGCCAACAGATTATTTGGAAGGTACACCAGAAAAAAAGCCTTTTCTGTCAGTTAACCACAAACCTAAGCACCTGGAGTTTGCAAAATACTACTACTACAACTTTGACTAGAACCATGTTTTCTAGTCTGATAGAACCCATCCCTTGCAAGATCCTAACACACTGTTCCTAAACATGCAGTATGTTTTGGTGTATTTGGAATGTTCCACTCTCAGCCACTAGATGACAATATTAATAATGTTATAAAGACAACAGAACCCAGGCAGTTCTTAGTTTTAGCGTAAGATGGCACTATTCTACAATTTACATGTGCTTCTGACTGCAAGGCCTACTTAAGTTTCTTAACAACCACTTAGCAGATAGACTGTGGAAGCCTATAAATTCTGTACAGTCTAGGAGACATAATCAAGTTCTGAAAGAGACACTACTGCCACAGAGGGGAAAAAAGGATCAATGAAGATGTATGTCTTTGTATTTGCACTTGTAATATAGTGTATGTTTAACACTGTAATACAGTGTAAAATGTAATACCGTGTATGTTTTCATCTTCTGTGGTATATGGGGAAAGAAAGAAAATCATATTCAAAATGCAGAAACAAATCTGTTGTTCCTCGGACTTTGAGGAAAGAAAAAAATGTGTATGTGATGCAAAACTGGTTTCAAAGTCATATGCTGAAAACATTCAAGCTATAACTAGGAATTATTATTATTATTATTCATCTCATCTCATTATCTCTAGCCGCTTTATCCTTCTACAGGGTCGCAGGCAAGCTGGAGCCTATCCCAGCTGACTACGGGCGAAAGGCGAGGTACACCCTGGACAAGTCGCCAGGTCATCACAGGGCTGACACATAGACACAGACAACCATTCACACTCACATTCACACCTACGGTCAATTTAGAGTCACCAGTTAACCTAACCTGCATGTCTTTGGACTGTGGGGGAAACCGGAGCACCCGGAGGAAACCCACGCGGACACGGGGAGAACATGCAAACTCCGCGCAGAAAGGCCCTCGCCAGCCACGGGGCTCGAACCCAGGACCTTCTTGCTGTGAGGCAACAGCGCTAACCACTACACCACTGTGCCGCATTATTATTATTATTATTATTATTATTATTATTACATAAAATTATCTTTGTCTAACCCTTGAATGTGACTCACCATTGTAAAATCATGGAAGCTGAAAAGTCAGGCAAGTGTACACATATCCAACACACACACATTTGTTGTCTTACCTGTCCTTCTGAGGACATTCCACTGACATAATTATGAATGCAGTTAATTAATGCTGTGCCTGCACCTAAACCTAACCTTAACCTCAGTCATGACAAAGAAACTTTTTGGCACTTTTTTGTTGTTAAACAACAACACTTTCCTTGTGGGAACCATCCAAATGTCCCCACAAGGTCAGAAATTTTAGATTCTACTATCCTTGTGGGGACATTTGGTCCTCAGCAGTATATAAAACATGCACACGCACGCACGTGCGCGCGCGCGCACACACACACACACACACACACACACACACACACACACACAGAGGAATAAATTTTAATAGCTGGCTGCTGGTATCCAGGGCAGAGAGCAAACACTAAAGAGGACAGGAAGACCCTGATGTTTGCTTGAACTATGAGTGCTGAAGTAGCATGACTGTAAGGACATGAACTCATCACACCGTACAAATCACAGTCAGAGAGACACATGCACACAAACTCCTATCATAGGAAACACAATGAGGACAACCCAGGGAGGTGTAGGGTAAAGAAACACACACACACACACACACACACACACACACACACACACACACACACACACACACCTAAGGGAGGCAACGATGCCTCAATGTGTCTCTAGCCCAAACAATAATTGTGTCTTCCAGCAAAACACAAACAATGACAGGAGGTTTGTGTCTCACTGCAAATAAACCCAGCAAGTCAAGGCCAGGGATCAGGGAAACCCACAGTATAAAAGAAAATACTGTCAGTGTGTGCTCCCTCTTACACAATGTCCCAGCTTCCTCACAGGAAAAAAGCTGGGATACAACAGACCCAAATCTTAAACACTGTGTAGAATATGTAAGGACTCCAGGGAACTATATGTTTGTGTGTGTTGAAGGCCATGCCTGGGTAGCATATGCTAGCGTGCCATTATTCTGTCTGAGGCAGCTGGGCTGCTAGGAAAAGTGAAAGAGCTAGTGTGAAGTTGTTTACTGTCACAGACATACCACTTGACCTGATTTGCCCTCACAGCCAAACCAAAATTACAGTGGTCCCAGTGCAGAGGATCAACTTTTACATTCTCTGAATCCTGGATTTGGACCAAAATGGATCCAAAACAATTAATTCTATTACAGACACCTGAATGTTTTAGGGTATGTGTGTTTCATAATAATTGCCGACAACAAATACATTCCAAGAAATATAAAAAAAAATATATATATATATATATATATATATCAGTATTTAGTATGGCCAACACTTGTATTGCCATACATCAGCTGTCTTCAGAACACTGTTGTGGAATTTTATAAGGAAATCAGCTGGTAGTTTGAAAAAAAAAAATCCCCTTTTTTCCCCCCCAATCTTGATCTATCCTGTTTTGGTGTGCCTATGCCCAGTGGAGCCTCAGATTCCTGTTCTTGGATGACAGGAATAGAACCTAATGTGGTCTTCCACTGTTGTAACTCATCTACCTCAGTGTTTGACATCTGAGATGCATTTCTGCCCCCCACAGTTGTAAAGAGTGTTCATTTCAATTAACATAACCTTCCTGTTGGCTGAAATCAGTCTGGCCATTTTCTCTGAACTCTCTGATCAAAAAGGTCCAAGAAGGGTTCTCTTTTGAGTCTGGTTCCTCTCAGGTTTCTTCTGCATGTTGTCTTGCCACTGTTACCAATTGCTTGCTAATTAGGGATCGAAATCAACTTCTGAATTTCTGCTTTGTAGTATTTCCTGTTAATAACATTAATCTTCAGCATAACAACTGATTGGCTTTCTTTGATGTAAAACTAAGTCAAACTCTCGTCAGAGAACATTTTCTCTGTTTTCTGATATGATGCAAGGTTGTCACAAATACAAACAGGAAAATTAAAGGTTAACTCAACCAGTTGTGTCAGCTACCACTCACCTCAAATGACACTGCCAGTGATCATGTGATATCACTTAGGGGAAGTTCTGAGATAATAATCTTGTCATTGTTGCAGCTATTGGGAACAAAAAAATATGTATGTGATACAGATAATTGTATATGGCAATGAAACTTTTGTATGAAACATTGTTCATTTTAAAGAAATGGGAAACCCTTTTAAGGTCAATGAAAAAAAAAACCTTCTGCAATTAGACGGAAACCACAAGACACAACTGCATGCTTGGGGCACATTGACATGACCTGCATTACAATGGAAAGCCACATTTTTAGTTAGTACTGTGCTATACTTCTTTCTGGAGTTAAAAATGCAAATAAAGAAAAATCCTGGGAGAAATAAAATGACAAAATAATGGGTCAACAACAGGTCAATGCGTTCACCTAATTCCTTAATTTCACATTATAGCTAGGGTAGGTCCCTAGCTCCCTTCAGCACCCCCCTTCCTTCAGACCTCTCTCCAAAGTCACTCCTCCAAAATACATGAAGGCCTGATTACTCCTGTAGGACGAGTCCATGAGAGAGAGCACTGGGGAGAGGAGCGAAGTTTATCATTACCATCTCCAGTTCCCTCATGTCTCATTCACATGTAAGAAAACCACTAACATTATCATAATGAATGTAAGCAATGAACATGGCTATGGTTAGTCAGCTGTCAACTAGCTTGCTAGCTTTAGCAATATGTCTGCAATATGTCTGCCTGCCTAGCCTTGTGGAAGACTCCGGTCACATGCAATGAGGGTAGAGTGCACGTACAGTGTCTTGCAAATTATTCATCCCTCTTGGTGTTTGTCCTGTTTTGTTGCATTCCAAGCTGGAATTAAAATGGATTTATTTTAATTTAATTTAATTTTTTTTTTTTTTTTGGGGGGGGGGAGGTCGCACCATTTGATTTACACAACATGCCTACAACTTTAAAGGTGAAAATTGTTGTTTTATTGTGACAAAAACAATAATTAAATGAAAAAACCCCCCCAGAAATCTGGAGTGTGCATAGGTATTCAGCCCCAAAACTCAATACTCTGTAGAGCCACCTTTTGCTGCAAAAAAAAAAGTCTCTTGGGGTATGTCTCTATTAGCTTAGCACATCTAGCCACTGGCATTTTTGCCTATTCCTCAAGGCAAAACTGCTCCAACTCCTTCAAGTTAGATGGGTTGTGTTGGTGTACAGCAATCTTCAAGTTATGCCACAGATTCTCAACTGGATTGAGGTCTGGGCTTTGATTAGGCCATTGAAAGACATTTAAATGTTTCCCTTTAAACCACTCCAGTGTAGCTTTAGCAGCATGTTTAGGGTCATTGCCCTGCTGGAATGTGAACCTTTGTCCCAGTTTCAAACCTCTGGCAGACTCAAACAGGTTTTCCTCTAGAATTCCCCTGTATTTAGTGCCATCCATCTTTCCTTCAGTCCTGACCAGCTTTCCTGTCCCTGCAGAGGAAAAACATCCCCACAGCATGATGCTGCCACCACCATGCTTCACTGTAGGAATGGTGTTCTCCGGGTGTTGGGTTTGCACCATACATAGCATTTACCATGATGGCCAAAAAGTTCAATTTTAGTCTTATTTGACCAGAGAATCTTCTTCCATGTGTTTGGGGAGTCTGCCACATGCTGTTGGGCAAACTCCAAATGTGTTTTGTTAAGCAATGGCTTTTTTTTTCTGGCTACTCTTCCATAAAGCCCTGCTCTGTGGAGTGTATGGCTTAAAGTGGTCCTATGGACAGATACACCCATGTCCGCCATGGCTCTTTGCAGATCCTTCAGTGCTATCTTTGGGGTCTTTGTTGCATCTCTGATTAATGCCCTCCTTGCCCAGTCTGTGAGTTTTGGTGGGTGGCCTTCTCTTGTCAGGTTTGTAGTGGTGCCATATTCTTTCCATTTTGCTATAATGGATTTAATGGTGCTCCCTGGGATATTCAAAGTTTGGGATATTTTTTTATAACCCAACCCTGATCTATACTTCTCTACAACTTTGTCTCTGACCTGTTTGGAGTGCTCCTTGGTTTTCATGTTGCTTGCTTAGTAGTGTTGCAGAGTCAGGGTCCTTCCAGAACAGGTTGCTTTATACAGACATCATGTGACAGATCATGTGATACTTTGACTGCACAAAGGTGGATCTTAATTAACTAATTATGTGACTTATGAAGTGAATTGGTTGGATCAGGTCTTATTTAGGGATTTCATATGAAAGGGGGTGAATACCTATGCACACTCCAGATTTCTGTTTTTTTCATCTTAATTATTGTTTATGTCACAAACAAACAAATAAACAATTTCACCTTTAAAGTGGTAGGCATGTTGTGTAAATTAAATGGTGCTAACCCCCCAAAAATCCATTTTAATTCCAGCTTGTAATGTGACAAAACAGGACAAACACCAAGGGGGATAAATACTTTTGCAAGACACTGTAGGTAGGTAGGTAAGGGAGTAGACAAGTAGGCAGACTATCTAATCATTTCAGTCAGACCAAATGAAATGATTAGGCAACCTTTTTTACAGCTCTGCAGCTGCCACAGATTATGGATTTTTTTTCTTTTTATTGTCAGAGCATTTGATTTATTAATTCTGATCAGGATGTAAAGAAAATATCAGGAAATATAACATAGTATGCTTCTAAAAAATTACCTAGCCTCATTTTCAACTAAACACTGACTAAACAACTTGGTTCTGCAATATGTGTCATGGTGTTATTAGGCATATCAGATGCTCACTGTCCATGCTGTGAAAATTCTGCATGCAGACGCTCATCTAAGTTTCCAAATCTGTCATTGCTTAACTCTTGAATATTTTCTATCATGAATACTATCATTAAAAAGCTTAGAATTTCTGCTTTCCAAAGAAATGTATATCGTTAAGATCTGTTCAGTACTTTGGGAGTAACGGCAGATTGAAATTGTTACAACAGAGTTCACTCTCTGTTTGTGTGACGTCGGGAAACTGCCAGTGCTTTTTGAGTCACGGGAAAGTGGTCAGGCTCTCTTTTAATTGGTTTCTGACTGGATTACTTGTGAATATCAATTAGATAACTTTTATAGGGATATTTTCTAGCTCTCACTGTTTCTGATGAAGTATTCAGCAAAATTTTCTGTCAGCTAGTTTTGATGTTATGATTCATGGGAGACTTTGAAGTGAGTTTTCATAGCTTTACCTACTTATTTTTTTCAAATCAACCTGATTTATGTAAATAAATAACTATTTTAGAATATAACTGTAGTTGTTTTGATGAAAAATATTGAGATCTCAGTGCGTGGAATGATACTTTAAAAAAATGGAAGTTAGAAACACGAGTGTCAATTTCAGTTCAATTAAATGAAATTGTTTATTGGATGTGGCTCACAGTTTTTTTGAGGTTAGCCTTGAAAGCTCTGAATATTATCATTTATATTCTTTCATATAAACACTAGTAGGCCCTACATAGAAATACAAAGGCCTACAGAACGCAGAGGTTATTAGAAATATTCTTTTATAACTTTTTTATTTTGATAGAGAATGGTAGGTGTGAATGACATTCAATGCTTATTTATGCATACGTATTTTATAATTAACACTGATTTCTCCTTCTTTGTGATGTATAAATTAGAGTTAAGATCAGCTTTATATTGCACAAATAAAGCCATTTAGTGAAACTTTGAAGAAGAGTGTCCCAATTTTATGTTTTATCTAATTAGCATAATTAATACTAAATAAAAACTAATTTGCATTATCAGGTTTTACTAATTTTTCAAATTTGTATTCCGTATACAACCATCTATGTGCCTGCCAATTTCCATGTAACTCATCTCATCTCTCATCTCATTATCTCTAGCCGCTTTATCCTTCAGGGTCGCAGGCAAGCTGGAGCCTATCCCAGCTGACTATGGGCGAAAGGCGGGGTACACCCTGGACAAGTCGCCAGGTCATCACAGGGCTGACACATAGACACAGACAACCATTCACACTCACATTCACACCTACGGTCAATTTAGAGTCACCAGTTAACCTAACCTGCATGTCTTTGGACTGTGGGGGAAACCGGAGCACCCGGAGGAAACCCACGCGGACACGGGGAGAACATGCAAACTCCACACAGAAAGGCCCTCGCCAGCCCCGGGGCTCGAACCCAGGACCTTCTTGCTGTGAGGCGACAGCGCTAACCACTACACCACCGTGCTGCCCTCCATGTAACTATCTTGACAATTAAAAAAAAGTTATTAAGAAAAAACATTTCATCTCATTCATTAATGAGGTCCATTTTGGACCATGTTATCCTCATACATAATATTGCATCAGTTTTCTAAAAATTAAGCCATGTTTTAATCTTTCATTTGTAATATCTCAAGAACGGATAAACACATTTTAATTCTGTAAAAAGTACGTTGTTTAGCATTCAATTCTGAATTCAGTGAGACCAGTTTCAAGCAATTTGGATTGAATTTGAATTTTCACCTGATATGCATTCAGATAGTGTTATGTAAAGAGACTTAATCAAAATGAGTTGCTTGTTTATACTGTTTGTTAAAGAACACTGACCACATTTCCTGAACAACGTTTCTCTGTTTATCATTATTTTTAAGCTCATAATCATGATTATTCTATAAGACAGCTTCATTTAACTTCTCTCTGAGCTTACTGCATTACTGTGCATGCAGCATTGTGAAATGACTTAGTCACAGGCCTCCCAAAGACTGAACTGAGGCATAAGCAAGCCTTTGCCCTACCAGACACTGTAGTGCTTTGTGATTCAAAGCAAGTACTAGGCATACCTAGGGATTTTCCAATAAAATTGGGTGAAGAATAAAATTTAATTTACAAAATCCATAAATTTCCTTAAATTTGGTTCTGAAAATAAAATTCACTTTGCTAAGTCAGTTCATATTCAGAAACATAATGTTAAAATGCACACGGAAAAATTTACACTGATCACTGGACACTTCGGGAGCATATTTAAATAATATTGGCTGGCATTGAGTGGTATATCAGATATATTCCATTCAGCTAGCATGATACTAAAAGAGTTGAAGATGAGTTCAATATCATGCTAGCTGAATGGAATACATCTGATATACCATGAAAAAAAGCCAGCCAATATTATTATTGTTATACATACACATTTGATGGAACAATTACAGAGTTTACAAAAAGTTAAGGACAGGGGGGTTACTTACCATTTTCAATTCACTGTGACAGTTTACTGACGGCACTGCCAGTAAACAAAGAAATGCTTCTGCACATGCGCAGCAGAAAACTTTCTCATTGAATAGTCACATCAGCTCCAATGTGTGATGTCATGTTGTTTTGAAAACCATGCAATATCGCAAACCATATTCAACACTCATTCTCCATTAGGTGGAGTGACATAATACACATAGGATAAGCGATATGCTAACAATATTGCATGCTATCAAACCAAATGACTGGAACACACTAGAAGGGAATAGAATACGTTTTAATTCCATCGAAAAAGTGTCCTGTATGTATAATCATTTAAAATATTGGTGGGGTGGCATGGTGGGGGAGTGCCATTGCAGCCTCACAGCCTGTGGGTTATTGGTTCAATCCTGAGATCAGGTTACTGTCTGTGCAGTTCTCTCCCTTTGACTGTGTGGGTTACCTCCAGGTTCTTAAGTTTCTTCCCACCTCCTAACAAGATGCCATTAGATAGATTGACCCATAGGTGTGCGAATGTACATGTGCATTCCCTGTGATGGTCTGGCATTCCAATCACGGTGCATCACCACATCACACTCAGTGATCCTGCCATGTGTTAAATGTTAATATCTAACTTGCATCTTGAACTCTACCACAACTACTACAAACTGCCTCCCTTTATTCAGATGAGCATTCACTGCTGTGCCTCATGTAGTCAACAGCACCTACCCTCTTTCTGTATGCCATAAGAACTCAACACAAGTTCCTCAAATAACTATCGTGACCAGACTTGGATGGATAAGACTTGTGCAGATATCCATCAATAATTCTGGATTGTCATGATGATTTTTCATACTAATATTTTCAGATGAAGATTATATAGAGATTAAAATGATAAATTGTGTAATTGTGCTTTTATCATTTCTTTTGAGCTGTGTTAAAACAAATTCCTCTTGTTTGTGTTAAAATGGCTGATAGGTAGTTCATTTGAATGTGATATACTGTAGATGATGCTCTGAAACACTGGCATTTCTCAAATCATGACAAAATAACATCAGAGTAAAAGACCTTCTACCCTCCAGTCTTTTAGTCCTAGCAGGACCTATGGCTTTCAATGACATGGTGGGAAGTGGGGAGGAGATATTAGAACATTTGATTCGATTCGATTAGATAAAACTTTATTGATCCCTTTGGGAGGGTTCCCTCAGGGAAATTAAGTTTCCAGCAGCATCATTACAGATAAACAGAGAACAGAAATAGAGAAAAACTTCTAGATAAATTAAAATAAATTAAGTATTTACATATACAAATATAAAAATAATAAGATATGGGGAAGACAGGAAGGGGGAGAGAGAGGAGGAAGAAAAAAAAGGAAAAGGGTGGCAGCAGGAGAGATATTGCACTTTATATTGCACATTGTCCGGTATTGCTTATTGTTAGGCTAGGCTACTACTCCTTCCCGTCCTCTGTCCTCCTGTTACCCTGTTATCTACCATGCCCAGATTGTTCCTCTTGCCCTTTCCTAACCTCCTAAAATCCAGTCATTAAATGTCATTAAGGCAGTAAGAGCCATTTGTGGAGGCGACACAGTAGAAGACAGGACTAGTCCATCAGGGCCAATGTACAGTCCATGCGCCTGTTTAGATGAGCTCACAGGTGAGGCATGCAGAGAAGGGTAAGGCCATAGCTACGGTTCCTGTGAGTTTAGTAAAGCTGCAAAAATATAAACTCATTAACCTTTCAAATTGATAATAAAAGCAACTAATAGGTACAGTAAAATTCTACATGTAAAAAATTGAGCTGTTCTTTTTAGTAACATATAAAGCAAGCATTATATATATATATATATATATATATATATATATATATATATATATATATATATATATATATATATATACAACCCCGATTCCAAAAAAGTTGGGACAAAGTACAAATTGTAAATAAAAATGGAGTGCAATGATGTGGAAGTTTCAAAATTCCATATTTTATTCAGAATAGAACATAGATGACATATCAAATGTTTAAACTGAGAAAATGTATCATTTAAAGAGAAAAAATAGGTGATTTTAAATTTCATGACAACAACACATCTCAAAAAAGTTGGGACAAGGCCATGTTTCCCACTGTGAGACATCCCCTTTTCTCTTTACAACAGTCTGTAAACGTCTGGGGACTGAGGAGACAAGTTGCTCAAGTTTAGGGATAGGAATGTTAACCCATTCTTGTCTAATGTAGGATTCTAGTTGCTCAACTGTCTTAGGTCTTTTTTGTCGTATCTTCCGTTTTATGATGCGCCAAATGTTTTCTGTGGGGGAAGATCTGGACTGCAGGCTGGCCAGTTCAGTACCCGGACCCTTCTTCTACGCAGCCATGATGCTGTAATTGATGCAGTATGTGGTTTGGCATTGTCATGTTGGAAAATGCAAGGTCTTCCCTGAAAGAGACGTCGTCTGGATGGGAGCATATGTTGCTCTCGAACCTGGATATACCTTTCAGTATTGATGGTGTCTTTCCAGATGTGTAAGCTGCCCATGCCACACGCACTAATGCAACCCCATACCATCAGAGATGCAGGCTTCTGAACTGAGCGCTGATAACAACTTGGGTCATCCTTCTCCTCTTTAGTCCGAATGACACGGCGTCCCTGATTTCCATAAAGAACTTCAAATTTTGATTCGTCTGACCACAGAACAGTTTTCCACTTTGCCACAGTCCATTTTAAATGAGCCTTGGCCCAGAGAAGACGTCTGTGCTTCTGGATCATGTTTAGATACGGCTTCTTCTTTGAACTATAGAGTTTTAGCTGGCAGCGGCGGATGGCACGGTGAATTGTGTTCACAGATAATGTTCTCTGGAAATATTCCTGAGCCCATTTTGTGATTTCCAATACAGAAGCATGCCTGTATGTGATGCAGTGCTGTCTAAGGGCCCGAAGATCACGGGCACCCAGTATGGTTTTCCGGCCTTGACCCTTATGCACAGAGATTCTTCCAGATTCTCTGAATCTTTTGATGATATTATACACTGTAGATGATGATATGTTCAAACTGTTTGCAATTTTACACTGTCGAACTCCTTTCTGATATTGCTCCACTATTTGTCGGCACAGAATTAGGGGGATTGGTGATCCTCTTCCCATCTTTACTTCTGAGAGCTGCTGCCACTCCAAGATGCTCTTTTTATACCCAATCATGTTAATGACCTATTGCCAATTGACCTAATGAGTTGCAATTTGGTCCTCCAGCTGTTCCTTTTGTGTACCTTTAACTTTTCCAGCCTCTTATTGCCCCTGTCCCAACTTTTTTGAGATGTGTTGTTGTCATGAAATTTCAAATGAGCCAATATTTGGCATGAAATTTCAAAATGTCTCACTTTCGACATTTGATATGTTGTCTATGTTCTATTGTGAATATAATATCAGTTTTTGAGATTTGTAAATTATTGCATTCCGTTTTTATTTACAATTTGTACTTTGTCCCAACTTTTTTGGAATCGGGGTTGTATATATATATATATATATATATATATATATATATATATATATATATATATATATATATATACAGGGGGCTGCAAAAGTAGGTATACAGTAAAGATTATTCCAGTATTACCAGTATTATAATAGTGGTGCTAGGTTTCATTTAATACTAACATTTTGTATCATTTTATTTTACATTACTGTATACCTACTTTTGCAGCCCCCTGTAGGTGGGTGGGTGGGTAGGTAGGTAGGTAGGTAGATAGATATAGGCACTGCCTAAAACCAGAGCTCCTGTAGCATATGAACCATCAAATTGTATCGTGTCATGTATTTTACATCAGTAAATTGCTGCATTCTCTTGTGACAGTGACTCCAATAATGATATACACATTGCAGTTATGAATACATATTTATTCCTTTCTTTGACACCGCATGCCGTGCGCCAGAAACAACACCACAGCATTTATTATGTTGTGACTCTGCTGGGTGTCTGGTGAACAGCAGTGAACCAGCACTTTCACTTTACATCATTACTACATAGTTACAGTCCAATATCAAACTTGATATGTCAAACAGTTGCTTGTTTACATCGTTCAGGTCCATGAGTGTTGGAGCAAAGTACGCACATGCCATTAGGACTAATTAGCATGCATCTGTTCCTGATTAGAGCACAATTACAGCACATACATATAAGGACACTTAGTAACACAGACTTTGTGAAAGCCTTGTATTCTGTATCACTTTTCTGGTTTTGACCCTGTTTATGTTTTTGGACTTTGAGTATTGTATTACCTCTGATATCCTGTCTGTGCCTCACTCAATCACTACCTGTTTTTTTTTTTTTTTTACTCTACCTTTGTCTATGTTTTGGATTTGTTTGCTAGCGTGTTTTCAATAAAACTCTTCCTGCACTTACATCCGTCTATCACCCTTACATGACAGAAACTGTCAACTGTCTAACAAGTTAGTGGACTCATAAAAATGCTTTAACTAGTTTTATATGAAACTGTCGTGAATATTTTCCGCAAAATGTATCAGGAAATAATCCCATGTTATTTTTTAAAAAGTAAATTAAAAATAACTGCTGGATAAAAACCCATCTATCTTATGTAAATAAAGATACAAATTTCATTGTTCAGTGGTCAAGTTTTTGAGATACAATGCCTTCCACTTACGGTCAGGTTCCCTTTGGTGGTACGTGTTTGACGTTTGTATGTATGTACGGACATTGTACGGTCAAGCCATTGGAAATCAGATTGATGCATTTCTGTTAAGTACGGTATTATGGAATCCACTGTTATGGATTCTAGAGAGTGAAATCCCTAAATTTCTTGCAACTCTACATTGAGAAACATTGTCTTTAAACTATTGTACTATTTGCCCATGCAGTTTTTTCACAATGCTGAACCTCGCCCTTCCTTGCTTGTGGACAACTAAGCCTCAATTAAAATAACCTCTAGATAAAAACCCATCTATCTTATGTAAATAAAGATACAAATTTAATTGTCAGATGGTCAAGTGTTTATGAGATACATTGCCTTGCACTTACAGTCGGGTACCCTGTGGTGGTACACGTTCATTGTTCATACGTACATTCATATGTAGGGACAGATGTCATATGGTCAAAAGCCATCAAAAATCAGGTTGATGTATTACCATTTTCTCTTAAGTATGGGGCTCTGCAACGCATACACAAGGAGCTCCGCTAATAACTGTTTCACAGTATCCAGTGGCGTGAAGTATTCATTTGTGGATTGTTTTGAAAGTCAGACTGAATCCAAGACTGGCTTGAAGTATGGCATCTTTTGCCACTTGCCAAACACAACACTGGTTCCTCTCCAACAGTCCGGCTTATGCAGAGTGTGCTTAAACTAAGAGAGTCTACTTCAATTTCCATATGGTGAATATAGCATAGACAGAAATTAAATATATCTGTGTGTGCATCGGAAGTGGTGTGACAGCTTTCATGCTTTGCATGAGTATGTGCATATACGTGTGTGTGTGTGTGTGTGTGTGTGTGTGTGTGTGTGTGTGTGTATTGGTGCAATCACAGTTACAGCAGGACAGTGTCCTTAGCTGACACCTGCCAACTATACAGCTATACAAACAAGCAACAGGTGGCCTCTCCCAGGGCAGACAGTTGACAATGTTACAGCTGATAACATAGTGCTTTTACTTGTTCTAGAATGACGCACGTTTTAAAACTGATAAAGAGTTTTGCCCTCGTAGATAACTGTGCACAGTCAAACTATATACACAATTTTGGTCCAAAACCCATCATAAATAATGATTGGCAGTGTACAATATCAAAGCTTTAGATCAAAACATTGCTCAGAAGCCAACTATCCAAACTTCACAAACAGTGTAATTGCTTTATACTGCAGCTTCATCTGTGACAAGAAGAAAGCAGAATAGTCCATGCAGAAGGGGAAAATGTGCATAGAACTATCTTGACTGTACTCTTTTCCTCTCTGCTTCAACCCTGGAGTAGTTGCAGCTGGCATATATGCCCCTCTTTCCTTCCCTCAATACCCGTGTGTACTGATGGGAACCTCTCTACCCCCTGGTAGGTTCACCCCCACCCTGACAATCTCTGGGTGCTTTAGAAACAGTCAGTGCTCTTCTTGAAACGCTGCCAACAGGGGCTGGCCCTAAGCCGGCGCAGCTGAAACTTTTACAAGCTCCCTGCTTGCAAAGGCAGGAAGGCAAAGACATAGTGAGAGATTTGTGAAGGCAGTCTCTCTCTCTCTCTCTCTCTCTCTCTCTCTCTCTCTCTCTCTCTCTCTCTGCTACTGCTGCCTTGGTTGTCCTCATATCTTTAACCATAACATGCTGTTGGAATGGACTACTGTAAAACTCTGGAAAGGCTTTTCTCCTATTTTTTTTTTTGGCGACGAGGGTAGAGTGTATACGTGTTGGCTGCAGAGGGGAGGAGCTGAGGAGTACAGTGGGGAGAGCAAAATAAATGAACATACAACAAAAGCGAACGAAGGGGGCCGTGACATCACACACTGAGCTGTCCTGGACAATGCCTGAGATGAGGACGAGGGATGGCAAGCACAGCACTTCGCTGGGAAACTCTCTTTTTATTTTTCTTAATATCTTTATTCCAGGAAGTACACCTTTTTGACAGTTACACTGGATTATTTCGGTGACACTTCTCTCTCTTGGCTGGCTGGCCACCTGGGCTCCGAGCCCCTTTTTCGCCATGGCTGAATAGGATTCATCACAGGAACAACTTACTCCTGCAAGTGGCTTAAAAAATCACTTTTAACATTCTTGCAAACTCAGCTTATTAGTGTCCTAGCCATAAAGAGGCTAAAAGTCCAGGACTGTGGACTGGTGGATTGTCTTTCACCTACAAAAGTTGCACATTTTGATTGTTTTGTAAGTTTGTCGAAAGACTTTTTTTCCAAAATTATTTCTTTCCAAAGTTAGAGCCTGTATTGCTGCAGGGGTGCTAAGCAAAACAAATTTTTACCATTATGTCTAAGAGGACACGAACCTAATAGGGAAATTCACACAAAAAGCACAGGCAACACCAGGGCAGCTAAAGACGCTGAAATGACTTCTGTAGAAGGGGAACAGAGAGACATGTACTACCTGGGACGAATGCCAAATGCTGACAAAAGACTTCACCGAACTCCCTTTCTCTCTGGGAGAAATCATAGTTCTTTATTCTAAGGGTAGCTTAAATCACTGGCATTATCTCTTAATTCAAACCTGCTCCTTGAACAGAAGCCAAAGCTTGTGTAAGTATACTCATATGATTCTTTTCATACTTTTGTTTTCGCAACAAACATGTGCTTCTTTTTTCCTTTCTTGGCAACTCTCATTGGTCATAAAGTGCTCATGGTGGGATGTGTCAAGCGATGTTGTTTTGCTGATTTTGGAGGGAATCCATTCTCTCTCCATGCCTCAGGGCCCTGGGAGGCAAACGCCGTGTAGTGTTCAAGATGAAATGGTGAAGGGAACCCTATTCTGCCTGGCATCTCTTACAAAGACATAAATACAGTTGCTTTCTCTTACCTAAAAGTTAGGACGTGCTCCAAAAGTATTATTACCCCAAATTATTTTTTCTTCCCTTTTCATCCTGCTGTGACCTCATGCCATGTCTTTCCCATTAGTTTCTTGGCATCATGGTCATAGTGGGCAGGGAGATAGGAGGGTATGGCTGCAGAGTGTTACTGTTGGCTCGGTTAGTTTCTCTCATTTTCTCATTTTTCTTTATTCCCTTTTGCCAGCGAAGTATCAAGACACAAATAATATCTCATCTCCCTCTTCTTATGTCTCCTCCTTCTCTGCCTACCCACCCGCCCATCGTGCTCCTTAGCCCTTGGCCCGAGTCGCTGTGCCGTCCTGCAGAATTCATACTCAGGTATTTCCCACTTTTCCTTCAGTTTGGACACTGTTTTCCTCACGTTTAACTTTCTGCTTTCTCACAAGTGTTCAATTTTTTTCCCTTTTATGCTCATTCTTGCTTCCTATCGTCCTCATTGTTCGCCTGCACACGTGTCTGCCTTCCCCCTGTCGCCATTGCTACCATATCCACCCTTATAATGCGGTCTGATTTAAGAATTATTCTCTAGTAATGCCATATTATTAAAAAAATCAAACCGTACTTGAGAAGTGAAGACTTTACACCGTCTGTTAGTGACTGCAACTTCATCAGATTTCATCCATGCCTCCATTTGTGTATTCACAGTAAGGCTGAGCTCAATCATTTCATACAACTTGTTTGTATAATGGCGGTCAAGAAAGCACCTCACAAAGATGAGGTACATGAACGTACGTAGTGTACCGTAAAAGCAACAAAATTCATTTTGTGTGTAGTCTAATAAATTGCACTGTAGAGATTTTAAAAACAAACCATTAGCAGCGTTTGTCTTATAAACAACAAAGCTAACACGATAAACCTAAAGAGAACATAGTCTATTTCTCTTGACACTGAGAGCTGTTCAGGGAATCTTTATTATTGGCCTGATATTTAATAAGTATTGTAGAATTGATTGTGTAAAGAGAGGAATGAACTCTGCTAAAGCAACAGGCAGCTTTGTAAAACAATAGTATTGATGGAATTACCGTTATATAACATATCTATAACAGAAAGCAAGAAAAAGCAAGAAACCATGAATTAAGTCGATTTATAGTGATCTCTTCTCTCACATTACAGCTGCAGAAGATGCTTTCAAGGGTTCAAAATCTAAACAGTAGTTTATTTTTGATCTCACTAATCATGCATTACATGCATACAAAAATGCAGAGTATATCATTTGAAGCATGTATACAGGAAAAATATTTATTATGCATGCATATCCCTTAAATTTGCATATATTTAATTCATAAAACTTTCTATTCATACTTCCAATAAGTCTGCTGCATTTGGGTAATGTATAATTTTAGTGAATAGTTTGCGTGAACTCTCTGTTCAGTACTTATGCCAGCATACTGATTACGAGTATGTTCTGTACAACAATAACAGCAATAACTACTTTATACAGTTTTTCTATAGCATAAAAAGGATCAGTCTTCTAACCATTTCAATGCTATCAAAGCGGGGGGGAGATATGGGTGTATAATGTTGTCCAAAAAATGGAGATTGAGAGAGCAGGAGTGATAAAGGGTGGGGTGACAGGCAGAAAATGAGAAGGATTTCCCCTCCCCTCTGCTATCCTCAGATGAACTTGTCGTGTTACTTCATGATATTTTCTTTCAGGCCTGCCATCTCTACTTCCTGCTATTTTTGTGTCCCCTCCTCCCTCTTTCTTTCTGCCTGTGTCTTTGACTATTACTGGTATGGTAACCAGGAATAAAGTCACACTTCCTTTATCAGGAAACACATTTCAACTATGGAGTTTGAGTAAAAGTGAACTGAATTGTACACCTTTTTTTTTTTGCCTATTTGGAAAGATTTCAAAACCGTGGATATCTTTTTATGATGTGTCTAGCTGAAAGGTTTATAGGTGTGTTATACAAAGTTAGTCAAATTTGCTTAATTGTACCTAGAAATACAGGAGTGTCTGCTTTAGTACTGGAGGACTTTCCTCTTTCCTAAACAATTATAGCATTACTGATCATTTTCAAAGATAAGAATATGACTTCTATGAAGGTTTTTGTGTCTAATCTGACACCACGGAGTAACACTGCCCAAACTTAATTTACAGCTTTTGCCTATGTGCCGAATGAACCAAAGGAGAAACTAGGCTTGATAACTGTTTTTGTTTGTTGAGCCACTATCTGAGTGATAAGAGATGAACTTGAAGACCTCCACGCACACAGGACAGAGTCAAACTAAGTTGGCAGAAGGCAGACTTCCTGTTTAGAGATGCTATTTTTGTGTGCAGGGCGGTTTCCCTGTTACTGCTGAATGATAGAACGACTAACAAAAGTTAGCCTTTGTAATATTATGGCATTATTAAAGTGACAGAAACAATTAATTGATTCCATCTGAAAATCACCAGCTTTGCACAGTACAAAAGGTTACTATATTCAAATATTGTAGATTAATATGCTTATTCAGAAACTTATTAGTGGATTGCTTAATCAACCTCCAAATCAGTGATTGATGTACTGGGGTTGTTTATTGAACATGAACAGCAAATGTAATCAATAGTTCGGTTCAAAACTTGCAAATCTATCGAACCCGAAAAGTTTCATATGGGCTCTATCAAGGTTGTTGTAAAAACCTGTTTGTTTATCACTTTCCCTTAATAAAATGTCAAAGTTGAAACTGCCTTCAGTTCAATTCATGTTGGAAATGTTACATAAAGAAACTTTAACAATTTATTTACACAGTAAAAAGTTACCAAATCATTGCCGAACACTGTCAAGTTGTTATATTTTTTAAAGCTGCATTTTAAGCCAAAATTTTAGAATAGGTGCAAAAAGAGTTCAAATACAAATAAATGAAAACTTAAATATCCATTTGAATATAAATGCAATTATTTGTTCAGGAATACATTTTACAGCTAACATATACTGTCTCTCACCAAAGCTTATGTTGACACAGTACTATGTGGAGTGATCTATGGGTTTCATGAGACATGAATCACAAAAAAAAACAACAAATCATTATTTTAGAAGAAATCTGGAAAGGTTTTCATTATATTCATTATACTCCTGAAGAAGACAAGAAGGTGACACTGGATATCATTGTCTGTATTATTAAATTGCTCTTTGGACTTGAGGAGTTAAGCCCTAAAAACTGTTTCGAAAATGGTGATTGCTTATGGGCATTTTTCAGACTGTTCAAGTTTCAGTTTTTGCCCAATTATTTTAAATCTGCATTCTTCTTTGACAGCAGTTAAAGCATTTTTCAAAATTGTCTGATTTTAATATTTACATTTTATATTGCAGACTTGATACCACTCACCATTAAACTGATTCAACATCTCAATTAAGAGGTTTCTATTTGTCCTTCTGAAGCACCACCCCCCACACTCATGCTGTTCTTTCCACCCTGTTGAGTAGAGGGCCACCTTTTCCTCTGCCAACTGCCATGCCAAAACATTTCAATCACTGCCCCCATTAATTAGGCCAAAGAAGAATTTTGCATGTTAATGAGCTACCATGGTGCTTTTCACTGTCTCTGGTTCACATGCTAATTTATGCAAAGTGACAGGGCAACTGTCCTACCCCTCCTTGCATGCCAGTCAATTGTTTGGACTGCTCCCATAACCCTTGTCTGCCACCCTATTTAGGCACAGCTTCATGCCAGAGCTTGGCATTGTCTAACTGCCTCAGCTGCCACTGCAGACACCAAGTTAATATGAAATATGGGGTTTATTTCAAATAATATCAAATAATCAGAGCTGCAGCTATGCAAGATCACTTCAGAGTTAAAATCACTTCCAAGTATGAATGATTACCATCATGAAATCTGCATATTACACAACTAAAGGCAGAATTTTACTTTTTGACATTGTAATTTTTTTTAATCTTCACTTGCATTGGCAAACATATTATAAATCATGCAGGGTATTTGGATTGCATTGGCACTTGGGCAGGTATTAGAGGTTCCCTCTCATCAGAGCCAAGCTATCTAAAATGGCAGCAGAACAGCCATTTTGTTTGGGCCCTTTTGAAACTTCCTCTATGCTGACTACTTACTATCAATACAAGATATAATTGTGTACCACAACCTGTTAAACAACAGGCTTCTGCTGGTTTTTAAAGGATAAATTTTGCAGAAAATGGGCACTGTTTCCTGGCAAAGATTAATTCTTGACCTAATGCCAACAGTTGAATGCCAGTTCAGAGTTATGGATAAGGTTTACCCAAAATTATCATGCTTTCCATCGGGGCTGTGTTATTTAGGCCGATTACTTTGATACTCATTCCAAAAGAAAAAAAGGGGGAAAAAAGGAACAAAATGAGCTCAGTTCTTCTCAGCTTCTTATCCAACTACTGATTGCCGTTTGTGAGTTTAGATGAAGGACATGGCCTGTCCATTGAAGAAAGATTGGGGCTGATGAATGAGATTTCACTCAGGATTTTTGAACTTCGACCAGGAATTCTAAAATCAAACCAAAAGGACAGATAGGAAAAAGAAATAGTTTCCTCAAGTTAATACACAGGATATCTGTTACTTTTCTCAGTAGGAGTCCTATTACCTGACTTTAAACCAAAGATTGCTGTGATGCCACTTATTAAGGTTTTGCTTAACTTTTTAAACCCTTTTTGTTGTTGTTGTTGTTGTTGTTATAGATTTGAGACTTTATTTTCAGAAGGTTAATAACCAGTTTAGCTCACACTAATTTTACACTGGGCCTTATTTAACTTGTTTAAATGTTTAACCAAATCTGGTGTTTTTAATGAATCAAAAAAGGACTTCAAAAGATGTTATTCAAGCTATCAGAAAATCTATTCAGTGCATAGTAATTTTTTGCATCATACATTACTTTAAAATCACATGGACATGACTTTCCAGTTATTTGTTTCAAACAGCTAAAATTTCCCAGAATGCATCATAATATTACTTTAATTTACCCTAAATTCATTACACAGAATACTATTGTATAATTTTGATGTAAAAAAAAAAGCAATAATTATACTACTTTGTGCAGTGTATGCCACAGTATAAGCAGTACTTTGCTATATTTCATGTTTGTAATGTTTCATTCATACAGCAGCAGCACATATTCTCTTGGTGATTAAAATTTAGTTAAACATTGTGAAGGTGCCATTGAGCATAGTAGTACAAACATTTGCATGTTATATTTATTAACCCAGTCTAGGAGAGCACAGAAATAAATGTTCTATGCACAGAACACTTGGTGTAAACTGCAGTTCCATACTGAATGTTGACTCCGGTAAACTTACTAACACCAATGATTTAAATACAGTTCTGCAGTTCAGCTTTTGGAGTGTGTGGGGACGGGGCACAGATGATATTGGGCTACATACTATGAGCTTTGAACCTGACAAAAGTATGCGAATATAAAAATTGATATTTGAATTATATGCATTCTAACATCAAATAACTTCTCTTTTCAATAGATTTAATATATATATTTTTTGCTAATGTTTATTGTTTGTTTTGAACTTGCTAGGGCTATGAATGTCCCATTAAAACACATAATTTCAAATTACAGCTTACAGTTTAGATATTTTATGAAATGAGAACCTTATGTACAAACATCAAAATTCTGGTTGTGTGTAAATTAGAAAAGTGTTTGCAATTCTTCAGGGAAAAGCAGACACTTTCAGAGTGGTCAACCAAATAAAAGTTTGTATGTTCTCCTCAAATAGCTAATTTTCTACAGTTATGTTAAATGATACTTGTTATATGCACAGAGTAACTATTTAGATAACTTTCTAGCTAGTTAGGCTACACTAACATTAGTTTGCTTGCAGTTTGCAGTTTAGCTATTGCAGTAGAACATAAAAACTTGCACTTATGTCATTATGGTTTGTATATTCTGTTTGGAACTCTACCCCATGTCTCTTCACATCACTTCATGGATGTGAGCATGGCTAAATGCTGAGTTCAACCACTCTGCAAGTGTCTACTTTCTCCTTGCAATTCCAGATGCCAAGGCTCATTGATTTGCATGGGGCACGAAGTCTAGCCCATATGGTCCAATCCCACAGAAGAGCTATTGTAGCACATGCTGCTGAAAAAGTTAATGTTGACACCTTTCTGTTTTAGCCAGCATTAACTTTTTCAGCAGTTTGTGCTACAATAGCTCTTCTGTGGGATTCAACCATATGGGCTAACCTTTGTGCCCCATGTGAATCAATGAGCCTTTGACACCCATGACCCTGTTGCCAGTTCACCAGTTGTCCTTCCTTGGACCACTTTTGGTTAGTACTAACCACTACATACTGGGAACACCCCACAAGATGTGCCATGTTGAAGATGCTCAGACTCAGTCATCTAGCCATCACAATTTGGTCCTTGTTAAAGTCAGTCAGATCCTTACGTTTGCCCATTTTTCCTGCTTCCAACACATCAACTTCAAGAACTGACTGTTCTCTTGCTGCCTAATATATCCCACCCCTTGACAGGTGCCACTGTAATGAGATAATGTGATTCACTTCACTTGTCAGTGGTCATAATGTTATGGCTGATCGGTGGATAACTCAACGATATGAAATTCATTTTCAAATGCTTTTATCAGCTTCCAATGAATCAGATTCCACAAAGAGATATTTTCATTCCCGCTTGGAGAAATATACACTTTTATACAGCTTTTGTGTAATGGGACCAGCAAAACAAGAACACAATAACTATATAGACATATTTTTTGACAGAAAATGTGCAAAATTTCATTTGAAATAAATGTCATAATTCTGTTAAGAGGCATGATTCATTTCTAAATTTTCTATTATATTTCTTGGAGCATAGTGTGCCTTATTTTTCATGATGCAAATAAGATTTTAAAAATTGTAGCTATGTGTAGATTATTATGCTAAATATGTAACTGTCTTTCTCCCAACTCTTGTTGTAAATGCAGCTTTGTTGTGAAAGCTACTGTCCTTAAGGCTGAGGTAGTAGATTGAATAGTTGTGGGGTGTTAATCCTCCCTCTGAGATAACTATACAATCTACTGTCTTTCCTAAGGAGACAGTCTGATCAACCTCCTGCTCATGAGTGACTGGACATCATGGTGATTCAGCACCTACGCATATGGAGCTTCCATTTAAAGAGCAATAGGACATTAATGATATTTGAGTTGGTTTCATTGTCAGTTGTTCTGTCATATATGGTGTTTTTTGAAAATTGAGCAAAGAACTTTGCTGAAGTTTGACACATCTGGTCATGTGTTTCTACAAGATGAGGTAGTAGGTTGTATAGTTTGTGGGAAACATCACATCCTATTGAGGTGATAACTATACAGTCTATTGCCTTCCTTGTGAGACACAACAACATGTGGAGAAAATGCAGGAGGTGCTCCTCAGCAGTTGCCCACATTTCTACATAGCAGCTATGAAATGGAGTACCAGTATGTAAGTCTAATTATCCAGAGGATTTCAACTTTAAACATTTACTCTACCATATGAAAATACATTGATCTTACTATAGACCACTCTGTACAGTGTTGATGCTATGTAATTGTCTTTTTTTCTAGCACACTTTTAAATAATTGTTGAAAATAATGTGATTTGTTAATATTGTAGGTCTATTATTACTAGCATTTCACATATATTAAATACAAACACTATTACTGGTATGCCTTGCTTTTAAACATATACAATATGGGGAATCAAAAATCAGCAGAACCAATTAAAATTTGTACATACAGCTCTGGAAAAAAAAAAATCAAGAGACCACTGCAAAATTATCAGTTTCTCTGGTTTTACTATTTATAGGTATGGGTTTCAGGAACATGAACATTTTTGTTTTATTCCATAAACTACTGACATTTCCCCCAAATTCCACATACAAATATTGTCACTTAGAGCATTCAGCTGCAGAAAATGACTTGTCAAAATAACAAAAAAAAGATTAATTGTTTTCAGACCTTGAATAATGCATAGAAATCAAGATCATATTCAGTTTTAAACAACACAATACTAATGTTTGAACTTAGGATGAGTTCAGAAATCATTATTTGGTGGAATAACCCTGACATTTAATCACAGCTTTCATACGTCTTGGCATGTTCTCCACCAGTCTTTCATGTTGCTCCTGGGTGACTTTATGCCACTCCTGGCACAAAAATTCAGTCAGCTCAGCTTTGTTTGATGGCTTGTGACCATCCATCTTACTCTTGATCACATTCCAGAGATTTTCAGTGGGGTTCAGGTCTGGAGATTGGGCTAGCCACGATAGTGTCTTGATCTTGCTGTCCTCCATCCACACCTTGATTGACCTGGCTGTGTGGCATGGAGTATTGTCCTGCTGGAAAATATAATCACCAGAGTTGGGAAACATTGTCAGAGCAGAAGGAAGCAAGTTTTCTTCCAGGATAACCTTGTACATGGCTCAATTCATGTGTCTTTCACAAACAAAAATCTGCCCCATTCCAGTCTTGCTGAAGCACCCCCAGATCATCACCAATCCTCCACAAAATTTCACAATGAGTGCAAGACACTGTGGCTTGTAGGCCTCTTCAGGTCTCCGTCTAACTGTTAGATGAGCAGGCAATGGGAAAAGCTGAAAATTGGATTAATCAGAGAAGATGACCTTACTCCAGTCCTCTACGGTCCAATCTTTAGCAAACCTCAGCCTGGCTCTTCTTTGTATGACTTCATCCCCACGCAGAGGAGCCTGTTTCAAACCCTCCTTGCTGTGCACTTATCCCCAGCTGCTATTTGCCATTCTTTTTGTAGGTCACTTGATGTCATTCTATGGTTGTTGAGTGACATTTGAAGGAATTGATTATCATCCTGGTCAGTGGTGAATTGTTTTCACCCTCTGCCAGTCTCTAACTTTGTTGTCCCCAATGTCTGCTGCTTGAACTTGTTCTTATGAACTGCCGATTTTGAAATGTTAAGGAAGGAAACAATGATACTCACTGTATCCTGCTGCTAGTAAAGTCAGAATTGAACCCTTCTTTTTCTCTCAAAACTTTTCCTTTTAACTCTTTTAGCATGATGAATAGATATTTTTGTATTCCAATTAAATTTAAGGGACTACGAGCATGATTTTTGCCATCCAAACTGGTCCTATTGCAAGAGGATAGTGATGACCACAGCAGTGTTTTTTTTTTTAAATACTTTTCCTCGTTAAATAAGATTTAGTTCAGGTAATCACCTAATCAGTACCTAATTAAGTAAAATGAGGTGTGCTTGTGTTGGAATTCCAGCACAGACACTGGAATGAAATGGCTGCCAAACAGAGATGCTGATTTAAGAAAAAAATTAAAGTGGTCTCTTAATTCTTTCCAGAGCTGTATGTAATTACTAATCTATTATACAAATAATTTGAAATAACTTGACATTAATTTTAACACATCATTAAAATACATGCCAAATAAATTCATTTGGAAATGTTAATTACAACAAAGACACAGACTATTAAGTGATACGACCATTATCCACTTTGAAGTGAATGTGGCCTTCAGTCATGAGATTTTGAGATGTCCTTTTTTAAATTAATACAAATGTCCAAACAAGAAAAACTGAACAAATAAAGGATATGAATAAAACACACACTCTAGATATTTGGAATATTATTTATAGACAAGAATGAAATGTTAAACAAGCTCATATAACAAAGCACTAAATAATATATGCAATAAATATTGACTTTTTTCACCATTACTGGAGTAGATTACTAATAATAATTAAGTTATTTTCAGTCATTTAGTGTTATAGTTTTGGTTCTCTATGCATCTTATCTATAACCTCAAATGCACAAGAAATTTAACATCACTAATTCCTGTGTTGTGTTTCTGTATTTGGTGTGCTTGTTCTTTGTATTACCTTTTTTTTTTTTTTTTTGCAGTGCTGGTCATGTTGCACTTTCTTCTGTTTACCTGATTGCCAGCTTCTACTATGGCAAAGTCTGTACCATGCCATTTGTGCTCCATTCATCCTTGGAATCTTGAATGCACTACTGTATTAATTGCTGAATTAACATAAGGCAGCAGGATGCATTTTAACAGTGACAGAGGAACACATAACATTTTGACTATAAATATTTACAGTGTGCATGAAGTACAGAGGAAGCTGACTGAGAGCACAGAGACCCAAAACCAGAAACAGCGAACCAGCTTGTGGTCTTTAGTAATAAGACCTAAGCTACATTTGCTCGTAAGTGCCTTCTAGTGGTTAAGAAGTACCGGTACAGAGCAGTCATGTCACCAACTGAGGAAGTTAAAAAAAAAAAAAGAACAGAAAAGGGGGTGGGTATGAGTAAAGCAGCACCGACCCACTACCAGCCAAGAACTTTTTTTAGTCACTACATTCATAGCTAGGAGAGAAACAGAAAACAATTGATTTTCTTATGTAATGCAAAACTGCATTGTTTCAATTCTTCATTTTAAATTTAGGAATAAATCTAATGAACTACAGTGTCTTGCAATAGTATTCACCTCCCTTAAACTTTTTGCAGTGTTATAACCAGGAAGTGATGTGAATTTTCTGGGATTACGTCATGAATCTAAAACAAAATATCCAATAATATTGAACTGGGTGGAAATTAATATAGTTTGCAAAACAACTAATTTAGTCATTCTTAATCATTAATAATTTATTCATTACAAATAAAAATAATAAAAGTTTCATTATATTGCATAACTATTCACCCCCAGTTGCTGTGAAACTGTCAAGTTAATTATGGTGTACTTAGTTACTGTCAGAAGTCACATCTGCTGAATGAGTCTTAAACTCATTAATTATTGAAAGCATGTTGAAATTTGTAAACCAGATGGCCACCACATGCTAATCAATTCTAACAGAGTGAAACTTCTCATCTCATCTCATTATCTCTAGCCGCTTTATCCTGTTCTACAGGGTCGCAGGCAAGCTGGAGCCTATCCCAGCTGACTACGGGCCAAAGGCGGGGTACACCCTGGACAAGTCGCCAAGTCATCACAAGGCCGACACATAGACACAGACAACCATTCACACTCACATTCACACCTACGGTCAATTTAGAGTCACCAGTTAACCTAACCTGCATGTCTTTGGACTGTGGGGGAAACCGGAGCACCCGGAGGAAACCCACGCGGACACAGGGAGAACATGCAAACTCCGCACAGAAAGGCCCTCGCCGGCCACGGGGCTCAAACCCGGACCTTCTTGCTGTGAGACGACAGCACTAACCACTACACCACCGTGCCGCCCCAGAGTGAAACTTAATTGATTAAAACGGGTGGGTTTCGGGGCGGCACGGTGGTGTAGTGGTTAGCGCTGTCACCTCACAGCAAGAAGGTCCAGGTTCGAGCCCCGTGGCCGGCGAGGGCCTTTCTGTGCGGAGTTTGCATGTTCACCCTGTATCCGCGTGGGTTTCGTCCGGGTGCTCCGGTTTCCCCCACAGTCCAAAGACATGCAGGTTAGGTTAACTGGTGACTCTAAATTGACCGTAGGTGTGAATGTGAGTGTGAATGGTTGTCTGTGTCTATGTGTCAGCCCTGTGATGACCTGGCAACTTGTCCAGGGTGTACCCCACCTTTCGCCCGTAGTCAGCTGGGATAGGCTCCAGCTTGCCTGCGACCCTGTAGAACAGGATAAAGCGGTTAGAGATAATGAGAGATGAGATGAGGGATGGGTTTCCTAAAAGCCTCTTAATTCTAAGAGCATCTTAACTAGGAGAGAGAGTGCTTATTGTGCTGCTCGCTCTACCATTTAATGGTGATCTTTGTGCTATGATGCTTTTGGGAAACTCAGGCCAGTTTGGTTATATGGATTCACATGAAACATGACATGATTCTGATGCAAAGGCTGGGGTGTGATGATCCTTAAAGGATGTAAATCCAATTGACTGAAATTTGTGATACTGCATTATTGTACTATGATGGCTGTGTTAATTTAAAAAAAAAAATCAGCCAATCAGATTTCAGCAGTTGACAAAGGGTTTGCACTGCTTTACCATCACAAAACTTCAACAGTAGGTTCATTTATGGCCTCAATATTGTTCTATGCAACTTGGCACACACTGGCCATTGGGAACACTCTTGGTGAAAAGTGCTTGGACTCCAAAGATTGCTGCTTTTACATATATTTACTTCTTTGCTATAACTGATTGTACAGACCAAACAGTAGGTTTTACCAGGTTTTACAGTTGGCTTCATTGTGACACTACAGCATAGTATTTTCTATTTTTGGCTCATATCTCATGAACCATTAATCATACTGATGAGGACACATGGGGCAGGTTGACCTTTTAGGAGTTTATTCACAGGTCAGCAGTTAAGTCCAGAGAGTACAACTTTGATAATGAAGGCATATGTCTGGTAAAAAGAAAGCCTCTTCACTGACTTGTTGGATTTCAGGCTTATGTCAATCCTGGCAACTACAGCTCATGTATGAATTGCTGGCCTCCCCGGTAAACCAGCCTTCAGACCTGACACAATCTAGATGTTCTGGACTGTGTGTTTATGGTTTTTAAGACAGTTCTCCTTTACGAGTTACACGTGGACTTCTTCATTTCTCCAGGAGGGTCACCATTCAGGAGTGAGTTAAATGCCAAAGAGTTTTGTGAACAAATCAAATCACAAATCAGCCATGGAGACATGCCATAGAGCCATGGAGAAAAAAATCACATAGTGATCCAATCAGCCACGGGGAAAGTCAAAATCAACCCATATAAACACAACCTAAAGACATGAATGACATCAGATACAGAGAGAGTCATGTGCAATGGGAAAGCTTAACGTTATAATAAACAGCTATAATAAGACAAGTATACAAAGGTGAAAAAATAATCAGATAAGAGAGAGAGAGTCGGTGTGCGTAATAGAGAATGTGAACAGACAGGCAAGCCAAATTTAAAAAGACCTGCAGTTATTTTAACAAAGTACCCACAACACATGGGAGTCAGAATGTCCAAAAGGTGCACAGAGGTATAGTACAATCTAGACATGGTGGACAATTGTATAGCTGGTTTTCGAGCAACATTGTCAACCTTGCAGATAACATCATGGTGACATGGGATTGGCTAACAAGTTCTGATATACAGTGGTGCTTGAAAGTTTGTGAACCCTTTAGAATTTTCTATATTTCTGCATAAATATGACCTAAAACATCATCAGATTTTCACACAAGTCCTAAAAGTAGATAAAGAGAACCCAGTTAAACAAATGAGACAAAAATATTATACTTAGTCATTTATTTATTGAGGAAAATGATCCAATATTACATATCTATAAGTGGCGAAAGTATGTGAACCTTTGCTTTCAGTATCTGGTGTGACCCCCTTGTGCAGCAATAACTGCAGCTAAACGTTTCCGGTAACTGTTGATCAGTCCTGCACACCGGCTTGGAGGAATTTTAGCCCATTCCTCCGTACAGAATAGCTTCAACTCTGGGATGTTGGTGGGTTTCCTCACATGAACTGCTCACTTCAGGTCCTTCCACAACATTTTGATTGGATCAAGGTCAGGACTTTGACTTGGCCATTCCAAAGCATTAACTTTATTCTTCTTTAACCATTCTTTGGTAGAATGACTTGTGTGCTTAGGGTCGTTGTCTTGCTGCATGACCCACCTTCTCTTGAGGTTCAGTTCATGGACAGATGTCCTGACATTTTCCTTTAGAATTCACTGGTATAATTCAGAATTCATTGTTCCATCAATGATGGCAAGCCGTCCTGGCCCAGATGCAGCAAAGCAGGTCCAAACCATGATACTACCACCACCACCACCATGTTTCACAGATGGGATAAGGTTCTTATGCTGGAATGCAGTGTTTTCCTTTCTCCAAACATAATGCTTCTCATTTAAACCAAAAAGTTATATTTTGGTCTCATCTGCCTACAAAACATTTTTCCAATAGCCTTCTGGCTTATCCACGCAATCTTTAGCAAACTGTAGACCAGCAGCAATGTTCTTTTGGGAGAGCAGTGGCTTTCTCCTTGCAACCCTGCCATGCACACCATTGCTGTTCAGTGTTCTCCTGATGGTGGACTCATGAACATTAACATTAGCCAATGTGAGAGAGGCCTTCAGTTGCTTAGAAGTTACCCTGGGGTCCTTTGCGACCTCGCCGACTATTACACGCCTTGCTCATGGAGTGATCTTTGTTGGTCGACCACTCCTGGGGAGGGTAATGATGGTCTTGAATTTCCTCCATTTGTACACAGTCTGTCTGACTGTGGATTGGTGGAGTCCAAACTCTTTAGAGATGGTTTTGCAACCTTTTCCAGCCTGATGAGCATCAACAATGCTTTTTCTGAGGTCCTCAGAAATCTCCTTTGTTCGTGCCATGATACACTTCCACAAACATGTGTTGTGAAGATCAGACTTTGATAGATCCCTGTTCTTTAAATAAAACAGAGTGCCCACTCACACCTGATTGTTGTCCCATTGATTGAAAACACCTGACTCTAATTTCACCTTCAAATTAACTGCTAATCCTAGAGGTTCACATACTTTTGCCACTCACAGATAATGTAATATTGGATCATTTTCCTCAATAAATAAATGACCAAGTATAATATTTTTGTCTCATTTGTTTAACTGGGTTCTCTTTATCTACTTTTAGGACTTGTGTGAAAATCTGATGATGTTTTAGGTCATATTTATGCAGAAATATAGAAAATTCTAAAGGGTTCACAAACTTTCAAGCACCACTGTAATAGCAATAACTCAGCCACTCTCATATGTTACATACATTGTATGTATGTTACATGTATGTTATCTACTTTCATTTTCCATCAGTATCAATGATTAATAATTATTTAAAATCTGTTGCATGGTCATGTTTGTTGTATAACTAATTTTGTCGCTTCTGTTGACATGTTCGAATTATTTCCAACTGAACAATTCAACTTATGAATTGCTTTGATTTCATTACCCCTATATGCAGAAAGACCTGATTGAAATCAAGCTGGTAATGACATTTTCATTCCTTCACACTTTCCTTATTTGCTCCACTTTAGTGATGGTCCCTTATAATTCAGCAATGATTCAGATATTCAGAGAGAAAATGTTTAACTCAGAATCAGATGTTTCCTGACTTGATTTAAAGGGTTTAGCTGGTTCTCCTTTTGATGCCACAGTCAAATCATGTAGTCTTACAATAATTTGCCATGTTGTTTGTGCGTTATTGACCAGAAATCTCTGAATGTTTGAATATGAAACAAACTTACAGCAGTAAAAGAGATATGTCACCACCAGCTTAGCATCAAAACTTTACACAGACACACAAAACATTCAACACACTCTACTCTGTACTGTTAACAGACAGATCCTTACCTTCGAGAAGAAGTCATGTCATTATGATGTATTTGCAGCACCTTACTAAATCCAGGTAAAATACACTCCCCAAAGGGTTCCCCCTGTTTTGTTGTTGCACGTTTTACTGTCATATTTTGTGTTGTCCAAAATTATGACACTTAACTGGCAAACATCTACACTAGCTGGCAACTACACTCCACCTGCTTTCTCTCCCCTTGTCAAAACTTGAACCAATAAACCGATGTACAATTAAGCAAATCAAATGTAAATATTAGGGGTGTAACACTCTGGTGACAGTTTGATTTGATTCATGATAGTGGCTTCAGGATCTTGATTCTATCTGCAGAATATTTTGAAGAAAATTTTTAATGAAAAAAATTATGACTGAAGACTTATTTCTGAATCATAAACAATGCACATTTTGTCTGTATAAAATGAAAATAAATAAAAAATGACCATGAACAGAGGTTTATTATTGTAAACAAAATGAACTGCAGGTTAACCAGATTTTAAAAATAAGTTTTAAAAAAGTATAAATTCTCCCCAAAATTTTCTGATTTAATAAACAGTGTCTGAACTGGGGACTTTGAAAATAACCCACTGAAACACAATGACCTCTGTAGAAGAATCGGAGCTCCAAAGTCACTCTCCGAACGTTCTGTAAAGACGAACTTAGAGCATCTTTGTTCTGACCAGGATGTACCCCATGGTACTACTTTTACTGAACGGTGATCCTGAGACCAACTCTCATGGAGGAAAAAGACAAGGGATTTCATTGTATAAGTAGAGACTAAGGGGTTTTTCCTTTCTCGGGACATTGTGGCATTTGTTACTGAGGTGATTCTCATCACCCCTGACAGTTAAGAGCATGAAACAAAACACTAGCTCATTTATGCAGAATCAGAATCAGTTTTATTGGCCAGGTATACTTACATACACAAGGAATTTGACTTTGGTAGGTGTTAACTCTCTATACACTTAACAGTAGACATGTAGTAGTATACATTTAGTAGACAAATAATAATATAGACATATGCTGTACAATAGAGGCAACAATATACATATAGGCACATATCAACATAATGTACAAATAATACAATAAACAAATAAGACATAAGTTAAGACATAAATTAGACCTAAATTACAGGCCAAGTGGTGGGTGTGGAATGTAAGTGCAAGTAATAGTGCAGTGTAGTGTAATAGTGTAGTGTGCAGGATGCATATAAGAATGGTAAGTATGCAGTAGAAATTCATGCATCTCGTAGCATCCACAACAAGACACACACACACACACACACACACACACACACACACACACACACACACACACACACACAGTCCTGTCAAGGTTGCCATGGTCGTGGACACCTCAACAGGCACTATGGAATGCAATATGGAAGCTCACACATACAGTGGATATAAAAAGTCTACACACCCCATGTTAAAATGGCAGTTTTTTTGCAATGAAGAAAAAAAAATCCCACAAATGTAAGCTAAATCATGTCAGACCATTTTCCACCCTCAATGTGAAATTACAACGTATAAAAAGCGAAAAGCAATTTTTAGCCGTTTTGTAGCTGTGTTCAAAAAGAACCAATCACATTCAATCTCATGTTCAAAACTAATTATAATAGAGCTGTCAATGAAATTATAATTAACCAAATCAACCTACAGTTGCTTCTGTAGGATTTTCTTGACATCGTGTTCATTCTATCAAACTGCTGAAGCCATGGTCCACAAAGAGCTTACAAAGCATGTATGGAATCCCAGTGTTGAAAGGTATCGATCAGGAGAGGGGTATACTGTAAAAGAAGTTCCAAAACATTGTTAAACCATGAAACACTGAAAGGCATCAACAAGTGGAGAAACTTGGGCACCACAGTAGTGATGTAGTCAAGACCACCTAAACCGAGACCAAGTCATGACCAAGACCAAAGTGTATCAAGACCAAGACCAGACCACTGTGCTTGAAGGGAGGCAGGGAGGTGTGACAGCCTTTAACAGGAAGAAAAATAGGTACCCTATGGGTACATGTGGCTACTGCTTATACAACCCCGATTCCAAAAAAGTTGGGACAAAGTATAAATTGTAAATAAAAACGGAATGCAATAATTTACAAATCTCAAAAACTGATATTGTATTCACAATAGAACATAGAAGCCATATCAAATGTCGAAAGTGAGACATTTTGAAATTTCATGCCAAATATTGGCTCATTTGAAATTTCATGACAGCAACACATCTCAAAAAAGTTGGGACAGGGGCAATAAGAGGCTGGAAAAGTTAAAGGTACAAAAAAGGTACAAAAAAGTGCCCGTGATCTTCGGGCCCTTAGACGGCACTGCATCACATACAGGCATGCTTCTGTATTGGAAACCACAAAATGGGCTCAGGAATATTTCCAGAGAACATTATCTGTGAACACAATTCACCGTGCCATCCGCCGTTGCCAGCTAAAACTCTATAGTTCAAAGAAGAAGCCGTATCTAAACACGATCCAGAAGCGCAGACGTCTTCTCTGGGCCAAGGCTCATTTAAAATGGACTGTGGCAAAATTGAAAACTGTTCTGTGGTCAGACGAATCAAAATTTGAAGTTCTTTATGGAAATCAGGGACGCCGTGTCATTTGGACTAAAGAGGAGAAGGACAACCCAAGTTGTTATCAGCGCTCAGTTCAGAAGCCTGCATCTCTGATGGTATGGGGTTGCATTAGTGCGTGTGGCATGGGCAGCTTACACATCTGGAAAGACACCATCAATGCTGAAAGGTATATCCAGGTTCTAGAGCAACATATGCTCCCATCCAGACGACGTCTCTTTCAGGGAAGACCTTGCATTTTCCAACATGACAATGCCAAACCACATACTGCATCAATTACAGCATCATGGCTGCGTAGAAGAAGGGTCCGGGTACTGAACTGGCCAGCCTGCAGTCCAGATCTTTCACCCATAGAAAACATTTGGCGCATCATAAAACGGAAGATACGACAAAAAAGACCTAAGACAGTTGAGCAACTAGAATCCTACATTAGACAAGAATGGGTTAACATTCCTATCCCTAAACTTGAGCAACTTGTCTCCTCAGTCCCCAGACGTTTACAGACTGTTGTAAAGAGAAAAGGGGATGTCTCACAGTAGTAAACATGGCCTTGTCCCAACTTTTTTGAGATGTGTTGTTGTCATGAAATTTAAAATCACCTAATTTTTCCCTTTAAATGACACATTTTCTCAGTTTAAACATTTGATATGTCATCTATGTTCTATTCTGAATAAAATATGGAATTTTTAAACTTCCACATCATTGCATTCTATTTTTATTTACAATTTGTACTTTGTCCCAACTTTTTTGGAATCGGGGTTGTAAATAAAATTGTTTTCTGATACCATATCCATACAGTAAATATAGCATATATACATGTTATCAATTATACTCGCCTCATCTCTTGCAAGCATCACCAAGCTGTGAGCAGCATCAGCTGTGAACTATATTTTCAAAATAGTAAGAAAGCATTTGTTCATGAATTGTCTTAGAAGCATTATTTAGTACTAATGAGCACATTTTGTTTCACAACTGTAGTGTAAAGACTCTAAAATAAAAAATTAAATTAAAAAAATTAAAGCGAATAGCAGAAGTTTGATATCGGCTTTTCAATATATCTGTCAAAAAGCTCAAAAAACTTACAAAACCTTTCATTTGACCTTTCAGAAGGACCAAACAAAACCTGTGATAATCAAAAGGTAAATTTTCTTAAAATAAACACCACTTACTTGATATCAAATCAGTAGCCTTGGCGAACCATGAGGTGAATTTCGTTTATCTTTTTATCTGCCGATTATCTTCCGATACTATGAAGTTATAACGAGGTTTCTCTTATTTCGTTTCTGGTTCTGATTGGTTCCGAAGTTTATCAAGAAGTAGAACGGGTAATCGAACTTGATCAGAATAAGTGCTGATTGGTTATGAAACTTCGCTATTGTTACACTCATTCTTACAACACGGTGACATAGTGGCTTTGCCACTCATTCTTGTGTACCTTTGATAATGCGAGATCAACTGTTCGTATCGCGAGATCACAATCACCGTTGTGATTGTAATAGTGTGCAATAGCAGTGCGCTACTGTTACACTCATTCTTACATTCTTACAACACGATGACATAGTGGCTACTGCCTCGCGTCGCTTCTATGAGGCAGTAGCCACAATCATTTCAAATTAGCAACGAATCACATTATTGGTCACATATGAAAGCAGGAAAATTTACACTCAATCAGAGTAACAATGTTAACAATTTAATTCAGACAATGCATAGACAATTTAGTGAAATTGCCACAGTTGCGGTCTTGAAATAAAATCCCAAGTCCTCTATGTCCGAGACCAAGACAAGACCAAATAAAAATTCGGTCAATTCCGAGACGAGACTGAGACCTTCAAAAAGTGGTCTTGAGACCGGTCTCCAAACCAAGACCTGTCTCAAGTACTACAGCACTACCCCACAATGTATATTTGTAACACTGTCACAGTTTAGGGAATGAGGAACTGGGAGACAGATTTGAAAACTGAAGGTGTGTTTTATTTTTAGTTTATAGATCACTTTTCAGCTACTTTATATTCCTCTAATCTGTGTACACATGCATAGTGTTGGGTATCTCAGCTCTCTCTCTCTAGTTAATGGATTTTTTCTGAAAGAACACAGAAGACACACAAAAGTAAACTGCCAGTAATCAAACACAGGTGAAACTCATCACGTATTATCTGCAGGTTCTACCTGACTCCTCGCTGCCACAATATTCAATATATAGTACGACATTCGCAACGAACCCCGCCAAGAGCAACAGTGCCCCCTTACTCTAAACTCTTGGAGTACATGTAGCAAACCTTGATCTGAAGCATAGGATTGAGGAAGCAGTAGAGTGACTGCTCTGTTTCTGACATTTTCTCCATGGGGTAGGTGATGTTTAGTTCCTCTGCCATGTGATGGCTCTCTTCTCTGGCCTGAGCCTTAGCCATTTGATTGATGCTATCCAGGATCACATCCTCCAGATACAGATCCACTGTGACCTGGTGCACCTTCATCACCTAAGAGCACACAGTTCAATAACAATATAGACATCACACTTAGAGCTATATGCAGAAATACCTTATTTTTATTCAGTTTTCAAGTGAAAAATGTAATCACAACTGCAGCAAGATAAAAAACACCATTTTTTTGGTTAAGGGTAATGCACTGTTAACTTCCATCCATCCGTTATCTGTAGCCGCTTATCCTGTTCTACAGGGTCGCAGGCAAGCTGGAGCCTATCCCAGCTGACTATGGGTGAGAAGTGGGGTACACCCTGGACAAGTCGCCAGATCATCGCAGGGCTGACACATAGACACAGACAACCATTCACACTCACGGTCAATTTAGAGCCACCAATTAGCCTAACCTGCATATCTTTGGACTGTGGGGGAAACCGGAGCACCTGGAGGAAACCCACGCGGACATGGGGAGAACATGCAAACTCCGCACAGAAAGGCCCTTGGTGGCCGCTGGGCTCGAACCCAGGACCTTCTTGCTGTGAGGCGACAGTGCTAACCACTACACCACCGTGCCGCCCTGTTAACTTAGATTTCATTAACTTGGAAAAATAGAAAAAAATAGCATTGATGTCAGATGCGGTACATTACATTACATTAATGGCATTTAGCAGACGCTCTTATCCAGAGCGATGTACAACATACCCAGAGCAGCCTGGGGTGCAGGTGGGGGTTAGGTGCCTTGCTCAAGGGCACTTCAGCCATTCCTACTGGTCCAGGGAATCTAACCTTTTGGTTCCAAAGCTGCTTCTCTAACCATTAGGCCATGGCTTCCCATGCATAAGACTATCTGATAGGTCAGTGAGGTGGAGGCTCTGGTCAAAGGAGAGAGACCGAGGGCTTGTGGAGGAGCTGTCAGTGCCATGGATAAGGGTACATGCTGCAGTCAAGTGCCTCCTTTGACTCTGCTTCACTGAAAAGGATAGAGGGGGTGGTTATGAAAAAATAGAGTGAGAAAATTTACAGATATCATCTTTGTGGGGGATGTTCAGGGCAATTTAACTCCCTGCATACATCCTTTGCAGCACTACCACCAAGTCTATGGATTTTTATTTCTTATTACTATCATCTACAACACATCCTATTTATACAGTGGATTTTCCTAGCCTTGAACCCCACCACTGGATGTGGACTGGTCTTTTATTTGGGAAAGCTTGTCTCTGGTAGGGGAGTTTAAGTAGCTCAGGATCTTATTCTTTAGTGATGGAAAAAGAGAGCACCAAATGAATGGGGTCAACTACAGTTACTCTAATACTGTGGTGCGGAAGCAGGAGCTCAGTTTGCGAAAAAAGATCTCTGTTTACTGGTCAGTCTATGTTCCGATCCTCACTGATGGTCACATGCTGTAGATAGTGACCAAAAGAATAAGACCTTGAATACAGGCAATGGATATGAGGTTCCATAGCAGTGTTGCTGGGCTTATTCTCCATGCTGGGGTAAAGAGAGAAATCCAAAGAACCTCAGAGTAGAGCTGCTAATACTATTAAATTGAGAAGGGCCACTTGAGGTGGCTTGGGCAGTTCTGGACCGATCTTTTCCCCAACAGGAAAAGTGAAAGTAATCAAATACAGTGAATCAAATATTTCCAGCCTGCACAATCAAATTTGCTGTCTAAAAAATGGTTTCAAAATGTTTGCCTTTGTGGTGCCTTTGCTAGAGGTGACCTGAGGCGGGTTGTACACAGGAGATGCCCTCACAATCCGACAGATCTATGATGTTTTTGCAGGGAAGAGAGGGAAAATATTGCCAAGTCAAGATGTTCCATGCCAATAGACTCCTGTACAAAAAGACTGAGTGGTGCAATAAAATCAAAAGGCGCTTCAACAAAGTAGCAGTTTGCGGAGGAACGACGCCATCAGGTTTTCTTGACTAATGGCACTGAAGAACTTGCTGTTAGGACAGTCAGGTCTATGGTATGGAGTCCTCAGAGAACCATGGCTTCTCTTTCTCAAAGCAGCTTGTACCTGGGAAATGAGAGTTACATGTTAGAAGGTCTATTTTTAGCATTACAACAATAACATGTTTGAGTACACAATGTTTTAATAGCACTTCACCAGTTTGGTTCTGTAAACCTCAAATGTAGTCACCCATTTTTTATTTGGATTAATTCCTGGCTTTTGAGGTCCTTCTTTATCTTTTGGATTATGTATACCTGGTCACTTTTATTAGATATGATTTATATTAGGGATGCACCGATATTGGGGTGATATGATAACTAATTATTAGCACCCTCTTGTAGCTGATAAGACAGTAATAACCAATAATTTTCCCTTTTTGCATTTCACACTATGATCTCTCTTTCTCATATATATATATATATATATATATATATATATATATATATATATATATATATATATATAAACACACACACAAAATGTCAATCACTGATTAATTTATTTGTACATAGCCCTGACACAGGTATATCAGATATGACAGTGATTGTAAACACAGGTTGCAGTTCAAAAAATCAGTTTCATTCCATTTTATTTTCTAAACTTCTACACTGACCAAATGGGAATGCTTCAAATAACCAACTCGCTTTCTCCTGATGGACACGCCCTCAGAGATGCTTCGCTGGCTTAGTACACCTTCATTCACAGCTAGCTGTAAAGTATGTGGCATGCAGCCCAAACTAGCAACACTACACTCCTCCATAGTGTTAGATATATTGCGAGCATTATTTCTTATCACAACATGCATGAACTTGGTTATGTTCCACTGTCCAAGCATTTGTTCAAAAGAGTGGACATTGCTGTTGGCATGTGATATGTGCAACGCCTGTGCATACAACACTGCTCTCTTCATCCAGCCACTGAGAGGTTAAGCTTAGCACACTTATGGAGTCCAAATGTCAGTGATGAAGTGAAAGTCTCTGATGTTAGCTTTGATTGGGTCATGTGAGTTGTACATTGTACAAGACTAGCAAGACATCAAAAAAGTAGCAGCAACTTGGGAAGCATAACAGGGCTCCAAATGTTCAGTGAGTTTGTGCTCCACAGGTTAAAAGAGTTGGTCATATACTGTTAATTTTGTCTGTGATGGACTGTCCTTAGCCAATTTGCTGCCATTTTCAAGTGCTTGCTGGACAAATCCCACTACTACAGCTTATGTTTTTCTGCTAATGCTAGCCATCCCATATTTTTTTAAACAGATCACTGGGATGAGGAGTTATCAGATATCTGATTACATTAGCGGTATTGAAAACCCTTTTTGCATTTTCCCCTTGCTGACACTCGCTGAAAATTGGTTGCAAACTGAAATTCTATTGTTCTCTTTTGAAAATATTAAATATTTCCACACAGCAGACATTTTCACTCTGTAGTGTCACTGTTTTTGGAACACTAAGCAATTCACTCCAAAGTCTAAAACAAGCCTTTTGAGTATTCATGTTGGTAAGTGTCTGTGACTCAAGCAAATGAACTCTGGCTTGGAATCCTGTGGTCATAATGGCAACAGCCGTACAGGTTTTCTACCCCTAGATGTCAGCAGCTGACTGTGGTTGACTATGTCAGTGTTTTTTAAAGATTTATGGTCAAATGTCTGATACCTCTCAGTAATGATAACACAGGGTCCGTGAATGGGCTCATAATTTGTAGCATTAGGCCATCCTTGAAAAAATATCCGTTTCCTGTCCACCGGGTGAGCAAAAAAATTTTCAGTTGGGAGGGAGGGATTTTTATTTATTTATATATATATATATATATATATATATATATATATATATATATATATATATATGGATAAGAAATCGCAATGCTGTGTTTGCTTTTTCTTTCAGTACTTTTTTAATACAAAAGCAGACACATTTAATAAAATATGACGGTTTAATCAACTGAAACTTGTACAAAAACTTTAAGTTAGCATTTTAAATGCTGACTGCAACATTTGCAAAACTTTTACAAAGGTACTTAAAATGTCCGACACACGGACTTTTTGTAGTTCTAAATCGACCGTTAGGCCTAGTTCGGATGAAATTACACTATTAAAATGATCACTGAATGATTTGTTTTTATGAATCTTTACTATTTTGTTGTTCGCTAGAATACCATTTTGCGATTTCACACTTAAGCAAAATGTTTGAAAACTCCGGATCTCCTTCCTTCATGGTGGCTGCCATTTTTTTGTGCCGCATGGCGCATGCGCAGAGCTGATTCAGTTCAGAGTGCACGCGCACTCGGCGGAGGCAGTAGTGTGTTGGAGGGAACAGAAGCAGAGATAACGCTTATTTTGTCTCCGGTAAACCAGTCTTCTCTCGTTCAATTACGTGCTGGCATCAAAAGACACCGTTGGTTGTAAATGAAACCAAACTGAGTGGTTGGAGTGTATTTTCATACACAAATGGAGAAATGCTCGCTGAGTGTGTAATTGTGTAGCCCCACTGCAGACCGCTGTCGTTGTTAATTTATAGCATGCTCAGCTGCGTGAATGTGTCATGCACCGAAAATAAGAGATTTACAAGCCAGGAACGCCTCAGGATGCAATACGCAAGAGAGATTTACTGCCATTTTACTTTGTATTTGAGTAAAGTGAATAAATAAATGGTCTATGGAAAATACATTTAATCCTGGGAACTGCGTGCACAGGAGTTTATTTTGTGTTTACTCCCCCCCCGGCTGACTACTTATTTGTCATGGCTGGCTAGTATGAGCCTTAGTGGAAAGCCCTGGGAATGCGTAAATGTCAAGTTCGATTTTAGATTTACGAACCCGAAAAAGATGTCGAAAAACCGGCGTTAAAAAAAAAATTTCAACCACACAAACGGCACTCACCCGGCTGGTGGACCGGAAACAGAAAATTTTTTAATAATGGCCTTAGTTGCTGTTGTCCTCTAACAATAACAGAGGCTTTGGATATCATAGCCTCTGTCCTTGATTAACATCCATATATTTATTTACAGATGTTAACAAGTAAAAATATTATTTCAGTGGTGTTTGCGAACTACAGAGGGGGAAAAAAGGGGATTTGTCACTCACAAAAGCACAAGGGGCAAGAAAACAAAAATATGTGCACACCAATTATAAATCTTTTAACCTACAATACGAAATTTACTAATAAGTGATTGCAAAATTCAAGTGCCTGGTTGAGAATTTTCACCTGCTTCTGCTGACTGTCTTTTTTATCACTCTTATTATCACGCTCATTATCATATTATGAGCAGAGTGTGTAGTACTCAGAATTAGGTCAGGGAATAAGGGGGCCTTGCCTGCTTTGGAAGAGAAGGTGGGCGGTCTCACTTCCATAGCATTCACATAACTAGTGTCTGGACATTCCTTGTAGACGTGCCCATCGAAACTGCAGCTGTCAGTCTCTCTCTGACCCAGTTTAGTGCATGGCCTCAGCCTGGGAACGTAAAAAAGCCAAAGATTAATTACTGAAGCATAAATTGTAGGAAGGTTTAGAAAGTAGGATTGAAGATTTCTTTTGAATCAATAGAACTAAACTCGAGTGTGTAAGGGTAGAATAAAATACATGTGTTAATTTCCTTGTTTGTCAATTGTTTGCTGCGCTTGTTGCATTTCTTTCCACATATACATTATTATTTTAGCTCGGATATATATACTAAAAAAAAAGCAAAAATTCTGTTTACCTCTGGTGTTGCTTTCCAAGGGGTAAACTTGGAGGCCTTGGAAACACCAGTGGGGGGTCTGAAATCATCCAGCAAAATAGAGGAAGAAGCAAAGTACAGGACAGAGTAAATATATAGTGTATATATAGTAACTATATAGCACATGTGGAATACACTCAAATGGATTTAAAGTTCAAAAAGAAAACCTACGGTCCAGGAGATTTCATGTCGATAGGGTGATCACAGGAGAGGCAGTAGAACCCTGTGAACTGGCTGTTAATAAGAAGGAAGGATTATTATTATCTCATCTCATCTCATTATCTGTAGCCGCTTTATCCTGTTCTACAGGGTCGCAGGCAAGCTGGAGCCTATCCCAGCTGACTATGGGTGAGAGGCGGGGTACACGCTGGACAAGTCACCAGGTCATCATAGGGCCGACACAGAGACAAACAACCATTCACACTCACACTCACACCTACGGTCAATTTAGAGCCACCAGTTAACCTAACCTGCATGTCTTTGGACTGTGCGGGAAACCGGAGCACCCGGAGGAAACCCATGCAGACACTGGGAGAACATGCAAACTCCACACAGAAAGGCCCTCGCCGGCCACGGGGCTACATTATTATTTTAGTTAGGATATAAACAAACAAACATAAATTCTCCTTACCTCCCGCACTGCTTTGGAATGGGAATACTTGGAGACCTGAGCAATATCTGCAGGGGTCTGAAATTATCAAGCAAAAGAAAGGAAGAAGCAAAGGACAGGACAGAGTAAATATAGAGGTTATATATAGTAAATAGATAGTATATGTGGAATACATTTGAATGGATTTAAAGCTCAAAAATCAAACATACGGTCCAGATTTCATTTCGACAGGGCGATCACAGGAGAGGCAGTAGAGCCCTGTGAACTGGCTGTTAATAAGAAGGAAAGGAAGGTTATTATTATTATTATTATTATTATGTCTTTATCTATTTCATAGATGAAGGCTATTGCTTTTGGTGATTTTTATTTTTTCTTCCAAAAGTTGTTTGGTTTCAGACAAAATTTTAACTGCTGGTAGCCACAGACAACAGAAGCTCACTGAACTGAAGCTATATATAAAAATTACACAAATTTCCAAATGTGATGGTTTTCACTAAAAACTTTGCACTGGTCTTTTCTCTACTTTTAGCCTAAACTATTACCTCTACATAAATGAAATGTATTATTCATATACAGTGTATATATATATATATATGTCTAGGTCAAAAGTCTGAATAATTATCATAACAGACAAAAATGTAATTTTCACCATGAAATAATGTTTTTGGCTGATAACATGCTATAGTAAACTACCCAAAATATATACCCATTCTACCTGAATCAATTGTCAGATTTGACTGTTGACCTACTTTCCGAGGTCAGGTAGGTCATTTTCAGTTTTTAACACACCAATTTCGTCAGCTGTTTACATGTACAGATACTTTAGGGTATAAACACAACTTTCAGTGCATATAGCAATGGAAATAAATGGCAAAATGATAGAGTTTCTATTTATGCTGCAACAAATTATATTTTGAAATGGTTTATAGTCAATTAATAAAACTTTATACTTTATAATTATTTTTATTGTTTTTATACGTAATTTTTAGCTATTATATATATATATATATATATATATATATATATATATATATATATATAAAATTTTCATTTCAATAATATTTTAATGTAAACAGGTAAATAACAACAAAAACACTGAATAACATTTATAGAATGTTTATACCCTGGAGAAATATATTTTAATAATAAATAAAAATGTGGCCTTTACTTCATACAGTAACCAGTCAAGAATTAAAATGTCATGATACAAATGGTTATAACACCCTAAATTAATTTTAATATCCATTAATTTTTAACTGAAACCATCCTACAAATACTTTATTGAGGATACATTTTTGTAGCTGTGAAAGAGTATATATATATATATATATATATATATATATATATATATATATATATATAAAATTTGAAATTGAAATTTGCCTCGTGACAATCAATAGTGGCTTGGCAGTCATTATGGCCATAATCGAGGACAGCCCCCACTATTAACGGCAAGCACAGCCCTGGGAGTGACGGTCTTTACAGAGAATGAATAATTTTATATTTTATCTTTTATATCAAATTATTCATTCTCGGTAAAGACCATAACTCACAGGACCGTACTTGCCGTCAATAGTGGGGGCTGTCCTCGATTGAGGCCGTAATGACTGGCAAGCCACTATCGATTGTCATGAGGCAAATTTCAATTTCAGATTTATTATTATTATTATTCATCTCATCTCATTATCTGTAGCTGCTTTATCCTGTTCTACAGGGTCGCAGGCAAGCTGGAGCCTATCCCAGCTGACTACGGGCGAAAGGCGGGGTACACCCTGGACAAGTCGCCAGGTCATCACAGGGCTGACACATAGACACAGACAACCATTCACACTCACATTCACACCTACGGTCAATTTAGAGTCACCAGTTAACCTAACCTGCATGTCTTTGGGCTGTGGGGGAAACCGGAGCACCCGGAGGAAACCCACGCGGACACAGGGAGAACATGCAAACTCCGCACAGAAAGGCCCTCGCCGGCCACGGGGCTCGAACCCGGACCTTCTTGCTGTGAGGCGACAGCACTAACCACTACACCACCGTGCCGCCTATTATTATTATTTGTTGCTGTTATGAAGAAGAAGAATGGGAATAATATGATTCCAGGGTTTGACAAGTCATAACTCTGGCTGCTATATTTATGTACTGGATCCTGCAGATTGGTTTTTGTCTCAACAGCAAAATAAGAAGAAAGAAGAAACCTTTATTCGTCACATGCACACTTCAAGCACAGTGAAATTCATCCTCTGCATTTAACCCATCTGAAGCAGTAAACACACGCACACACACTCAGAGCAGTGGGCAGCCACACCAGAGCGCCCGGGGAGCAGTCGGGGTTAGGTACCTTGCTCAAGGGCACCTGAGCCCAAGGCCGCCCCACGTCAACCTAACTGCATGTCTTTGGATTGTGGGGGAAACCAGAGCACCTGGAGGAAACCCATGCAGACACGGGGAGAACATGCAAACTCAACACAGAAAGGCCCTTGCTGGCTGCTGGGTTCGAACCCTACAAGAGCATTTCAGTTATCTAATCTGGAGTAAACAAATGCATTTGTTGAATATATTGGTGAGTGTGGCAGCGGGGGCGTGGTCAAGCGTCAGTATGTGAATAGAGGGTGGGGCCAGGAAAAGTGAGTGGCAAAGTCAGTACACCTGTTGTCGATTAATGTGGTGTGTGTGTTTCTCAGTGACAACGGGGGATAGAAAAGGAGGGAGAGAGCAAAGAAAGGAGATCTCTCCCAACCAGAGCACGTGTGTGTGTGTGTGTGAGTGAACAAATGAACGAGAATAGTAAGCTGAAAAGCAAGCGTGATATTAAAAAAAATAAAGTCTCTGTTAACATCAATCCCCACCTGCCATGCTTCAATATTCCACCCACATCAGGAACATACTACAGTGACATTTATGTCACGTCCGTCAAAGCCCGGAATTCACGGCAACCTTCAAACATGGCCACCATGGACTACAATCTCCAACAAGCACAGCACTGCCCCTCCTATCCAGAATTCTGATCAGCGCTACACCTGTTCCACATTTCCCACCAATCACCGTTTACTACTTAAGGAGTCTCTGTCATTCAACTCACTGCAAAGTAATGCTCAGTATTCTTGCCTGACCTACCAAGCCTGATAGTCCTGCATTGTTATTCTGATTTGACTCCGTTTATGTATTTTGGATTTTGTCTTCTGCCCTGCCTCTGATATTCTGTCTATGCCTCACCTGACCTTTGCTACACATTGTTATTAATTTTGGATTATGATTTGGATTTGTCTACCAGCTTGCTGATTAAAGCTCTCTTACACATTTGCATCCGTCTGCTGCCTGCATATCTGACAGTTTACAAAAAAATGGCAGATATAGTTGCAAACTGTTGCCTCTTACATGGTTCAGAGTGAAAGCGACAAGGCTATGCCAGTAACTCAAAACCTACTGTAGACTTTTTGTATTATTATAAATGGTATAAAACATCAATTGCCAGAGACAAATAAAACTTGGTGAAGTGTTGGCCCAAAAGCCCTATGGAAAAGGGTTGCATGGTTTATTGATCATTATGAGGCACTGCATTTGGTCTGCAATAACTTGCTCTGATACTTTAGCTAAAAATGGTAAACACAATGGGTGGCACGGTGGTCTAAGTGGTTAGCACGGTCGCCTCACAGCAAGAAGGTTCTGGGTTCGAACCCAGCAGTTGTCGAGGGCCTTTCTGTACGGAGTTTGCATGTTCTCCCCGTGTCTGCGTGGGTTTCCTCCGGGTGCTCCGGTTTCCCCCACAGTCCAAAGACATGCAGGTTAGGTTAATATGGGATGGCTTTGGGCTGAGGTGCCCTTGAGCGAGGCACCTAACTCCCAACTGCTCCCCGGGTGCTGTTAGCATGGCTGCCCACTGCTCTGGGTGCGTGTGTGTACTCATTGCTCACGTGTGTGCATGTGTGTGTTCACTGCTTCAGATGGGTTAAATGCAGAGAGGAAATTTCACAAGTGTGTGATGAATAAAGTTGTTCTTTCTTTCTTTCACAATGGTACAGCAGAAACTACCTTGGTTTTAAACGACATACAAACATAGTATGCAAACACATACTACAGTATACAAGTGAGCAGGACGCATAGAGATATAATTAAAAACAAATCCACATCATAATATAGCAGCATCTTTGAGAGTCTGGCTATAGATAGAGAAACTATGAAGGATTTGAACGGACACTGTTTGCATTACTCACGTCTTGGCAACAGCAGCATCATTACGTGTTGGGGAAAGTTGGGCCTCTAGCTGCTCAAGAGTTCTCTGATCCACCAAGCTTAATACCTGTGCGGGTTGAGCAGCATCTTCCTGACTTGATGGATCTACTGGGGATTTCTGATCTGCCTGCAGCTGGTTTGATGACAGCATAGAGGATGAAGATGCCATCTTATTATCTAGCGTGCCCTGGAGGCTACCTTGCTACAGACAACAAGAAATGTGGCATCAGTATATCAAAAAGTGAGAAAACTACACGAAATCAGTTAATTAATCTTTCCCTTCTCTTTCTGACCTTATTCTGCATTTCCTTATCTAGCCTTCTTTTCTGGTCCACTCTGAGCGCCAGCGAGTCTTGCTTCACATTTTGCACCTCCTCTTCCAACTTCTGTCCTGTACTCCTGTCAAAGTGTGTGTGACAACGTAAGAAAGATTGTGAGGATGTATTTAATAGACAACTGTGCCAATGAGGACTGAACCATTTTCTACAGTTGTTTTTTTATTTACTATGTTTTCAGGTTTTCGCATACACAATTATTTCTCATGACATTAAAGTAATCCTGATCTCAAAACCATGATTTTTAAATACTTCTCTTGGATGGCTGACTCTGCTTATGCAGGCTGGTGTTTAGGTCAGATTTGTGGACTGGCTGCACATTTTTCAATTTCTAGATACAGTTAGGTCCATAAATATTTGGACAGAGGCAACATTTTTCTAATTTTGGTTCTGTACATTACCACAATGAATTGTGAACAAAACAATTCAGATGCAGTTGAAGTTCAGACTTTCAGCTTTAATTCAGTGGGTTGAACAAAATGATTGCATAAAAATGTGAGGAACTAAAGGATTTTTTAAAACACAATCCCTTCATTTCAGGGGCTCAAAAGTAATTGGACAAATTAAATAATTGTAAATAAAATGTTCATTTCTAATACTTGGTTGAAAACCCTTTGTTGGCAATGACTGCCTGAAGTCTTGAACTCATGGACATCACCAGATGCTGTGTTTCTTACTTTTTAATGCTCTGCCAGGCCTTTACTGCAGTGGTTTTCAGTTGCTGTCTGTTTGTGGGCCTTTCTGTCTGAAGTTTAGTCTTTAACAAGTGAAATGCATGCTCAATTGGGTTGAGATCAGGTGACTGACTTGGCCATTCAAGAATATTCCACTTCTTTGCTTTAATAAACTCCTGGGTTGCTTTGGCTTTATGTTTTGGGTCATTGTCCATCTGTATTATGAAACGCCGACCAATCAGTTTGGCTGGATCTGAGCACACAGTATGTCTCTGAATACCTCAGAATTCATCCGGCTGCTTCCGTCCTGTGTCATATCATCAATAAACACTAGTGACCCAGTGCCACTGGCAGCCATGCATGCCCAAGCCATCACACTGCCTCCACCATGTTTTACAGATGATGTGGTATGCTTTGGATCATGAGCTGTACCACGCCTTCACCATACTTTTTTCTTTCCATCATTCTGGTAGAGGTTGATCTTGGTTTCATCTGTCCAAAGAATGTTCTTCCAGAACTGTGCTGGCTTTTTTAGATGTTTCTTAGCAAAGTCCAATCTAGCCTTTTTATTCTTGAGGCTTATGAGTGGCTTGCACCGTGCAGTGAATCCTCTGTATTTACTTTCATGCAGTCTTCTCTTTATGGTAGATTTGGATATTGATACGCCTACCTCCTGGAGAGTGTTGTTCACTTGGTTGGCTGTTGTGAAGGGGTTTCTCTTCACCATGGAAATTATTCTGCGATCATCCACTACTGTTGTCTTCTGTGGGCGTCCAGGTCTTTTTGCATTGATGAGTTCACCAGTTCTTTCTTTCTTTCTTTCTTTCTTTCTCAGGATGTACCAAACTGTAGATTTTGCCACTCCTAATATTGTAGCAATTTCTCGGATGGGTTTTTTTTGGGCGGCACGGTGGTGTAGTGGTTAGCGCTGTCGCCTCACAGCAAGAAGGTCCTGGGTTCGAGCCCCGGGGCCGGCGAGGGCCTTTCTGTGCGGAGTTTGCATGTTCTCCCCGTGTCCGCGTGGGTTTCCTCCGGGTGCTCCGGTTTCCCCCACAGTCCAAAGACATGCAGGTTAGGTTAACTGGTGACTCTAAATTGACCGTAGGTGTGAATGTGAGTGTGAATGGTTGTCTGTGTCTATGTGTCAGCCCTGTGATGACCTGGCGACTTGTCCAGGGTGTACCCCGCCTTTCGCCCATAGTCAGCTGGGATAGGCTCCAGCTTGCCTGCGACCCTGTAGAAGGATAAAGCGGCTTGAGATAATGTGATGTGTGATGTGGGTTTTTTTTGTTTTCGCAGCTTAAGGATGGCTTGTTTCACCTGCATGGAGAGCTCCTTTTACCGCATGTTTTCTTCACAGCAAAATCTTCCAAATGCAAGCACCACACCTCAAATCAACTCCAGGCCTTTTATCTGCTTAATTGAGAATGACATAACAAAGGAATTGCCCACACCTGCCCATGAAATAGCCTTTGAGTCAATTGTCCTATTACTTTTGGTCCCTTTAAAAACGGTGGCACATGTTAAGGAGCTGAAACTCCTAAACCCTTCATCCAATTTTAATGTGGATACCCTCAAATGAAAGCTGAAAGTCTGGACTTTATGTCCATGTCCATTATATAACTATAACTTGAATATGTTTCAGTAAACAGGTAAAAAAACAAAATTTGTGTCAGTGTCCAAATATATATGGACCTAACTGTACATCTGTGAACTCTTTTTGTGAAACATGCTTGACAAGTATGAGTCATATTCACAAAATTACGTGAAAATACAAATCGAGTTTCAAGACCATGAAATTTTCATGTGACAGTACTAGCAGTTAAATAGAGAACAAGATATTTGGTACAGCAGAAGGATATAAAGTCATATATTCATAAGTCAGTAAATTTTTAGTTAAAGATTAACTAAAGTTAAAAGTAGGGCTATTGAAGTTCACGTGATAATAATGCGTTAATGCAAGTTCCTTTTAACGCCACAAATTTTTTTTTGACATGCAATTAACGGATACATGTTCTGTGCCCCCTTCCCTGTAGTTTGGGAAATCAGGAAGTGACATAACATGAGTACAGTAGAGAGTAGCTGGTCAGCGTAAGTTGTGGTAAAGTGCACTTGTGTACAGAATCAACTTATATTGTTGTATTCTGACTGTTTATATTATAAAGTGTGCATTTTTAATATGCTTTTGATGGCCAGAGGGGAGAAAAGATGATGTGTTAAAGTGTGTGTGTGTGTGTGTGTGTGTGTGTGTGTGTGTGTGTGTGTGTGTGTGTGTGTGTCTAAGCGCACAGGCTGCACACTGGAGTGACACAGAGAGCTTGTTTAATTCTGAGAAATTCGTGAGTTATGTAAACGTGTTTATAAATGCAATATTTGCTCATGAATGTACTGTATATTTACCAGTGAGTTATTGCATTTTACTGGAAAACATCTTTATGAGCTGTGTGGCTCAACAAATGCATTTCTTTGGGTTTTGTATTTTTATTTTCTTTATTTATAGATAGCCACTACTGTTGTCCAGAGTCCACATCACCGAGTTTGCTTAGTTTAGTTTATTGCATAGTTTGGGGCTGGAAGTTAAGTACAGAACGAGAGGAAAATAATATATTGTTTTGTTCACACTGAAATGTGCTAAACCCTCAAAATTCTAATGTGAATGTTGCTTTATTTTTTTAAATGCAGGTGGGGAGTAAAATACCCACAAAAACAATTTTTGCTGTGTCCAGCCTTATCCTTCCTGACCTGGCCACATACATTTGCATAAAGCAAGCATGTTTGTATACTCCTACTCCCCAAAAACTTGAAAAATATCAGTTTAAGGTACGTTTAGAACAGAAAAAAGTGTGATTAATTTGCGATTAATCATGAGTTAACTATGGACAATAATGTGATTAATCGTGATTAAATATTTTCATCGACTGACAACCCGAACTAAAAGTCTGTCTACTGTCTTCTGCATACATGAGCTCACAGACACCCATGACTGGCTAGTGTCATTGTGATTGAGAGACAAGAGAGAGTGTGTCATCCCACCCAGGGAGCATGGACAAGATTGATCCCTTTGCTACCAGCTACAGATAGCTGTGGCATCATTACACAGAATACACAGAGTTAAAACTTAAAAGTACATGCATATTTCAGCCCTGTCAATAACTTTTGGAGTAGGGGGAATTTGGAAAAGAGCATTAGGCAGACCCTACTACTTACGTTTTTAAAATATTTTCACATTTTTAAAATATAGATGTAAAATAGTGCATTCTATTTGATCCAGAATGCAACAATTTGCATCTCAGAGTCAATAACATATTCTTCTTGATCTCGTGATTCAGGTGGGTAATATGTGAAAAATATAAGATTAATGAAAATGAAAGTAAGGCCTCTCTGATGATTTCATGCCAACTTGACCCATTTTCATGTTTTATACAAACCCGATTCCAAAAAAGTTGGGACAAAGTACAAATTGAAAATAAAAATGGAATGCAATAATTTACAAATCTCAAAAACTGATGTATTCACAATAGAACATAGACAACATATCAAATGTCGAAAGTGAGACATTTTGAAATTTCATGCCAAATATTGGCTCATCTGAAATTTCATGACAGCAACACATCTCAAAAAAGTTGGGACGGGGCAATAAGAGGCTGGAAAAGTTAAAGGTACAAAAAAGGAACAGCTGGAGGACCAAATTGCAACTCATTAGGTCAATTGGCAATAGGTCATTAACATGACTGGGTATAAAAAGAGCATCTTGGAGTGGCAGCGGCTCTCAGAAGTAAAGATGGGAAGAGGATCACCAATCCCCCTAATTCTGCGCCGACAAATAGCGGAGCAATATCAGAAAGGAGTTTGACAGTGTAAAATTGCAAAGAGTTTGAACATATGATGATATCTACAGTGCATAATATCATCAGAAAATTCAGAGAATCTGGAAGAATCTCTGTGCGTAAGGGTCAAGGCCGGAAAACCATACTGGGTGCCCGTGATCTTCAGGCCCTTAGACAGCACTGCATCACAGACAGGCATGCTTCTGTATTGGAAATCACAAAATGGGCTCAAGAATATTTCCAGAGAACATTATCTGTGAACACAATTCACCGTGCCATCCGCCGTTGCCAGCTAAAACTCTATAGTTCAAAGAAGCCGTATCTAGATCCAGAAGCGCAGATGTCTTCTCTGGGCCAAGGCTCATTTAAAATGGACTGTGGCAAAGTGGAAAACTGTTCTGTGGTCAGACGAATCAAAATTTGAAGTTCTTTATGGAAATCAGGGACGCCATGTCATTTGGACTAAAGAGGAGAAGGACGACCCAAGTTGTCATCAGCGCTCAGTTCAGAAGCCTGCATCTCTGATGGTATGGGGTTACATTAGTGCGTGTGGCATTGGCAGCTTACACATCTGGAAAGACACCATCAATGCTGAAAGGTATATCCAGGTTCTAGAGCAACATATGCTCCCATCCATACGACATCTCTTTCAGGGAAGACCTTGCATTTTCCAACATGACAATGCCAAACCACATACTGCATCAATTACAGCATCATGGCTGCGTAGAAGAAGGGTCCGGGTACTGAACTGGCCAGCCTGCAGTCCAGATCTTTCACCCATAGAAAACATTTGGCGCATCATAAAACGGAAGATACGACAAAAAAGACCTAAGACAGTTGAGCAACTAGAATCCTACATTAGACAAGAATGGGTTAACATTCCTATCCCTAAACTTGAGCAACTTGTCTCCTCAGTCCCCAGACGTTTACAGACTGTCGTAAAGAGAAAAGGGGATGTCTCACAGTGGTAAACATGGCCTTGTCCCAACTTTTTTGAGATGTGCTGTTGTCATGAAATTTAAAATCACCTAATTTTTCTCTTTAAATGATACATTTTCTCAGTTTAAGCATTTGATATGTCATCTATGTTCTATTCTGAATAAAATATGGAATTTTGAAACTTCCACATCATTGCATTCCGTTTTTATTTAAAATTTGTACTTTGTCCCAACTTTTTTGGAATCGGGGTTGTATGTCAATCATGGATCGACTTGTCATATATGTAGCAAACTCTTGAATATTCACTTATTACTGTGAAGGTCGAGACTATCTTCAAAATTCTGCAGGGGCCGAGGCTTCAATACCCGAAAGGCTACCAAAACTTCCTTAGATATTCTTCATGCATATTTACAAGAGAAAAACATACAAACAGACATTGAAAAACTGGAAAAGAAAGTGTGTCCGGATCATAATAATAATATTGGCTGGCTTTTTTTCGTGGCATATCAGATACAGTTGTGGTCAGAAGTTTACATACAGTGACATAAATGTCATCTTGGATATGAATGTCATGGCAATATTTGGGTTTTCACTGATTGTACAGCATACAACTTTAATAAAAAAAAACCACTAGAATTTGGTGCACAAGTTTTAATTTTCTTCGGGTTTTCTGAAATCAGCACAGGGTCAAAATTATACATACTGGGTCAGAAATTTACATATGCTCCCTTAGATTATTAATTCAGAGGTGCTGAAACTTCCAAAATGTCTTTTATCTTGCCAAGGCCGAGGTCTCTTAACTTTCTGTTAGTAGTCATGATTGACGACAGCTGGTAGCTTCTTTGTGCGTTCATAAAAAGGGTTTGTTTACAGCACGCATTGGATTGACCAACACACAGTAAAATGGGAAAGTCCAAGGAGCTCAGTGCAGATCTGAGAATGAGAATCGCAGATGTACACAACTCCGGAATGTCTCTTGGAGCCATTTCTAAACAACTGCAAATTCCAAGATCAGTTCAAACAATTGCATCCAAGTTATTGTGAGGTGTAGTCACTTTGCCAAGCCACTTTGCTTCAAGAAAACCCAAACTGTCACCGTCAGCTGAAAGGAAATTGGTTTGGATGGTCAGGAACAACCTGGGAACCACCATGGCACAGCCCTGCTATGAACTGGAAGCTGATGGATCACTGTCTACAGTTCAGATCACCATGGACTAAGAGGCTGCTATCCAAGTAATAACCCCCTGCTCCAAAACTGACACCTTCAAGCTTAACTAAAGTTTGAAGCTGATCACACGGACAAAGAAAAAAGCTTTCTGGAGGAAAGCTGTATGGTCAGATGAGACAAAGATTGAGTTGTTTGGCCATAATGACCACCATGTACAGAGGAACACTGTACCAGCTGCTGGTGGAAGGATCATCATGATTCTCTGGGGCTGTTTTGCTGCCAGTGGAACTGGCTCATTGCACAAAGTGGATGGAATAATGAAGACTACCTCAGAATTCTTCAGCATAAACCATCTGTTAGGGTTTTGCTGGGATTCAAACCTGGGTCGCTGGTGTGATAATCCAGCAAACCCCCACTAGGCCACCAGGGGGATGACTCAAGTACAGAGGCGTGAGGCGAAAGTAGAGTATCAAAAACTGTTTATTTACACTATATACAGTCCAAAGGAAAAAACAAAAGGATAATCCAAAAGCTCAGAAGATGTACAAAAAACAAAAATATCCAAAGGGTCAAAGTCCAAAATCCAACTAAAAAAAGAAGAGGCAAAAACTCAAACGCTCAGAAGATCAAAAGGTCAAAACAAAATCCACAAAGTCCAAAAGAAAGAAGCAAAAACCAAGAATACGTACAAAGACACAGGCAAGGTACATGGGGCAGAGGGAACTAGCACTAACAGCATAGCATAGGAAAAAGACTCCGTGACAAGGGAACAAACAGAGGGGTATTTATACACACACTAATTAAGGAACAGGGCAGGGCAGGAAACAGGCAATGACGACAAGCACAAAAACACAGTGGCGGCCTCTAGAGGCCAAAACAAACATGACAAGATGGAAATAACAGCAGCCTCTAGAGGCCAAAACAGTCCCAGTCCTAACAGGACCCCCCCCCCCCCCCAGGAGCGTCTCCTGACGTTCCCAGGGTGATCCAGATGGGCCGAATGGAAGTCCCGGCATAGTCCTTTATCTAGAATGTCCCGGGCGGGGACCCAACACCGTTCCTCAGGGCCATAGCCTTCCCAATCTACTAGATATTGAAGCCCGCCGCAGACCCGGCGGGAGTCAAGCAGGCGATGCATGGTGAACACAGTCTGACCCTGGAAGATGTGGGGGGGGGGTGGGGGGTTCCTAGGGGCAGGGGCATACGTGGACGTCAGTACTGGCCGCAACAGGGAAATATGGAATGTGGGGTTGATCCTCAGAGTCCGGGGCAACTGGAGCCGGTAGGCGACAGGGTTCACCCTGCGCACCACCTTGAAGGGGCCAATGTAGTGAGGAGCAAGCTTGCGGTTCTCCACCCGCAGCGGAAGGTCCTTAGTGGACAGCCAAACCCGCTGCCCAGGGCGGAAAGCGTGGGCAGGTCTTCTATGGCGGTTGGCCTGAGTCTAGTTCTGGAGGTCTGGATGAGGGTCTTCCTGACCTTGCTCCAGGTCTTGCGACACTGTCTCACATATTGGTTGACCGAGGGCACCCCCGCGTCCTCCTCCTGGTCCGGGAACAGAGGTGGCTGGAACCTGAATTGGCACTGGAATGGCAACAGCTTGGTGGCCGATGACTGCAGGGTGTTGTGGGCGTACTCTGCCCATGGCAGCCAGGTGCTCCACGATGTCGGGTTATCCATAGCCAGGCCTCGCAGGGTGGTTTCCAGGTCCTGGTTGAGCCTCTCCGTCTGGCCATTGGACTGTGGGTGAAACTCAGAGGAGAGGCTGGCAGTGGCTCTGATGACCTTGCAGAACCCGTGCCACACTCGGGAGGAGAACTGGGGCCCTCGGTCTGAGACGATGTCCTGCGGGAGACCAAAGACTCGGAAGACATGAATGAATAATAGCTTAGCAGTTTCAAGAGCAGAAGGGAGCTTGCACAGTGGTAAAAAGCGGCAGGCCTTGGAGAATCTGTCAACTATGACCAATATGACAGTGTTACCTTGTGACTCGGGGAGACCCATGATGAAGTCGACTGCCACGTGGGACCAGGGATGCCGGGGAATGGTCAGAGGATGCAGGAGACCCTGGGGGTGCTGTCGTGGGTTCTTGCTTCTGGTGCACACTTCGCAGGAAAGGACGAATGACCTCACTTCCTTTTCCATGCTAGGCCACCAGAAGCGCCTTCTCAAAAAGTCCAGGGTCCTTTGAGCTCCCGGGTGGGCGGTGAGAGGGGAAGAGTGACCCCACTGGAGAACCTTGGCCCGGGCTTGATGTGGGACGTACAAGAGGCCCGGTGGCCCCGTCCCAGGACCGGGGTCCTGGCGTTGGGCTCATCGGACGGCCTCCTCAATACCCCAGCGGACAGGGGCCACAATCCGGGACACAGGGACAATGGGCCCGACTTCACTCTCCCTGTTAGTGGCAGAGAACAGCCTGGACAGTGTGTCAGGTTTGGTGTTCTTGGAGCCGGGGCAGTACGATAGGGTGAAGTCAAACCGACTGAAAAACAGGGCCCACCTAGCCTGTCGTGGGTTCAGTCTCTTGGCTTGCTGGAGGTACTCCAGGTTCTTGTGGTCCGTCCAAACCAGGAATGGATGTTGCGCTCCCTCCAGCCAGTGCCTCCACTCCTCAAGGGCCAGTTTGACCGCTAGCAGTTCTCGATCCCCCACATCGTACCAGGACTCCGCAGGACTCAGGCGGTGGGAGAAGTAAGTGCAGGCGTGCAGCTTTCCTTCCGAACGTTGAGAGAGCACCGCGCCGACACCACTGTCCGAGGTGTCCACCTCCACGATGAATGGTTGGGAGGTGTCCGGGAGGACCAGAATGGGTGCCGTGCAGAAGCGGTGCTTGAGGTCTTTGAATGCCTTTTCCACCTGAGGAGACCAGACATAAGATCCACCTGTCCCTTTGGTGAGGTCCGACATGGGTGCTGCTACAGAACTAAAGTTCCTGATAAACTTGCGGTAGAAGTTAGCAAATCCTAAGAACCGCTGAACCTCTTTGACGGACTTGGGAGTGGGCCAGTCCCGGATGGCCAGGGTCTTGGCTGGGTCCATTTGGAGTTGGCCTGTCCATACATTAAAACCCAGAAAGGAGACCTCGGGAACATGAAATTCGCATTTCTGGGCCTTGGCGAACAGATTGTTCTGTAGCAGCCTCTGGAGAACCTGGCGGACATGGTGGCGGTGCTCCTGCACGGTCTTTGAAAGGATAAGGATGTCGTCGAGGTAGACAAAAACATACAGGTTAATCATGTCCCTCAAGACGTCGTTGATTAGGGCCTAAAAAACAGCTGGTGCGTTGGTGAGTCCGAAGGGCATCACCTGGTATTCGTAGTGCCCAGACGGGGTGTTAAAGGCAGTCTTCCACTCGTCTCCCTGTCGGATACGGATGAGGTGGTATGCGTTCCGTAGGTCCAATTTGGTGAAGACGGTGGCGCCTTGGAGCAGGTCGAATGCTGTGGACATCAGCGGAAGGGGATATCGGTTGTGCACAGTGATCTTGTTCAGGCCCCTGTAGTCAATACATGGTCGGAGCCCCCCATCCTTCTTGCCGACAAAGAAGAAGCCGGCATCAGCAGGTGAGGTGGAGGGTCGAATGAACCCAGAGACCAGGGCGTCTTTGAGGTATTCCTCCATGGCTTTGCGTTCTGGCTGAGAGAGGGAAAACAGTCTGCCATGAGGAGGGGTAGTCCCAGGGAGCAAGTCGATGGCACAGTCGTAGGCCCGGTGCGGAGGAAGAACAGCGGCCCTGCTCTTGCTGAATACCTCCTTCAAATCCCAGTACTCTGTGGGAACTTGAGATAGCTCGGTGAGATCAGGGGGCTCGGCAGGAGACACAGGAGAGCTAGAGAGCAGACAAGAGGCATGGCATGCAGGGCCCCATTCCACAACCTGGCTAGTGACCCAGTCTATACGAGGGTTGTGGCGGGTAAGCCAAGGAAGACCTAGAATAACTGGGAACTCAGGTGAAGGAATCAGGTGCAGGGATATTTCTTCCTTGTGACCTTGAGACTGGAGGAAGACTGGAGAAGTAACTTGGGTGACTCTTCCATCACCTAACGCTTGGCCATCGAGGGCAGACACAGACAGTGGGACTTCAAGAGGCGCAGTCGGGACATTGATGCTTTGGGCGAAGTGGATATCCATAAAGTTTCCAGCCGCCCCTGAGTCTAACAAAGCTTGATAAGAGTGGACGGACTCACCCCAGGAGATGGAGACCGGGATGTAGATTCCTTGGCCTGGGAGTCCGGGAGAGAGGGTAGGCCCCATCACAACCCTCCCTCGGCTGGACGGGGCGGTCCTTTTCCCAAGAGCTCAGGACATGATGCTTGGAAGTGACCAGGCTTGCCACAGTAGATGCAGCACTTGTCCCTCCTTCTGCGCTCCCTCTCGGCTATGGAGAGACGAGTACGGCCAACTTGCATGGGCTCTGAACAGTCACTGGAGGAGGTAGACGGGCTCCATGTAGAGGCAGTGAGGCCGGGGAGACTCAGGACTTGGCGGCGTTCTCTAATCCTGTTGTCCAGACGAATAGCATGTGAGATCAGAGTTTTGAGGTCACTTGGGCATCCAATAGAGGCCAGACCGTCTTTGATGGGGTCAGACAAACCATGGTGAAAGGCTGAAACCAGGGCAGCCTCATTTCATCCGCTGACTGCTGCGAGCATCCGGAACGATATGGTGTAGTCTGCGACGCTTCCTCCTTGCCGGATGGACATGAGCTTTCTGGCTGCATCGGTACTGATGTCCGCCTGGTCGAAGACCCGAAGCATCTCTTCAGTAAACAGTTCAAAATCAGAGCACTCGGGTCCCTGTCTCTGCCAGATAGCTGTTGCCCAAGCTCGTGCCTTACCAGCTAACAAGGTTATCACAAAGGCGATCTTGCGGCAATCCGTAGTGTAGGTGGTAGGCTGGAGCTCAAAGGTGAGTTGGCACTGGGTAAGGAACTCCCAGCACTCATCGTGCTTGCCGTCATACCTCTGTGGTGCAGGAAGGCTGGGTTCGTGAGGTGAAGGAGACAGTGTGGCGGGAGGCACTGGAGCAGGATGAGGAGATGCAGGCAGAGGTGTCAGCTGTGCCAGGGTTTTCCCAATTTGCTGAAGCAGTACCTCGTGGCGAGCAAGGGCCTCACATTGGCTTGTGAGCGTTCGTCCATGAGCGTCCATGGTCGCTCCGAAGCGTGTTGGAGCTGCCATAATTCCCTGAAGGTTGGCCGGGTAGACAGTTGAAGCAGCCTCTGCTGAGTCGGTCATGACGGAGTCTTTCTGTTAGGGTTTTGCTGGGATTTGAACCCGGTCGCTGGCGTGATAATCCAGCAAACCCCCACTAGGCCACCAGGGGGATGACTCAAGTGCAGAGGCGTGAGGCGAAAGTAGAGTATCAAAAACTGTTTATTTACACTATATACAGTCCAAAGGAAAAAACAAAAGGATAATCCAAAAGCTCAGAAGATGTACAAAAAACAAAAATATCCAAAGGGTCAAAGTCCAAAATCCAACTAAGAAAAGAAGAGGCAAAAACTAAAACGCTCAGAAGATCAAAAGGTCAAAACAAAATCCACAAAGTCCAAAAGAAAGAAGCAAAAACCAAGAATACAAAGACACAGGCAAGGTACATGGGACAGAGGGAACTAGCACTAATAGCATAGCATAGGAAAAAGACTCCGTGACAAGGGAACAAACAGAGGGGTATTTATACACACACTAATTAAGGAACAGGGCGGGGCAGGAAACAGGCAATGATGACAAACACAAAAACACAGTGGCGGCCTCTAGAGGCCAAAACAAACATGACAAGATGGAAATAACAGCGGCCTCTAGAGGCCAAAACAGTCCCAGTCCTAACACCATCAGAAACTTGAACACGACTTGGGACTTACAATAGGACAATGAACCCAAACATGCATCAGAGCTGGTTGTGGAAGATAAAGCAGGCTAGCATTAAGCTTAAAACAAGCCCTGACTTCAACCTTATTGAAAATATATGGACTGTGCTTATAAGTCGAGTTCATGCCAAGAAAAAAAAAAAAAATTTAATTGAACTCTACCAATTCTACCATGAAGAGTCGTGAAATATCCAACCAGAATTCTGCCAGAAGCTTGTTCATGGTAAGCAAAAATGTTTGGTCAAGGTGAATCTTGCGAAGAGACATTTTTTTTACCCAAATATTAGGTGTGCCGAACGTATATTTTTGACCCTGTATGTATAATTTTGACCCTGTGTTGATTTCAGAAAACCCAAAGAAAATTAAAACTTGTGCACCAAATTCTAGTGTTTTTTTTAGTTTATGCTGTACATTCTGCTACAGAAAAAGAACAGTTAAAAGAAATTACTGAAAACCCATGACATTCATATCCAAGATGACATTCATGCCACTGTATGTAAACTTCTGACCACAACTGTATATCCCATTCAGCTAGCATGATATTGAATGAGTCGAAGACTCGTTCAATATCATGCTAGCTGAATGGAATATATCTGATATACCACTCAACGCCAGCCAATATTATTTAATTATTTTAGCTAGGACAAACAAAACAAAAATTCTCCTTACCTCCCGCAATGCTTTGGAAGGGGAAAATTTGGAGGTCTGAGCAATACCGGCAGGGGTCTGAAATCATCCAGCCAAAGAGAGGAAGAAGTAAAGGACAGGACAGAGTAAACATATAGTGTATGTGGAATACATTTGAATGGATTTAAGGCTCAAAAAGCAAACATACGGTCCAGGAGCTTTCATGCTGACAGTGCGATTACAGGAGAGGCAGCAGGACCCTGTGAACTGGCTGTTAATAAGAAGGAACGATTATTATTATTATTATTATTATTGTTATTAAGAAGAAGTAGAAGAATAAGAGAATGGGAATAATACGACTCCAGGATTTGAGAAGTCAGAACACTGGCTGCTATATTTTTTATGTACTGTATCCTGCAGATAAGTTTTTGTCTAAACAGCAAAATAGAAGAGCATTTCAGTTATCTAATCTGGAGTAAACAAATGTATTTGTTGAATATATTGGTGACATTTACAGAAAAAATGGCAGACATAGTTGCAAAATGTTGCCTATTACAGGGTTAAGAGTAAAAGCAACAGGGCTGTACCAGTAACTCAAAACCCACTGTAGACTTTTTGTATTATTATAATGGCATACAACATAAAATGCCTTAAAATAAAACTTTCTGTGACGTGTAGGACCCAAAAGCCCTATGGAAAAGGGTTGTACGGTTTATTGATCGTTATGAGGTACTAAATTTGGTCTGCAACCACTTGTTCCAATACCTTAGTCAAAAACGGTGAATACAGTGGCATAGCTGAAACTACTTTGGCTTTAAATGGGGCAAACACATACTATACAAGTGAGCAGGAAACATATAGATATAATTTAAAACATATTCACATCAAAACATAGCAGCATCTTTGAGAGTATGGCAATAGAGGAAAAAGCTATGAAGGATTTGGACTGACATTGTTTACATTACTCACGTCTTGACAACAGCAGCATCATTACAGGGTGGGGAAAGTTGGGCCTCTAGCTGCTTCTGAATTTTTGTCTGGCAATTCTTTACCTGCTTCTTCAGAGGTTCCAGCTCAGTGCGGTTCAACTGAAATGAAAAATACACAACATTACGATCTGACGTATATTCAGAGATTATCAGAGCCTTGCTTTTTACCTATAGCTTCAGATATCCTTCTGATTTTACAGACTATGAAAGTACGTGTCATTCCTAGTTTAAGTAGAGCTACAGCAGTCCACATTTAATGTCTTCTATTATTCATTTAATGTTTTCTAGAATATGATTTACCTCACAAATGGCTTGTTGAGTAAAGTCAAATGTGCTAGGCTAAGCAATCACTGAACAATTTTGACAGGAATGGGAAATCTATACGGTGATATTTTGGCGAGTTACATTACTAATAGCACCAAAAAAGATTTTTCGTGTTAAGTCACAGGTTTGTTCTGTTCACCTTGCAGTCCAGTTCCACGGAGATTTTCTCAATAACCTTATTATAATTCTCCTCATGCTCTGTGATGTTGGGTAGATCCTGCAACATCCTGTTCAGCCGTTCTATTGTTGCTTCACACACCAGGACCCGTGCCTCCAGTGCCTGCATATCTGCTGTCTGAATGTGGGAGAAAAGTTTCAGCCACTGAAAGTGACATTGGATGGACTTTGTATTTGATGTGTTATAATTTAAGACACTCACAATGCCTTTATCTCCACTTTTCATTGCCTTCTTGTCTGCCTTCTTCTCGTCCAGCTCCTTCACAGTCTTGTACAGGTGCTGAGAGATAAGCATATTAGTACATGTATTATTCTGTGTATAATAGTGGCACTCCAGTGCCAGTCTTGTACTGTATTTTCCATGCTTTAAATCAAACTCAGTATTCCTTACCGCAATATGACTTTGTTCCTGCTCACGTTCCTTCATCAGCTCGGTGATTTTAAAATGGAGTGCTTCATACTCAGCCTGTACTCGTAATCAAATACACATAAAAACACTCACTCAATCTCAGTAACTTTTATTGTGAAGATTCTGAGGCCTATCCCATGAACACTGTGCATGAGGTGGGGAAACACCACGAATGGGGCACAAGAGTTTATTGTAGTGTATTAGTATAAATACACTATAATATTTATACTAATAAATATATTTATTATATAATATTTAGTATATTATATTTATTATATAATATACACAGCACAGTGGTGGGTGGTGCAGTGGTTAACACTGTCACCTCACAGCAAGAAGGTTCTGGGTTTGAACCTCATGGCCAACAGGGGCCTTTCTGTGTGGAGTTTGTATGTTCTCCCCATGTCTATGTGGGTTTCCTCTGGGTGCTCCAGTTTCCCCCACAGTTCAGAAACGTGCAGATTAGGTACAATGGGGGCCACTGTAATTGGCGCAAGCTGTTGGGGTTTCCCAGCCATAATGTGTATATATATTATATATCGCTCTGGCAAAGCTAATAAATTAAATTAAATACAAAGGTGACTGTAGAAAATCGCACGCGAGGATTGGTCAAGAAATTCAGACTATTTCTCAATAATCACCTCAAGCGACTCGGCAAAATGGCGGCCAATCACTGTCACTGTAAGAGAGGAAGAATTACAAATACAGTGCCTTGAAAAAGTATTCATACCCCTTGAACTTTTTCACATTTTTCCACCTTAAAACCACGAACTTAAAAGTTTTTTATTGAGATGTTATGTGATAGACCAACACAGAGTAGCACATAATTGTGAAGTGAAACAAAAATGATAGTCTTCAAAATTTTAAACAAATAAAAATCTGAAAAATGTGGTGTGCATTAGTATTCAGCCCCCTGCACTCTGATACCTCTAAATACAATCCAGTACAATCAATTGCCTTCAGAAGTCATCTAATTAGTTAATAGAGTCCTACTGTGTGTAATTTACTCTCAGCATAAATACACTTGTTCTGTGAAGGCCTCAGTGGTTTGTTAGAGAACACTGAAGAACAAACAGCATCATGAAGACCAAAGAACTCACCAGACAGGTCAGGGATAAAGTTCTGGAGAAGTTTAAAGCAGGGTTAGGTTATAAAAAAATATCCCAAGCTCTGAACATCTCAAGAAGCACTGTTCAGTCCATCATTCAAAAATGGAAAAAGTATGGCACAACTGCAAACCTACCAAGACATGGCCGTCCACCTAAACTGACAGAGCGAGCAAGGAGAGCACTGGTCAGAGAAGCAGCCAAGAGGCCCATGATCACTCTGGAGGAGCTGCAGAAATCCACAGCTCAGGTGGGAGAATCTGTGCACAGGACAACTATAAGTCGTACACTCCACAAATCTGGCCTTTTTGGAAGAATGGCAAGAAGAAAGCCATTGTTGAAAGACAGGCATAAGAAGCCATGTAGGGGACACAGTAAACATGTGGAAGAAGGTGCTTTGGTCAGATGAGACCAAAGGTGAACTTTTTGGCCTAAATGCAAAGCGCTATGTGTGGCAGAAAACTAACACTGCTCATCACCCTGCACACACCATCCCCACTGTGAAACATGGTGGTGGCACGTTCATGCTATGGGGATGCTTTTCTTCAGCAGGGACAGGGAAGCTGGCCAGAGTTGATGGGAAGATGGATGGAGCTAAATACAAGGCAATCCTGGAAGAAAACCTGTTGGAGGCTGCAAGACTTGACACTCAGTACGTTTACATGCACGTCCAAATCGAGCTACTGTCGGTAATCGAGCAAAGGGTCCCAGCAGGGGTGCCAGAGAAATCCAATCCTACATGCACAAGTGAAATCGGGCTATTGTGCAAGGTGCATTGTGCACCCGAGCCACACGTGGCGCTACACGCCCCATCGTGTTGGTTCACTTCCGGTTGTCATCATGAAGAAGAGCTATAGTGTTGCCAGATACTGCTGACGTATTCCAGCCCAAAACATGTTCAAATCCGCTAAAATGCACTTAAAACCCCCCAATCTGGCAACACTGGCAGTTCCGTGTTCAAGCTGTTCGGCTTGCTCTAACAGACTGTATGGCTACAAACTGTCCGGCGCAGACCACTGTTTTGTAAGACAACTTATTTTGCGCAATAATATTTTTCTAAAGTCCATTTTTTGCTTACAAAAAAAATTTTTTTTTTGCTTACAATTTAACTTATGTCTTAATAAACACACAAAAAGTTCAACTGTTTTGTTTTTATTGACATTCTTCAGATGTTGGACATATATTTGTGTGTATATACACACACACACACACACACACACACACACACAAATACAATGACTTGTTTATGTACACAATTCACAGCTATGCAACAGCTGTACAGATGTATTTGGTGATACAGTAAGTGAGCTAAATTTTAACAGTGCAAACAATGCCACAAAAAGAAAAGATTCATGCCATTGTCATGATTCGTTGTCATGCCGACCAAGGCTGTTGTGTTTCCCTTGTGGTCTCGTCACTCGTCACTTCCGGAAGGGGCAGTGCTGAAGTAAGTAGCTCGAATACGTAGCTCAATAGGGTATACATGCACTAAGTAGCTCGGCAGAAATCGCATAATCTAGGTCGTGTAGCTCGATTCCGAGAAATCAAGTTCGGTTCAATTTCAGCCGAATTAAGGTGTATACATGGCATTTTGAACTTCGATTTCAGTCGAGCAACGGCAGAAATTCGATTCTCTCTATGTGCATGTAAACGCACTGACTGGGAAGGAGATTCACCTTCCAGCAAGACAATGACCCTAAACATACAGCCAGAGCTCCAATGGAATGGTTTAGATCAAAGAATATTCATGTGTTAGAATGGCCCAGTCAAAGTCCAGACCTAAATCCCATTGAGCATCTGTGGCAAGACTTGACAATTGCTGTTCACAGACGCCCTCCATCCAATCTGGCTGAGCTTGAGCTATTTTGCAAAGAACAATGGGCAAAAATTTCAGTGTCTAGATGTGCAAAGCTGGTAGAGACATACCACAAAAGACTTGCAGCTGTAATTGCAGCAAAAGGTGGTTCTACAGAGTATTGACGCAGGGGGGCTGAATACTAATGCACATCACATTTTTTCAGATTTTTATTTGTTTAAAATTTTGAAGACCATTTATCATTTTCATTTCACTTCACAATTATGTGCTACTCTGTGTTGGTCTATCACATAAAATCTCAATAAAAAACTTTTAAGTTCGTGGTTGTAAGGTGGAAAAATGTGAAAAAGTTCAAGGGGTATTAATACTTTTTCAAGGCACTGTATTATGAAAGAAAATGCTGTTCCTAAAAGCATTAAAGATGCTACGAAGTTTGGTCTAAAACTATTCAAAGGTAAGGTGGAATTGTGATTTATTTTATCGAGTTCAAAACAAAAGTATTTTATGGGGGTCGGCATAGATAAGTGACAAGTCTGCGCCGTGCCGTTATTACATTTGCATGCCACTTCTGAAGTTTGAAAATTATTTTTTTTAACATGATTTAAATTTTTTTTAATAATCACCTGTATATTTATACTAAAACAATTATCTGCCTCAGGCTCAGTGAATATCAGTGAACAATAACTGAGACGAAGTTGAGGTTATTATTCACCGATAATAACAGTGAATAATAACTGAGACGAAGTTGAGGTTATTATTCACTGATATTCACGTCACCTTCAGCAAATAATTGTTAAATATTGCTCAAAGGCTCACACAGTTATTTACACATTGGGGCAATTTATCTTACAGTCAACATACTGCCATGTTTTTGGGAGGCAGAAGGAAACTGGAGAACCTGGAGCAAACATTGGAGGAATAAACCCCACAAAACATGTACAATAACCTGCTCTTAGGCTCAAAACCAAGACCACCGAACCCCTTCTGAAGCTGATGTGGCAATGCAACCTGCTGTGCCACCACACCACATAAAAACAGATATAGATGAAACTTCAAGCTTATGAGGATTGTTATCAATACCAACAGATATGCAAAATTATGGAAGTGCAACCAGAAAGATAGCATTTTCAAGCCTATGAAAACAAAAACCTTTTTAATAACCCTGTCTCATGATTGGTAAATATTATATATATATATATATATATATATATATATATATATATATATATATATATATACACACACACATATACACACAACCCCGATTCCAAAAAAGTTGGGACAAAGTACAAATTGTAAATAAAAACGGAATGCAATAATTTACAAATCTCAAAAACTGATGTATTCACAATAGAACATAGACAACATATCAAATGTCGAAAGTGAGACATTTTGAAATTTCATGCCAAATATTGGCTCATCTGAAATTTCATGACAGCAACACATCTCAAAAAAGTCGGGACAGGGGCAATAAGAGGCTGGAAAAGTTAAAGGTACAAAAAAGGAACAGCTGGAGGACCAAATTGCAACTCATTAGGTCAATTGGCAATAGGTCATTAACATGACTGGGTATAAAAAGAGCATCTTGGAGTGGCAGCGGCTCTCAGAAGTAAAGACGGGAAGAGGATCACCAATCCCCCTAATTCTGCGCCAACAAATAGTGGAGCAATATCAGAAAGGAGTTCGACAGTGTAAAATTGCAAAGAGTTTGAACATATCATCATCTACAGTGCATAATATCATCAAAAGATTCAGAGAATCTGGAAGAATCTCTGTGCATAAGGGTCAAGGCTGGAAAACCATACTGGGTGCCTGTGACCTTCGGGCCCTTAGACGGCACTGCATCACATACAGGCATGCTTCTGTACTGGAAATCACAAAATGGGCTCAGGAATATTTCCAGAGAACATTATCTGTGAACACAATTCACCGTGCCATCCGCTGTTCCCAGCAAAAACTCTATAGTTCAAAGAAGAAGCCGTATCTAAACATGATCCAGAAGCGCAGATGTCTTCTCTGGGCCAAGGCTCATTTAAAATGGACTGTGGCAAAGTGGAAAACTGTTCTGTGGTCAGACGAATCAAAATTTGAAGTTCTTTATGGAAATCAGGGATGCCGTGTCATTCGGACTAAAGAGGAGAAGGACGACCCAAGTTGTTATCAGCGCTCAGTTCAGAAGCCTGCATCTCTGATGGTATGGGGTTGCATTAGTGCGTGTGGCATGGGCAGCTTACACATCTGGAAAGACACCATCAATGCTGAAAGGTATATCCAGGTTCTAGAGCAACATATGCTCCCATCCAGACGATGTCTCTTTCAGGGAAGACCTTGCATTTTCCAACATGACAATGCCAAACCACATACTGCATCAATTACAGCATCATGGCTGCATAGAAGAAGGGTCCGGGTACTGAACTGGCCAGCCTGCAGTCCAGATCTTTCACCCATAGAAAACATTTGGCGCATCATAAAACGGAAGATACGACAAAAAAGACCTAAGACAGTTGAGCAACTAGAATCCTACATTAGACAAGAATGGGTTAACATTCCTATCCCTAAACTTGAGCAACTTGTCTCCTCAGTCCCCAGACGTTTACAGACTGTTGTAAAGAGAAAAGGGGATGTCTCACAGTGGTAAACATGGCCTTGTCCCAACTTTTTTGAGATGTGTTGTTGTCATGAAATTTAAAATCACCTAATTTTTCTCTTTAAATGATACATTTTCTCAGTTTAAACATTTGATATGTCATCTATGTTCTATTCTGAATAAAATATGGAATTTTGAAACTTCCACATCATTGCATTCCATTTTTATTTACAATTTATACTTTGTTCCAACTTTTTTGGAATCGGGGTTGTATATATATATCTCAAAAGATCAAAAGATCGATCCACGATCCGATATCGATTCACGTTCAAAAAATACGAGATCGATTCAAAAATGTGTGGCTCGATCTCTTCCAGGTGGCTATAGGCACTATTTTCTCGACCGCGCAAGGACTGCTATAAAAAGCGGGTGCCGGCAAACGAAACCGAAACTTAAGAGCGTGAGATGGCTGAAGCTGCACAGCTAAAATCACTGCCTGGCCTGAAAGCTGATGTATGGCATTACTTTGGATTCAAACATTACGAGGACAGAGACGAACTCGACAGAACAAAAGCAGTGTGCAAACTGTGCCACACAGAGTTCAAATATAGTGGCAATACAACCAATCTCCGCAACCACTTATCCAGACACCACGCAGACACAGTTTCAGCTAAATCTGCGGCGAATCAAACTGCACTGGAGAAGGCATTTGGTGTTAAATTTCCTTCAAATTCTCAGCGTGCCTTGAGCATAACCAAGGGTGTCGGAATATTTATTAGTAAAGACCTACGCCCCTACAGTGTCGTAGAAAATGCTGGATTCAAACTACTGGTGAAGAGACTGGAACCACGCTATGTCCTGCCCAGTCGCAAACATTTGAGCGAAACTGTTATCCCAAAAATGTATGCGAAAACAAAAGACACACTTGCACATTCACTGAAGTCTGCCGAGAGGGTGGTGTTGACCTGCGACTGCTGGACCTCAAGAAATACTGTGTCATATCTGCTCAAAGGAGCTGCCTCACTCCACAGCATGTAGACCAGCTCCTTTTCCTCCAGAAAAATTACACAATTCCTGAAGACTAGGAGTCTTATCAGTCAAGCATAATTTCTTACACTTTGCTGTGGTTGCTGAGCTACTGTTTTTTATTTTCTTTGTGGTCATTGTTGATTAGTTCTGGTCATTGTTTTAATCCTGCCATGGGTATGTTAATCAACCAAAAGATGGCCGCCAACTGTCATGGTTACACTCTGAGACTTATCAGTCAAGCATCATTTCTTACACAATTGCTGTGGTTGCTGAGGTGCTTTTTTTTCTTTGTGGTCAGAAACCCTGCCATGGGTATGTTATTCAACCAAAAGAGGGCCACCGAATGTCATGGTTTTGATTTAGAATTCAAATAAAACCTGGATTTTTTTCATTCCAAAATAAATCCTTTAAATCCTTGACTCTTCTCTCTCTGTGTGTCCCTCTTACACATACACAGATACATGCACAAACACATATGGGGCTGTTCCTGTCAATAGGGACAGTTTTTACTTTAAAGTGACAATCCAGCAATATCTAAGTAGATCGATATCGAATCGCAGATCGAATCGCATCGTGACCTTATGAATCGGAATCGAATCGATCCAGGAAATCTGGATCGATTCCCAGCCCTAATACACACACACACGATTTTGATTATGATTGTGCAAATGTATAAATGATACAAAGCTGTGTGTCTGAACTCACAAGGTTAGTGGTTTGGAATGTCCGGCCACTGGTTTCCTGCTTCATAAGACCAGCAACGATGCTCTCCAGATTCTCAAAGCGGTCAAACAGCTCACTTGTATTCATGCTCCGATCCACCAAGCCCAATAGCCGTCGGGGCTGTAACTGCTCGAGAGTTCTCTGATCCACCGAGCCCGATAGCCGCTGGGGCTCTCGCTGCTCAAGAGTTCTCTGATCTAGCGAGCCAGATAGCCGTTGGGGTTGTAGCTGCTCAAGAGTTCTCTGATCCACTGAGCCAGATAGCCATTGTGGCTGTGGCTGCTCAAGAGTTCTCTGATCCACCAAGCCTGATAGCCGTTGGGGCTCTCGCTGCTCGAGAGTTCTCTGATCTAGCGAGCCAGATAGCCGTTGGGGTTGTAGCTGCTCAAGAGTTCTCTGATCCACCGAGCCCGATAGCAGTTGGGGCTGCAGTTGCTCGAGAGTTCTATGATCCACCGAGCCCGATAGCCGTTGGGGCTGTAGCTGCTCGAGAGTTCGCTGATCCACTGAGCCTGATAGCCGTTGGGGCTCTCGCTGCTCGAGAGTTCTCTGATCCACCAAGCCAGATTGCCGTTGGGGCTCTCGCTGCTCGAGAGTTCTCTGATCCACCAAGCCAGATTGCCGTTGGGGCTCTAACTGTTCGAGAGTTCTCTGATCCACCGAGCCTGATAGTCGTTGAGGCTCTAGCCCCTTGAGAGTTCTCTGATCCACTGAGCCTGATAGCCATTGGGGCTCTAACTGCTCGAGAGTTCTCTGATCCACCGAGCCTGATAGCCGTTGGGGCTCTCGCTGCTCAAGAGTTCTCTGATTCACCGAGCCAGATAGCTGTTGGGGCTGTAGCTGCCCGCGAGTTCGCTGATCCACCGAGCCCGATAGCTGCTGCGGCTCTCGCTGCTCGAGAGTTCTCTGATCCACTGAGCCCGACAGCCGTTGGGGCTCTAGCTGCTCAAGGGTTCTTTGATCCACCGGGCCTGATAGCCTTTGGGCCTCTAGCTGCTCAAGGGTTCTTTGATCCACCATGCCTGATAGCCTTTGGGGCTCTAGCTGCTCAAGGGTTCTCTGATCCACCGAGCCTGATAGCTGTTGGGGCTGTAGCTGCTCACGAGTTCGCTGATCCACTGAGCCCGACAGCCGTTGGGGCTGTAGCTGCTCACGAGTTCGCTGATCCACCGAGCCCGATAGCCGTTGGGGCTCTAGCTGCTCGAGGGTTCTCTGATCCACCGAGCCCGACAGACGTTGGGGCTCTAGCTGCTCAAGGGTTCTTTGATCCACCATGCCCGATAGCCTTTGGGGCTCTAGCTGCTTGAGAGTTCTCTGATCCACCAAGCCTGATAGCTGTGCAGGTTGAGCAGTACCTTCCTCACCCAATGAACCTGCTGGGGATTCCTGATCTCCCTGCTGTTGGCTCGATGACAGCATAGAGGATAAAGATGCCATCTTATTATCTAGCATGGCCTGGAGGCTGTCCTGCTACAGATAGACAGCAAGAAAAGTGGCATCAGTATATCAAAATGTAAGAAAACTATAACCAGTTAATTAAAATTTCTCTTCTCTTTCTGACCTTATCCTGCATTTCCTTATCTAGGCCTCTATTCTGGTCCACTCTGAGAGCCAGCAGTTCTTGCTTCACATTTTGCATCTCCTTTTCCAGCTTCTGCACTGCATTCCTGTCAAATTGTGTGTGACAACGTAAGAAAGATTGTGAGGATGTATTTAATAGGCAACTGTGCCAGTGAGGACTGAACCAATGAGGACTGAACCATTCTCTATAATTTTTTATTATATACTATGTTTTCAGGTTTTCACATACACATCTTGACATTAAAGTAACCTTGATCTCAAAACAATGATTTTTAAATATTTCTTTTGGATGGCTGACTCTGGTTATACAGACTGGTGTTTAGGTCAAACTTGTGGACCTGCTGCACATTTTTCAATTTCTATATACATCTATGAACTATTTTTTGAGAAGTTTGAATATCGTGAACAAAATCATGCAAAAACACAAATCAAATCTCAAGACAATGAAATTCTCATGTGACAAACGCAAGCTAATTTATGAGCAGTTAATTGGAGAATCAGATATTTGGTACAGCAGAAGAACATGAAAGCATATATTCATAGATCAGTAAATTTTTAGTTAAAGGTTAACTAAAGTTAACCGCCCGTCTACTGTCTTCTCCATACACGAGCTCACAGACACCCATGACTGACTAGTGTTGTTGTGATTGAGAGATGAGAGAGAGTGCGTCATCCCACCCAGGAAACATGGCCAATATTGATCCCTTTGCTACCGGCTACAGATAGCTGTGGCATCATTACACAGAATAAACAGAGTTAAAATTTAAAAATACATGCGTATTTCAGCCCTGTCAATAACTTTTGGGGTAGGGGGAATTTGGAATAGAGCAGTAGGCAGACCCTGCTACTGATATTTTAAAAAATATTTTCACATTTTTTAAATATAGATATAAAATAGTGCATTTTATGTGAACCAGAATACAACATTTTGCATCTCAGAGTCAATAATATGTTGTTCTTTATCTCATGATTTAAGGGGGTAATATGTGAAAAATATAAAATTAATGAAAATGAAAGTAAAGCCTCTCTGATGATTTCATGCCAATTTGACCCATTTTCAAGTTTTATTGGTCAATCATGGGTCAACTTATATGTAATACATTCATGAATTGTCATTGCCTCTTTCTATCTCAAAAGCCAATGGACTGCGCTGGAGATGTCAGATCACACTGCATTGGAGCAGCGCCAACTGTGACTGTACAGTCCAATTCTTGAGTGGTAATCTTTGCCACAGATGCTGCATATGCATGCTGTTGGTAGCAAGGGTGTGGAGGATGCCCTTGTTCTTTGTTGTTCCCTTCTGTCGTGCCACAGCTGTTGCCTCCTGGCCCTAGCTCTCTTAATACTGATTTGAATTATATTACACCAATTGCTACAGTCAAGTGCAGCTGTTTCCCATGAGTCGAGGTTGATTCTGGCAGACTTCATGTCCCTCTTGAACATGTCCTTATAACGCAGCATTGGACAGCCAACTGGTCTTGAGCCTGATGCAAGGTCACCATAGAGAACATCCTTTAAGAGGTATCCTTCCTCCATGCGATGAACATGGCCAAGTCATCGAAGGCATCTCTGGGACAGCAACATGAACATGCTTGGAGTGTTTGTCTGCTTGAGGACATCCTTGTTCAGTACCCTGTCCCTCCAGGATATGGACCCTTTTCATGTGACGTCACGACAAACGCGGCCGCCATTTTGGACATGTACTACCAGTAGTTTACCACAGCCAGCATTGAGGAACGGCAGCAAAGAAAGTGTTTATTTTCAGCAAGACTTCCATCATGCCACTATATTGTTGTGCACCTGGATGTAGTAACCATCAACAAACAAGGCAAGGGTTATCATTTTATCGGATCCCGGTAGATGCTGACCGACGGAGAAGATGGATAGCGGCCATAAACAGGAAAGATTGGCAGCCCTCGGCATACCAGCGCTTGTGCAGTGACCACTTTGTTGGAGGTAAGACGAATAAAATTAGCCAGAAAAGGCATTACATTGCTGTTAACATTCTGTGGCGGCGAGTGTGTAACCAAATAGGCTAAAATAACCCATTGTAACCTCTTTGTTCTTCTGTAGTAGCTATTAGCTAACGACATTAGCTAGCGTTGTGTTCCTTTGCTGTTGGTAGACTGTAGGACAGATCAGAGGCAGTGTCCTACAAACAGTGCTTAATTTGAGGGGGAGCAAGCCGGAGCGTGCTCCGGAACCTCGGGCGTTGGCTCCGGCAGCTATTTACACTGGATCCAGTGATCCGACACCTCTTTTGACTATGTAACAACAAAAAAAAAAAAACCCAAATAATTAAATAAAAAAATGCAAGTTTATTTAGTGTTAATGTCTGATTTTGATATGTCTTGTTGGTGATTTCTCTCATGAAACGACATCCACAAAATATCTGCAGATGAACTTAATTTGCAGTGTTATTACAAAACATGCCCAGAAGCACAGCGCCGCCCCCCTCCCCCCCTCTTTTTTTTCCGCACCGGAGCCGCTCATCCTCTGCGCTCCGGGACCTCCCACTTTACAAATTAAGCACTGCCTACAAATAAGTGTTCAAAACAAGAGGAACATGTATTTGTCTCTTAAATCCAGGCCGTTCCCTGTAATCTGTAACAACGGTTGGAGAAAGTAATGGCAAATAGTGAGTGCACAAACCATAGAAGGTAAACTGTACACAGCGCCAGGGCAGTGTGATGGTATGTCTACTTTTAGATTGTGTTAGCTTATCAATGAACACACTCGTCACTTGACGAGTTTCACGTCTTTACGACGGATACTTAAATGTGTGTTAGGTATTATTGTTGCAGTCTAAGCAGTCATTGTAGCAGCTAGATGAGCAAGAACCGAAAGGGTCTGTGCCATAAACTGTTATTTCTGTACGGCGTTGCTAATGTGTCGTTACTGTTGTTATTTCTCCCTCTGCTCGCCCTATAAATGCCCTACGTCGCTGGATAGCGAAGGTGTTTTCTGCATCTCGCTACTTTTTCTTGTATGTTCTCTGTTTGTCGCCTTCCTCGCATTCAAACCAATTCGAGCCGAAGTCCGCTACATGTCCAAAATGGTGGTCGCGTTTACGAAGGTCACGTGACTGAAAAGGGTCTATACCCAAGATGTGATGCAGACAACACAGATGGAAGCCGTTGAGGCGACGTTCCTGTCGGGTATAAGCTGTCCAGGTTTCACTGCCATAGAGTACGGTGCTCAACACACAGGTGTTGTACACCAAGAGCTTGGTGTTTGTGGTCAGTTTGTTGTTTTCCCACTCTTTTGGACATTCTTGACATGGCAGATGCTGGTCTGCTGATCCGCTTGCTGACCTCGGCCTCAAAGGACAGGTTGTTAGAGACTGTAGAACCAAGGTAAATGAAGTTCTTGACCACCTCCAAGGTGTAGTCCCCTATGGAGTTGCTGGGCACTTCACTTATATCCTGACCCATCATATTTGTTTTCTTCAGGCTGATTTTAAGACCAAATTCATTGCAGGCAGGAACCAGGAGGTTGATCAGTCTCTGAAGTCCTTCCTCTGTGTGGAAGGCCAGGGCAACATCGCCAGCAAAGAGCATTTCTCAGAGCATGACCTGGCGGACTTTGGTCTTGGCTGGGAGGTGGGAGAAATTGAACAGCTTGCTGTCTAAACACATGTAGCGAAACACTCCATCTTCTGATGCACTGAATTCATAAGACAGCAGCAGCAGGGAGAAGAAGATCCCAAAAAGGGTGGGGGCAAGGACACAACTTTGCTTCACTCTGCTGTTAATCAGGATGGGGCGGAAGAGGGACCTTCGAACAGCACCATGCTCTTCATATCCTCATGGAACAACGATAATCAATTTCTGCAACTTCTGTGGGCATCCTACCTTCTCAAGGATCTTGAAGAGGTCCTTTCTGCTCATAAGGTCAAATGCCTTATTCAAATCTATAAAAGCGATATACAAGGGCTGCTTTTGTTTGCAGCACTTCTTCTGCATTTTTCTCAGTGTGAAGATCATGTCAGTGGTAGCCCTCTGTGCTCTGAAAACACACTGGGACTCAGGGTAAACTCATTCAGCAAGTTGTTGCAATCTCTTCAGAGCAACCTGGGTGAATGCCTTTCCCACAGTACTCAGCAGTGAAATCCCTCAGAAGTTATTGCAATCATTATGATCCCCCTTGTTCTTGTATAAAGTGACAATGTTTGCATCATGCATATCATGGGATACTGAGCCTTCCTCCCAGCACTGACAGAGGAGTTTATGGAGCTGGTGCAGGAGGGTGGATTTAGCACACTGTAGCACTTCTGCTGGAATGCCATCTCTTCCTGGCGCCTTGCCGTGTGCAAGGGAGTTGATTGATGGCTGTGCTCATCTCTGTCTTTGTTGGTGTTGTGTCAAGCTCCTCCATGACTGGTAGGCTGGGGATACTGCTGATGGCTGCCTCTGTGACTACATTCTCTCTTGAGTACAGGTCTTGACAGTGTTCTGTCCATCGTTCAATCTGTTCATTTTGGTTTGTGATGAGGTTACCTGTGGATGATGTTAGGGGAGTTGTTTTCCTTGCATTTGGTCCAAGGGCTTTCTTCCTGCCTTTGTAGACCCCACATGTGTTCCCACTGTTAGTAGCCTGTTGGATGCTGTGACATAAGTTCAGTCAATACAGTTGGCATAGCATCTTTGGTTCTCTGAGCATTGTTATTTGCTGTTCTCAGAGTAGAGAGGTAGCATGCTTGAGTGTGCATGTGGGTCATTCCATGTCAATTCACACAAATGCCCAAAACCTCCCCAGTGACATCTCTTCAATTTGCCTTATTTTAATTTTCTTAGTGCCTTATGATGTCAAATGAAAGAATCCAAAATTTTAGCTTCCTAGCTCGAATGTTTTTTGAGTTATGGCCCTTCAAAGTTTGGGTGCCACGCCCACTTTTGGGGTCTGGGAATTGTACACTTAATTTGCAAGCATTTTTGGAGGCCCATATCTTTTGTTCTAAGGGGAATATAAACCTGTAAATTGCTTTATCTATGTATTCTGGCCCTGTCTATCTGATTCTGCACCTAAAAATAGCACAAGTTTACTAACTTTAGAGATATTAACCCCTTAAAAGTGGATTTTTTTTAATGACAATTTTTTTTTTTGACATTTCAGGGGTCCATATCTTGGAAAGTTTTTGTGTTGATAGGGTTTAAACTGATTTATCATCATATTTGGGAACTCTACTGTGTACTTAGAGAGTTTCAGGGCACTCAGAGCTTTGGTGGGGGTACAGGAGGGCCTCAAATATGGCTTCGGGACAAAATTACCATTTGGTACGTCCTACTTCAGGCCATTAGTTGGCCATGTGGGCACGTGATGACTGGAATGAGCCTTTAACCCTATCAACAGACACCTTTTATCAAACTTTTAAGCCAATAAAAACTTTGATTATCCAACTCCTTCAATATAAACTAAGCATTTGTATATGGTACTATTTTTGCATATTTTCTGAAAAATCCTAAGTCCGGAAAGTAGGTCAACTGTTGTTTTGACTGCCTGTTCATGTTTAAGGTAGTAAAAGCACACCCATATAGTGATTTTAATCTATGGGAAGATTATTTATACCCAATACCCCATTAGTTATATTGACAATTACAAGGGATAAACCCTTTCCCGGCTGTTTCATGATGCTGTTTTTTTTTTTTACATTTGACACCTTTCCCTGTATCCAACCAAACTCTGACCACTATACACTTAATAGTTAAATGCATCTTTCAAACAGGAAAGGGAAAGATGCAAACAAGGGGATGATCCCAAGAAAAACATCCTGGTTGCTTTACTACATTTGTTCTGACGTCCGATCTGGAAGTTAAACCTAGACTCATCAGGTTTTTTTTTTTTCAAGAAAAGGGGAAGGGCCCCTAGCCACTCATGTGGGGAAAATTAGCATATCAGTTAGTAAAAAGGGGAAATACAGTACTAATTGATATGCTAATTTTCCCCACATGAGTGGCTAGGGGCCCCTTCCCCTTTTCTTGAAAAAAAAAAAAAAACCTGATGAGTCTAGGTTTAACTTCCAGATCGGACGTCAGAACAAATGTAGTAAAGCAACCAGGATGTTTTTTTTGGGATCATCCCCTTGTTTGCATCTTTCCCTTTCCTGTTTGAAAGATGCATTTAACTATTAAGTGTATAGTGGTCAGAGTTTGGTTGGATACAGGGAAAGGTGTCAAATGTAAAAAAAAAAAAACAGCATCATGAAACAGCCGGGAAAGGGTTTATCCCTTGTAATTGTCAATATAACTAATGGGGTATTGGGTATAAATAATCTTCCCATAGACTAAAATCACTATATGGGTGTGCTTTTACTACCTTAAACATGAACAGGCAGTCAAAACAACAGTTGACCTACTTTCTGGACTTAGGATTTTTCAGAAAATATGCAAAAATAGTACCATATACAAATGCTTAGTTTATATTGAAGGAGTTGGATAATCAAAGTTTTTATTGACTTAAAAGTTTGATAAAAGGTGTCTGTTGATAGGGTTAAAGGCTCATTCCAGTCACCACGTGCCCACATGGCCAACTAATGGCCTGAAGTAGGACGTACCAAATGGTAATTTTGTCCCGAAGCCATATTTGGGGCCCTCCTGTACCCCCACCAAAGCTCTGAGTGCCCTGAAACTCTCTAAGTACACAGTAGAGTTCCCAAATATGATGATAAATCAGTTTAAACCCTATCAACACAAAAACTTTCCAAGATATGGACCCCTGAAATGTAAAAAAAAAAATGTCATTAAAAAAATCCACTTTTAAGGGGTTAATATCTCTAAAGTTAGTAAACTTGTGCTATTTTTAGGTGCAGAATCTGATAGACATGGCCAGAATACATAGATATAGCAATTTACAGGTTTATATTCCCCTTAGAACAAAAGATATGGGTGTCCAAAAATGCTTGCAAATTAAGTGTACAATTCCCGGACCCCAAAAGTGGGCGTGGCACCCAAACTTTGAAGGGCCAAAATTCAAAAACCGTTCTAGCTAGGAAGCTAAAATTTTGGATTCTTTCTTTTGACATCATAAGGCACTAATAAAATAAATATCAGGCAAACTGAAGAGGTGTCACTGGGGAGGGTGTGTGAATTTACATGGAATGACCCATGTGACAAATAAAGGCTTCCTCTACTTCTTCTTGGCTGATGGCTCCCTCTTGTAGTTCAGCAAAGCTTTGTATTTGGCGTTGATTACAGGTTTCATCACCAAGTGGCTCTCATCAAACCAATCTGGATTTTTTCGTTCTTTTTTGCCGAATGCAGACAAGGCTATGCTGTGGATGGTGTCCCACAGCAAGTTCCATTCCACTTTGGCCATCTCAGTTGCTTATTGGTCCTCCAGGATCTTCATAACAGAGTCATAAGACTGAGTGCAGAGTTAGGCATCAGACATTATTGCAGTGGTGATGTGTGGGGGACCAGAATGCTTGGAGTGGCGGAATTTCTTCAGCAGGAGGCAAACCTTGCTGCGCACCAGAGTGTGATCCATATCACAATCCACACTGTGGTAGCTGCGTGTGGCGAGTACACTATTTATCTGGGCACTTCTGGTGACGATTAAGTCCATGCCAGTAATGGGATCTTGGGTGCATCCAGGATACTCTGTGATGTGGCTTTGTGTTGAAGAACATGCTGCAGATGCATAGTTTGAGATAGGTGCAAAGTTCCAGCAGTCTCTGTCCATTCGTGTTCATTCTGCCAGTGCTGAATTACCCAAGGCAATCAGACCAGGAGTCATGCTCTCCATCCACCCTAGCATTGAAATCCCCAAGCAGAAACAAGTGCTCTGATTCAGGTACCTTTCCAACAGCAGTACCAAGGCCTTCATAAAACTGATCTTAGAACTCCAGAACAGAGCAGAGAGCTGGGGCATAGATTTCAGTATGTTCACGAAGTTTGTGGAAGTAGAAAGTCGCATGGTGAGGATGCGTTCTGTGCTGTTAGACGGTGGTTCTATTATGGACGTGTCTGTGAAGATTCTCAGTCATCCAGGTCATGGTAAACTGTGGGTGGTAAAAGAGAGCAACTGGACTTGCTTGAAGATTCTTGAAGACGTTTCACCTCTCATCCGAAAGGCTTCTTCAGTTCGGTCAGACTGGTAGGGAGCATCAGGTATTTATCCTCTCATGGATGAAAAGCTCATCTAAGGTGTCATTGAGTCATCCTGTTGGTGTGGGTCAACTGGGGGCTGGTTGTGAACGGCCTCGAGAGTCGTTAGGGTGATCAATGGAATGCTGATTCTCTCTGTCCTCCTGTGAGTCACTGAAAACAGCTGGGTTTTGGTGTGCATTCAGTTGTCTGGGAAGCGTGCCAAGGACTGCATTGTAGGTGGCTGATAAATGATGTCTTAGACCCCCACCTCTGTTCAGTGATGGCCGTTCCAGGTTGACAAAAATGGCTTCTTTAACTCCTCGCTCATACCAACGATCCTCTCTGGCTAAAATGCGTACGTTGCAATCCTGAAATGAGTGTCCTTTGTTGTTAAGATGAAGGTAGACAGCAGAGTCCTGGCCTGAGGAACTGGCTCTCCTGTGTTGAGCCATGCGCCTGTGAAGTGGTTGCTTTGTCTCCCCAATATACGAGTCTGTACATTCCTCACTGCACTGAATGGCATACACTACGTTGTCCTGTTTGTGTCTGGGTATTCTGTCCTTAGGGTGGACCAGTTTCTGCTTCAGAGTGTTACTGGGTCTGAAATGTACCGGAATGTTGTGTTTGTAGAAGATCCTCCTGAGTTTCTCAGATAGACCAGAAATGTAGGGAATGACATTTCTTGCGTTTGTTCCTGTTATCCTCCTTGTCCGTTCTGTTCCTTTTTCTGCTCTTGAGGAAAGACCAGTTGGGATACCCGCAGTTCTCAAGTGCTTTCTTGATGTGATGCTGCTCCTTCTCTTTTCCCTCTATCGTTGTAGGGATATTCTGAGCCCTGTGTTGCAAGGTCCTAATGACCCCCAATTTGTGTTCCAGTGGGTGGTGAGAGTCAAAGAGTAGGTACTGGTCTGTGTGTGTGGGTTTCCGGTAGACCTCGATGCTCAGGCTTCTGTCTTGTCTAATGTGTACATCATAATCCAAGAAGGCTAGATTATTCCCACTGACGTCCTCCCGAGTGAAGTTGATGTTAATATCCACTGCATTGATGTGCTTAGAGAAGGCTTCCACCTCATGGGTTTTGATTTTAACCCAGGTGTCATCCACATATCTGAACCAGTGGCTGGGAGCAACTCCTGAAAAAGTGGTCAAAGCTTTATGTTCCACTTCCTCCATGTAAAGATTGGCCACAATAGGGGATACCAGTGAGCCCATGGTGCATCCATGCTTCTGTCTGTAGAAACTTTCATTAAACTGGAAATAAGTGGTAGTCAGGCAGAGGTCAAGTAGCGTGCAAATCTGGTCTGTGGTGAGGTTCGTTCTATCCAATAAGGTGCTGTCTCGAAGGAGTCGTTTTCTAACAGATTCAACTGCTTCTGTGGTGGGAATGCAGGTGAACAGAGAAGCGACATCGTAGGAAACCATGGTTTCATCTGCGTCTAGTTTGAGGTCTGCAACTTTAGTAGCAAAATCTTGGGAGTTTTTGACGTGATGTGGAGTATTCCCAACGAGAGGAGCCAGGATGGTGGCCAGGTGTTTGGCAATGCTGTAAGTAACAGAGTTTATACTGCTGATGATAGGTCTGAGTGGAGCTCCTTCCTTGTGAATCTTGGGAAGTCCGTATATGAGAGGAACGGCTTCCCCAGGGTACAATCTGTAGTACAGAGATCGATTGATGGCTTGGTCCTTTTCTAGTTGTTGCAGGCAGCTAACAACTTTCTTTTTGTAGCAACTTGTGGGGTCCCACCTCAAGGTTTCATAGGTGGTAGTGTCGCTGAGGAGACTGGTCATTCCCTACATTTCTGGTCTATCTGAGAAACACAGGAGGATCTTCTACAAACACAACATTCCGGTACATTTCAGACCCAGTAACACTCTGAAGCAGAAACTGGTCCACCCTAAGGACAGAATACCCAGACACAAACAGGACAACGTAGTGTATGCCATTCAGTGCAGTGAGGAATGTACAGACTCGTATATTGGGGAGACAAATCAACCACTTCACAGGCGCATGGCTCAACACAGGAGAGCCAGTTCCTCAGGCCAGGACTCTGCTGTCTACCTTCATCTTAACAACAAAGGACACTCATTTCAGGATTGCAACGTACGCATTTTAGCCAGAGAGGATCGTTGGTATGAGCGAGGAGTTAAAGAAGCCATTTTTGTCAACCTGGAACGGCCATCACTGAACAGAGGTGGGGGTCTAAGACATCATTTATCAGCCACCTACAATGCAGTCCTTGGCACGCTTCCCAGACAACTGAATGCACACCAAAACCCAGCTGTTTTCAGTGACTCACAGGAGGACAGAGAGAATCAGCATTCCATTGATCACCCTAACGGGCAATCCATTGATCATACTAACGACTCTCGAGGCTGTTCACAACCAGCCCCCAGTTGACCCACACCAACAGGATGACTCAATGACACCTTAGATGAGCTTTTCATCCATGAGAGGATAAATACCTGATGCTCCCTACCAGTCTGACAGAACTGAAGAAGCCTTTCGGATGAGAGGTGAAACGTCTTCAAGAATCTTCAAGCAAGTCCAGTTGCTCTCTTTTACCACCCACAGTTCTATTATGGACAGCAAGCTGTTCTTCACAGCTAATCCAACACCATGCATTCGTACTTCCCCTTCAGCTCTACCCTGCCAGAAGAAGGTACAGTCCTCGCAAAATGTGCCGCTTTCTGCAAGCCTGGTCTCTTGAAGAGCAGCTATGTTGACAGTCTGGACAGTGGTAGGTTCTCTAAAAGCCTCTTAATGCAAAGAGCATTTTAACTAGGAGAGAGTGTGCATTGTGCTGCTCGTTCTACCATTTAACGATGATCTTTGTGCTACAATGCTTTTGGGAAACTCGGCACAGTTCGGCATCAACTACAGCTGTTTTTCTTGAGTTGTCGATCTGGCACAAGTCATCACAAAAGCCAGGACACATGGTCCTGATGTTCCAAATTGCAAGTCACAGAGCTGGTAATTTCTTCTTCCTTGTTGTTTGGTTTAGTGTGATGTTGCAGTCTGCTTGTTGAGCAATGACTCTAAGCTCCAGGCACCCACTGAAGCAGGCAGATCGTGCTGGATCAGTACCTTACTGACTGGGGGCTGCCCAGCTTGAGGCAGGCGATAGCTGACCAGTGGGGCACGATGATCCCTCCCACCGATGGAGGCAACCCATAGCACCCTACCTTATGTCAATCAGGTTGGACTTATCATTCGTAACTGCTACCTCCCATGCTGTTTTCACTGCTTTGCAGCAGCATGAAAGTGACCTCTCTGGGGTACAGAAAACTGGGCAAAACATATGGCGATTCAGGGCTGCCCAGACTCCTGTATCCTCCTCTCCACCTTGCCGGTGTGATCCAAAGGAATGAAGGGCAATACATTTGGTACCAAGTTGGCTGCAGGAGCTGCCGGAAGGAAGTCGGCATCGACAATCCAGCCGCTTTGGGGCTCCACTCTAGATTATTCCTCAAGGTTTACTCCTGAAGCCTTATCCATGACTGGATATAGCCGCAAGGCTGGGGAGGTTTGGAATCAGGGTTTGCCTTCCCTTAGATGAGCTGCCTTCCCAGGCTGACAGTCCTCAAATACCTGAAGCAACTGGTTTTAAAAGGTCAAAGGCATTGGTTGGAGGTGAAACATAGAATATCAACTTTATTGTCTAGAAGAACGACCCAAAAAGTGAATTCAATCTTCCTAGTGTCTAATTTGCACCCTAAAATTGAATAAAATGGTTAAAATATACTGTTTTGCCCAATTTCCGAAGGTTTGTTTACATCTCACTTATGCGCACTTTCACCGCCAGGGGACCATCATCGTGACATCATTTAAGCCAAACAGACTGGGAGCAGTTCTGTGTTTACTTGTGAACCAAGCACACGCATATGGACTTTGGTCGTGAGAGGTTGTGCAAAATGTCTGAAAGCGATAGTGATTTTGAAGTAGGAACTCTCCAAATTGAATATTGAGAGGTGAAACCATACATGTATGAACCTATGGCAGTTGCGAAACAATCGGTGAATGTGGCTCACTGGTTTGACCGTGCAGCCTCAGAATCGGACAGCGACTCAGCCGACTCTGATCGCGGTGACCCCGGACCTCAACAAGACTCGTGCCCAAACGATTTATCCTGGTAGTTATGATAAATTCCTACTTTCGTCGTAATACTAAATAAGAGCCCTTTTGAAGAATAATTAAACCACTCTCCCTAGTGGATATAGGTAACGATTACTGGACAGTGCGCCAGTAGGCCACATTAGCCTGCCATCCACGGCATTATATTATTTATAGCCTACTCTAAGCGAGGAAATATCCCTTTATCTCATTTCCACAATGATTGTACAGGATCCCTCAGGATTCTTGACTTGTCAATTGCAAGCAAAAGTGTTTACCTCCAATCTTCTCCTTTTTGCTTGAGCGTTGCTGCTGTTTCTTATTTGACTGCTTGATTCTGTTTCACACGCACAATCCACTCTCTCCGTCTCTTCTCCTCTTCCGGAAAAAACAACCCTCTGGCTTCACGTGCACAATCCACTCTCTCCACCTCTTCTCCTCTTCTGGAAAAAGCCAACCCTCTGGCTTCACGCGCACAATCCACTCTCTCCACCTCGTCTCCTCTTTCGGAAAAAGCCAACCCACTCACTCCGCCTTTTCTCCTTTTTCAGAAAAAGCCAACCATCTCATTCCGCCTCTTCTCCTTTTTCATAAAAAGTCAACCAACTTGCTCCACCTCTTCTCCTTTTTCGGAAAAAGCCAATCCTCTCGCTCCACCTCTTCTCCTCTTCTGGAAAAAGCCAATCCACTCTCTCTGCCTCTTCTCCTCTCTTGGAAAAGGTATAAACTTCCTCCTGAACCGGTCCTGTTGTTACAGTTCACTGCACAACAATAAGGCATGTTTTTTCTTTGGAAATTCCTGAACGCACGTCTGCACTCAAGCCGAACGGCAATGTAAGTAAATGGAAGTGGACTCAACTCAAGCGGTTTGTTTGGCTTAAATGACGTCACGCGCCGAGTGGTCACAAAAATAGCCGACAAAAATTTGCCGTGACCCGCGCTAATTTATTTTAATTATTACTTATTAACAATACTTCTTGGGACCAGAAGAAAATTACAGAGGGTTTTTTAACATATAAAGTTTCAAATGTGCATAAAATTAAAACCGTTGCCTATGAGCTTTAACGTGCCAAAAATCCTCCTTTTCCCCTTCTCCTGTCAGTAAAAACAGTTCCACTGCATGAGCAGGACAGGAGTTAAGGCCTCTGCATGCTCGTGCGACAAGGCTTTCGCAGATAGCTTTTCGCAGACAGTTGTAATTTATTGTTGAGCGGGGATAATAGGCGTGCGCGATGTTATTCACCGGCACAACGCAAGGGGGCGCGAAGTCGCGAAATCGCTAGGAGTAGTTGGTGGGTGTGGTTAGTGGAGTGTTTATCCTCCGGTTACTTATAATGACTAGAACTTTTTTTTTTTATAATGACTAGAACTGGAGTCGTATAGATGTACGTACTTCCTCAATCAACCGCTCTTCATGCTGCTCCATCTTCGCTCGTGTTTTTAAAAATGCCGGTCGTGAAAACAAACCAAACCGGGAAAGTAGGGAAGCGGAAGTGCGTGTACAGCGGATGTAGAGTGGACCAATCAGAGCCCTCTTGTCTGCGGCGCTGTCTGCGAGGCTTCTGCGGTGGTCACAATTTTTGGGAGGTGCGCACAGAGCGTCTGCGAAGGTGGGGGGCTACGCAGACACTGTCTGCGACGCTATCTGCGAGGACTGGGTTGTCAGCATAAATTGGCCTTTAGACTTGGTCATTAGAGGCTTTTGGAGACGCACACCATGTGAAAGCACTTTATAGATAGTGGGAGCTTGTCCCCACTACCACCTCCCGGCTGTGACAACCTTTGGAACCTAAAATTCTTGAATATTCAATTATTATTGTGCAGGTCAACAGAATCTTCAAAATTCTGGAGAGGCCGAGGATTCAAGAGGAAAACGGCAACCCTAAGAAGAGCTGCTTCAAGATGAGAACAACAACAAAGAAAATAAAAAGATCTTGTGAACCTGAACTATTTAGTCAACTTCAACTATGAGAACTAAAGAGACAAAATATTTTAAATGAGGAGCTTGAGTTAAAACTTGACTCAATGTAAATTATTTTTAATATGATTTATAAAAAGAAAAATAAATAAACCCAATTATTACTATTTATCATACAGTGTAAATACTTGTGTATATAGTCAAATGTACATAGTTAGGTGTATTATTACGATGTATTTATTTATATAGTTTGCTTACTAACTTTGCCACACAAACATAATTAACAAAGAGGTCTATTGATACAAGATTGTAAAATTTTGATTAAACTTTTTACATTGCTCTAAAATTGTAAAATATAATTTATACATATATGTAAACCACTTTGATTCAAACAACTAATAATCTGGTTATAGAGATCATTGTTACCTGTATCCAGTACATCTCTAAACTAATTATCCAGTCTAAACACACACACACACACACACACACACACACACACCAGCTATTAGGATGACATATTCAATCACAAATTAGCTTGTTTTGGCACCCCCACAATTGGCCCCTGAGCAGGGGCACCACTTGCCCATGCTTTGTTATGACCCTGACACGGACACAGAAAGACCAATATGATATCCCATATTATACAGTGGCATGCAAAAGTTTGGGCACCCTTTCTGAAAATGTCTGTTACTGTGAATAGTTAAGTGAGAAGAAGATGAACTGATCACCAAAAGGCATAAAGGTAAAGGCGACACATTTCTTTTCAGTGTTTTCTGAAAGATTTGTGTATTATTTTTGTTTTGTACAATTGGAGAGTGAAAAAAGAAAAGGAACACCATGCGAAAGTTTGGGCACCCCAATACATTTGAGTTCTCAGGTAACTTTTACCAAGGTTCCAGACCTTAATTAGCTTATTGAGCTGTGGCTTGTTCAAATTCTTCATTAGGAAAGGTCAGATGATGCAGATTTCAAAGCTGTATAAATTCTCTGACTCCTCAAACTTGTCCCTAAAATCAACAGCCATGGGCTCCTCTAAGCAACTCCCTCGCATTCTGAATAATAAAATAATTGATGCTCTCAAAGCAGGAGAAGGCTACAAGAACGTAGCAAAGTGTTTTCAGGAAGCTGTTTCCTCAGATTGTAATGTTATTAAAAAATGACAGTTAACAGAAACAGTGGAGATCAAGGTGAGGTCTGGAAGATGAAGAAAACTTTCTGAAAGAACTGCTCGTTGGATTGCTAGAAAGGCAAATAAAAACCCCTGTTTGACTGCAAAAGACCTTCAGAAAGATTTAGCAGACCTTGGAGTGGTGGTGCACTGTTCTACTATGCAGCGACACCTGAACAAATATGACCTTCATGGAAGAGTCATCAGAAGAAAACCGTTCCTGTGTCCTAGCCACAAAATTCAGTGTCTGAAGTTTGCAAATGAACATCTAAATAAGCCTGATGCATTTTGGAAACAAGTCCTGTGGACTGATGAAATCAAAATAGAACTTTTTGGCCACAATGTGCAAAGGTATGTTTGGAGAAAAAAGGGTGCCAAATGCCAGGAAAAGAACACCTCTCCAACTCTGAAGCATGGGTGTGGATCGATCATGCTTTGGGGTTGTGTTGCAGCCAGTGGCACAGGGCACATTTCATTGGTCGAGGGAAGCATGGATTCAAATAAATACCAGCAAATTCTGGAAGCAAACATCACACCATCTGTAAAAAAGTTGAAGTTAAAACGAGGATGGGTCCTACAATAAGAAGATGATCCAAAACACACCTCAAAATCTACAATGGAATACCTCAAGAGGCACAAGCTGAAGGTTTTGCCCTGGCCCTCACAGTCCCCTGACCTAAACATCATTGAAAATCTGTGGATAGATCTCAAAAGAGCAGTGCATGCAAGACAGCCCAAGACTCTTGTAGAACTGGAAGCCTTTTGCAAGGACAAAAAGTGAAAATCCCTCAGGTAAGAACTGAAAGATTATTAGCTGGCTGCAAAAAGTGTTTACAAGCTGTGATACTCGCCAAAGGGGGTGTTACTAGGTACTAACCATGCAGGGTGTCCAAAATTTTGCTTCAGGCTCTTTTCCTTTTTTGTCATTTTGAAAATGTAAAAGATGAAAAAAACAATTTTTTGCTTAAAATATAAAGGGAATGAGTCATCTTTAACTTCATGCCTTTTGGAGATCATTGCATCTTCAACTTGCTTAACTGTTCACAATAACAGCAATTTTGACCAGGGGAGCCCAAACTTTTGCATACCACTGTACTTGTGGGCCCATATATTATAGACCAAAATGTTGCTTGTTTGCCTATTATTGCATTAAAATTCATCCTGGATCTGGAGAAAATCGTAAAGACATTGTCCATTTTTCATGCATAATTTGTTATATGCTAATAGCAGCCAATGCAAGACTTGTCCAATGTTAATTACCTTGCATTTTAGATCTTTTATCAATGTTAGATTTGTTAAAGAAGTCAGTCATGTTCACTTGCCCCGTCAACACACTGATTGTCATGAGTTGAATGTGTGCAGTTGCTTTCATTTTCCGTCAAAATTTACCTGCGAAACAACATCTCAGTAGCTCGATTATGGGACCACCATGGAATAAGTTGATAGCTTTCTGGTGCCATTTGTCACTTTTGACTTGCCTATTAACTTTGCACTTCATTAATAACAATAATTATCTCAATCAAACCATGTGATTTTTACTGCCAACAAAATACGCAAATCAACAGACTTCACTTTTATGAAGTGTAAATCTAACTCAGCTGGATAACGCATGCACAGTACTGACACAGATACTTATAAACAATGCCTGTTGTTGTCGTCACACATACACAATTCTAGTCATCTAAAAAGATCACTTTCCTGAGTGAATAAAAACAAAAAAAAGCATGTCACATAAAACCACAAGGAAAATTTTAAATTTTTGGAAAAAAAAAAAAAGAACAAAAAAAACCACTGTGACTAGCAGGCGATAGAGCATTTATAGGTGGCAAAATTGACAGTTTCCGGCAGTTATTTTGACAAAATTGACAGTTTCCAGGCTGGTATTTGCACAGCCAATTACCCCTGGCTAACAGCAGTTATAATTTTAATATATAAAAATACTGCCTTAGACAACTATCAGGAATACAAAAAATTAATATTAGCATTTTTAAATGAAATGAAGGAGCTACAACACAGAAAACAATGCTGTTTCTTATGGATTGAGAACAGAATTTACCTGAGGTCAGCAGATGAAGCTTGCAGATGAAGCTGTTGCTTTTGTCCTCTGGCTTCTCTCTGGTCTCTCTGCTTTCTCTGCTCTCTGACCTGGCTGGCTGTCACCTCAGACTTGGTAGGCTTCTCAACTAACCCTGAACTCTCCGACACGTTCGCTGGGCCCATGTCCAAGTGCTCCGACTCATATCCCTGCCATTATAATCAACACTGTTAGGTGTGTGTGTGTGTGTGTGTGTGTGTCTGTAGGAGGGTAAAGGCCTCTGCATGCTCGTGGGACAAGGCTTTCGCAGATAGCTTTTCACAGACAGTTGTAATTTATCGTTGAGCGGGGATAATAGGCGTGCGCGATGTTATTCACCGGCACAACGCAAGGGGGCGCGAAGTCGCTAGGAGTAGTTGGTGGGTGTGGTTAGTGGAGTGTTTATCCTCCGGTTACTTATAATGACTAGAACTTTTTTTTTAATAATGACTAGAACTGGAGTCGTATAGATGTACCGTACGTACTTCCTCGATCAACCGCTCTTCGTGCTGCTCCATCTTCGCTCGTGTTTTTAAAAATGCCGGTCGTGAAAACAAACCAAACCGGGAAAGTAGGGAAGCGGAAGTGCGTGTACAGCGGACCAATCAGAGCCCTCTTGTCTGCGACGCTGTCTGCGAGGCTTCTGCGGTGGTCACAATTTTTGGGAGGTGCGCACAGAGCGTCTGCGAAGGTGGGGGGGCTACGCAGACACTGTCTGCGACGCTATCTGCGAGGACTGGGTTGCCAGCATAAATTGGCCTTAAGTGTCCTTTTATTACCTTCTTTCTATCGGCCACTGCAGTGTCCATCAACTGAGGTTTCAGTTGACTTACTTGATCCAGTACATTTTCTTGCTCTCCTAAGCAAAAATGTTTAAAAAACAAACAAACAAACAAACAAACAAACAAACAAACAAACAAACAAAAAACCCTATTAATACATACTTTTCCATGCACAGATTTAGACAAGTTATCCGGCGAAACATTCACAGAATGAAAAGTGGTTCTAGGACAAATCACAAAATCTTATTTGCTGACATGCTTAAGACTGGGACTCTCAGGCTACGTTCACACTGCAGGCTGAAGTGACTCAAATCCGATCTTTTCGCCCATATGTGACCTGTATCCGATCTTTTATTGACAATATGAACGACACAGATCCGATTTTTTCAAATCCGACCCAGGCCGTTTGGATATGTGGTGCTAATTCTGATTCCTATCCGCTCTTTTCATATGCGACTTCAGTCTGAACCGCCAGGTCGCATTCATCCGACTTACACGTCATCAACAAGCCACAAACTTCACTATTCTGCGCTGAAGTAGGCGGCGGGTCTCTCAAAAAAGTTACAACAACATGGCGCATAATCACGGGCGCAGATAGAGGGTGGGACGAGTCATATTTAAATTCACCTCGTTCGGTCCCCCCTACTTATAGGGAGGAAAAAACGTCTATGCTGTCTTTCTTTGCATAAGGCAAACCTCACGGAAAAATCAAAAGACTAATTACCATTCGGTTTATTGAGGTGCACAGCAGTGTATACATATAGTTGCAACAACTCACATAAAATAAAACAAAGACTGATATTCGGTTGGTTGAGCTGCGCAGACTGCACAGGTTGCGAGCTCGAGCTTGGTTGCTATGGTTACTAACAACAAGTTTGACAGGCATGTTGGGGTTGGTTTGCTGGCAGCTTTGCCCCCCCCAGTTTTTTGTCCCCCCCAGTTCAAAAAACGTATCTGCGCCCCTGCGCATGACATCAATGCGAGGGACGCTTCGGGCTGTGAAGGTTCTGAATCTTCTCAATGGAAGGACGCAGAGGTTAGGGAGCTGATTTCCATTTGGGGGGATGCAGCTATTCAAGCTAGATTGGATGAGTCATACCGCAACCGGGCGGTTTTACTTCCGTAAACACTGGCCATGCTCACTGCGTGTGACGTCGTCGTATCCTGCAGTGCGCATGCGGAACACTTTTAGGTCGCTTTTCGTTCATACTGAGGATCACATACAAGTCGCATATATTTGTTAATGTGAACGACCTCACAAAAAAATCGGATTTCACAAAAAAATCGGAATTGAGCATTAAGCCTTGCAGTGTGAACGTAGCGTCAGTAACTAGTATTTTAAAAGTAGTTGTCAAACTTTAATCATTAACGAATTCATGCTCCAACATTACTGTAAGATTACAAATTAATATAAACTGATAATTATATATTGTATATAATTATATATTCTGCCAATATTGGGAAATTATCTATTCTGTTTGCTATTGTCTCAGTAGATGAAAACTCATGTCACCTTCCAGGCGATTCACACGATCCTCCAGGTGCTCGTGCTTCTCTTGTAGTGGACCTGTGACTGTCACAGCTTCCAGTGTCTGAACACACAGTTTTTTACATTCTACTGTTATGTGATTGACCTGTTATATTATTTTGTATGTACATTCTGTGTAGATTAATTGATTGCAATATGAAATGATAAAATGTGTTTTGCTACGCTTTCCAGTTTTTCTAGGGGAAACCCTCTATGTGTGTGTGTGTATAATATATATATGTATACTGTATACACACACACGGTGGTGCTTGAAAGTTTGTGAACCCTTTAGAATTTTCTATTTTCTGCATGAATATAACCTAAAACATCATCAGATTTTCACACAAGTCCAAAAAGTAGATAAAGAGAACCCAGTTAAACAAATGAGACAAAAATATTATACTTGGTCATTTATTTATTGAGGAAAATGATCTAATATTACATATCTGTGAGTGGCAAAAGTATGTGAACCTCTAGGATTAGCAGTTAATTTGAAGGTGAAATTAGAGTCAGGTGTTTTCAATCAATGGGATGACAATCAGGTGTGAGTGGGCACCCTGTTTTATTTAAAGAACAGGGATCTATCAAAGTCTGATCTTCACAACACATGTTTGTGGAAGTGTTTCATGGCACGAACAAAGGAGATTTCTGAGGACCTCAGAAAAAGCATTGTTGATGTTCATCAGGCTGGAAAAGGTTACTCCACCAATCCACAGTCAGACAGATTGTGTACAAATGGAGGAAATTCAAGACCATTGTTACCCTCCCCAGGAGTGGTCGACCAACAAAGATCACTCCAAGAGCAAGGCGTGTAATTGTCGGCAAGGTCACAAAGGACCCCAGGGTAACTTTAAACAACTGAAGGCCTCTCTCACATTGGCTAATGTTAATGTTCATGAGTCCACCATCAGGAGAACACTGAACAGCAATGGTGTGCATGGCAGGGTTGCAAGGAGAAAGCCACTGCTCTCCAAAAAGAACATTGCTGCTCTTCTGCAGTTTGGTAAAGATCACGTGGACAAGCCAGAAGGCTACTGGAAAAATGTTTTGTGGACGGATGAGACCAAAATGGAACTTTTGGGGTTTAAATGAGAAGCATTATGTTTGGAGAAAGAAAAACACTGCATTCCACCATGTGAAACATGGTGGTGGTAGTATCATGGTTTGGGCCTGTTTTGCTGCGTCTGTGCCAGGACGGCTTGCCATCATTGATGGAACAATGAATTCTGAATTATACCAGCAAATTCTAAAGGAAAATGTCAGGACATCTGTCCATGAACTGAATCTCAAGAGAAGGTGGGTCATGCAACAAGACAACGACCCTAAGCACACACGTCATTCTACCAAAGAATGGTTAAAGAATAAAGTTAATATTTTGAAATGGCCAAGTCAAAGTCCTGACCTTAATCCAATTGAAATGTTGTGGAAGGACCTGAAGTGAGCAGTTCATGTGAGGAAACCCACCAACATCCCAGAGTTGAAGCTGTTCTGTACGGAGGAATGGGCTAAAATTCCTCCAAGCCAGTGTGCAGGACTGATCAACAGTTACTGGAAATGTTTAGTTGCAGTTAATGCTGCACAAGGGGGTCACACCAGATACTGAAAGCAAAGGTTCACATACTTTTGCCACTCACAGATATGTAATATTGGATCATTTTCCTCAATAAATAAATGACCAAGTATAATATTTTTGTCTCATTTGTTTAACTGGGTTAGCACTGTCGCTTCACAGCAAGAAGGTCCTGGGTTTGAGCCCAGCGGCCGACAGGGGCCTTTCTGTGTGGAGTTTGCATCCTCTCCCCGTGTCTGCGTGGGTTTCCTCCAGGTGCTCCGGTTTCCCCCACAGTCCAAAGACATGCAGGTTAGGTTAACTGGTGGCTCTAAATTGACCGTAGGTGTGAATGTGAGTGTGAATGGTTGTCTGTGTCTATGTGTCAGCCCTGTGATGACCTGGCAACTTGTCCAGGGTGTACCCTGCCTCTCGCCCATAGTCAGCTGGGATAGGCTCCAGCTTGCCTGCGACCCTGTCGGACAGGATAAGCAGCTACAGATAATGGCTGGATGGATGGATATTTAACTTGGTTCTCTTTATCTACTTTTAGGACTTTGTGAAAATCTGATGCTGTCATATTTATGCTGAAATATAGAAAATTCTAAAGGGTTAACAAACTTTCAAGCACTCCTATATATCTATATATATATAAATAAATGTGTGTGTGTGTGCTGTCGTGCCATGGGAAATTTGTACCAGATGCTCTGTTTACAGACTGCATAGAAACAGTGTTGAAAAGCACGCAATATTCTGCACTATTTTCACTGGTTGATCCAGTAACTATCAACGAATAATCACTACAATAGCACCCCTACGAGATACATTTGCCACTTTTAACATCACCCACAACTGTGTTGGACTGCGGCTGATTCTAGAGGACCTGAGACAGGGACTCGTTTTAAATGACTACTACCATGTAGTTACTGTCCAGAACCAGAAATGAGTCAACACCTGACAGCGTCCATTCATTGTACATGTACTGACTGATTCTGAGTCCTGGTCTCCATGTTTTCAACACTGCATGTTCAGAGGTTAGAAAGAATAAAAACACATTTTATGACTGACTATCTTGTATCAACAACAGTTCTAGCTTTATTGGTAACACAATGTTTTCCTCACATCTGGTTACCTGCACCCATCCTTCACAGTTGATGAGGTGAGGGCGGAGCTGGGGAGACGGTGTCCAGGGAAAGCAGAAGGCCCAGATGGTGTGTGTCCAAGACTCCTGAAGGACTGTGCAGCCCAGCTAGCTGAGTCCCTCCGGTGGCTCTTCAACTTGAGTCTACGACTAAGCATGGTTCCGGTGCAGTGGAAAACATCCTGTCTCGTACCAGTGCCCAAAGTAGGGTGACCAGTTGAGATAAATGATTACCACCCGGTGGCCTTAACTTCCCTTATTATGAAGACCCTGGAGTGTCTGGTTCTCCACCTTATGAGGCCAGAGGTCGCTCATGCACTGGATCCCCTCCAGTTTACCTACCAGGAGCACACTGGAGTGGAGAATACGGTCCTTTATATGCTGCACAGGACCTACACATACCTGGAGGAGCCAGGAGGCTATGTGAAAATCATGTTTTTTGATTTCTCAAGTGCTTTTAATACACTCCAGCCCCTCATATTGAGAGACAAGTTGGAGGGTATGGGTGTGGGTCCCCCCTAATGTCCTGGGTAACAGACTACTTGAGAAAACGACCTCAGTTTGTCAGGTTGGGGAACTGTGTCTTTGGCATGGTGAGGTGCAGCACAGGGGACCCACAAGGGACCATCTTAGCACCATTCCTGTTCACATCCTACACGGCGGACTTTAAATACAGCTCAAAATCTTGCCATATGCAAAAATACTCTGATGATACAGCTATTGTGGCATGTATCAGGAGTGGACAGGAACAGAAATGCAGGGACCTTGTGGAGGACTTCAGGGATTGGTGCAGTAGGAGTTGCTTCTACCAAAATACCTCTAAGACCAAGGAGATGGTGGTGTATTTCAGAAGATGTAGGCCACCCCATCAGCCAGTCTCCGTACAAGGACAGGAAATTGAGGTGGTGCACTCCTATAAATACCTGGGGGTCCTATTGGATGACAAGCTGGACTGGTTCCTGAACACTGATGCTATCTACAAGAAAGGGCAGAGCTGCCTCTTCTTACTGCGGAGGCTGAGGTCCTTTGATGTGTGTGATGAGATGCTGCACATATTTTATCATACTGTGGTGACTGGTGTCCTCTTTTATGCTGCTGTGTGTTGAGGGTGCAACCTGATGGACAAAAACACCAAGCGGCTGGACAAGCTGGTGAAAAAAACCAGCTCAGTGCTTGGCAGGAGGCTGGGCTCACTTAGAACTGTGGTGGAGAGGGGTATATTGAACAAACTGAAAGCTTTAAGGGATAACAGCAGACACCCTCTCCACTGCCTCCTTGTTGGTCAGAGAAGCAGCAGTGGCAGGTGGCTCCTCTGACTGCGCTGCAGATCTGAGTGGTTCAGGAGGTCCTTTGTCCTCACTGCAATAAAACTTTTTAATGCCCTCTGGGACCCCCCTCCCCATCTTGCACTTTTTATCTATTTATTTATCATGTTTTTATCTTATATCCTATCTCTATTATTATTGTTATTTAACTGTTCTATTTATTTTAGTCTTTTTATGGTTATGACTGGTGGAAAATAATTTTTTTTAAATGAGCTGCTGGATATTTGAATTTCCCCTTGGGGATAAATAAAGTATTATCTTACAGTTTGTACAGGTTAAAGTTGGTCCCATGTTAGAAACAAAGTATTGGCGAGTAATATTCTGACATAATTGGCACAGTGCCAAAAATGAATAAGGCATGAAATTAAATTACCTATAGTTGTTTTGCAAATCCATAGTAAAATTTGTGTCATTCTGGTCCAAAAATACACTTTAGACATAGCTGAAACATCATGTACATCATGGACGTATTGAAGGCTTTCTGCCTGGAAAATGGACCATTTTGGGTTGCATGCACATGATTTCATGTCAGATTTACAGTACTTTCCCTTAGACCAATTTCACTTTGGTTTATATTTCCTGCATACGGAGGCTTGGTAGTGTAATGCAGCAAGTATAACTCAAAATCCCTAATCTGAGCATCTGGTATGAGAATCTGGTGGACTAACACACACACACACACACACACACACACAAAATATAAATTTAAAAAAATAAATATATATATATATATATATATATATATATATATATATATATATATATATATATATATATATGTTCCTAGGAACATCAAAGATACTGCGCAGAACCCTCAAACTCCCAGGCCTCTGGTAGAGGACCCGAGCTTGAGGATGACATGGATACCACCCCCCCGCCGGGGGTGAGAAGGAGATTATAAATACACTGTATATAATATATATAGGGAGAGTGTCACCTGAGTTTGAAGCCTGTCATTGAGAACAGCCTCCAAACCTTCATGAGTCACATCCTGGATAACAAGATTATGAACAGAATTAGTTTTTTTTTACATTCGAATGTAATATGATTAACCTGTTATCTTCTGTGCATAACCGAAATATGTGTATGTGGTCACCTGATTTTGATGTATCTTCAGTACTTTCTTCAGGTTTTGTATCTCCTCCTTGAGCTCCAAATTCTCTTTTGACAAGTCTTGTGTGGAACATGACTGAGAACAGATAATAAGAAGTGCGCGCACACACGCGCGCACACACACACACACACACACACATATATATGTCAGCGGGGCATCTGAACATATAAGATATATAATCTATCCACGTTATCTAGATATGAGCAATCGCGCACTCTGATTGGCTACTCAGATCATATAGGGTGAGTAGAAAAAACAAAATGGCAGAGCATGTTGCTGAAGCAACCGAGAATGGAATAAAAAACTCTATTCGAAAACAAAACCAAAAAAATTGCAATCAAGTATTTAAAATAATCAGAAATAGCTAAAAGAATATAGTCCCCCCCCAATATCCCCTGTTTGGCACTTCAGCCCAGATGGTGGCAGTAATGCACCTTTAAGTTGGTTTGCCAACCATCAAAAATCCCAAAAGAAGAAGACAACCCCCAAAAATTAAAAAAATAAAAAGCAACAAAATATGGAATGAAAGTATTTGATGGTAAGAACATATCTTTTTTATTTTTCAAGAATTATTATTATAGCATTTTTCACAAATTGCTACTGTCATTTTGCTGGTTTGTTTACATTCTAGGCGGAAATTATTTTGTCTGATGTTTTGTATAAACATCAAGTTTTTATTGATTAAATTTCAAAAAAATAAAAATAAAAATGCTGTTTCTCAAAATCCAGTGAATGTGGATATTAAAATAAAACAGTTATTCCACTCAATCTCATTGTATATGGCTTATATATATACTGTATATATACACACACACACACACACACACACACACATAAACACACATATATAGCAACACCGCTTTAATGAACTCTTTACTCTGAACTTTTTGCATCAGGTCAGGTCAGGGATCACTTACTCTGCTACTGGTAACATGTAACCCAGTACCACCTGCCGCATGGATGGGTAGTCGGCGTCTAAACCGTCTCCCCCACCAGTGTAACTGGTGAGGGGGGTGGCATGCCACCCTGCAGGACTAAAAACAAGACCTATCAAAGGGCGGATGAGCTCCTCGCGAGCCAACGGCCAGCATGCAAAACAACGTCCTCATACACTGTCCATGAGAGAGGGGAGGTCTTGTTGTATGGGCAGCCCTCGACCTCCCATGTTACCCGCCAACCCCACCGCCCAGGCTACTTATACTCTGGAGAGGACATTCCTGCATGTTTTTTTTGCCATGGCAACAACACGGGAAGTGGCAGTCTGCCGGTTATAAGCTCTGTTTCAGTTGGCATAGATATGGAGCACCATGGGTCACCTCCGTCGGAGGGAGAGATCTTCGTATCTCATTGGGCAGCTACTGCCCACCTAAGCCAGGCAGCCCCTGGTCAATAAGGGGCTGCCCCATCACCTCCTTCCTGCCCCGTTGGGTGCGCGGGGCTTAGAGTTTTCTCGACAACTAGGTGGAATTAGTGCACCAGGCCCTACACATAATATAAAGAAGGCTCCAGCCCTTCATCTTGCAAGCTGGACTATCAGGACAATGTGCTCTGGAACCACCACTAATTTACAACAAATGGATGATGCTTGCAAATCTGCTATCATCGACTGTGAACTCCACAGACTTGATGTTGACATTGCATGCCTCCAGGAGACTCGCCTATCTGACAGCGGCTCTATCAGGGAGAAACACCGTCCAATCTTCTGGAAGGGAAAATCACCACAAGAGCCCAGTGAGCATGGTGTTGGCTTTGCGATTAAAAATTGCCTCCTTAGTACAATAGTACCTCCGACAAAGGGATCTGAGTGTATTTTAAGGCTGTGCATGCTTTCCAACTCTGGTTGGGCAAACATTAATATCAGCATACACACCCACACTTTATTCAGCGCCGGATTTGAAAGACCAATTTTACGAGGCGTTGGATGGCTTCATATCATCCATCCCTGATAGTGAACACCTATATCTCCTCAGGGACTTCAACGCCAGGGTAGGCAACTGCAGCAAGTCTTAGCCAGTGTGTCTTGGCCCTTTTGGCATCGGGCGATTGAATGAGAACAGCCAGAGACTACTTGAGCTGTGTAGCTACCACAACCTTAGCATAACCAGCACCTTCTTCAAGTGCAAAGAGCGCCACAAGGTCACTTGGATGCACCCAAGATCGCGTCATTAGCACCAGATTGACCATATAATTACACGTCGTCGTGATCTAAAGTGCACTCTGCTCAGTCGCAGCTTTCACAGTGCTGAGTGTAACAGCGACCACACTCTTGTGATCAGCAAAGTGAGACTTCAGACAAAGAAAGTCTACCATGCCAAGAACAGGGGCAAGCCACATATCAACACCTTTCACACGTCTAGTCAAGAGAAGAGGTGTCACTTCTGTGACTCTGTTAACCAGCCTATTGCCCACGTTCCCTGAAACAGCAGGAACGTTGAGACATGTTGGAAATCACTTTGTGACTCCATCTACGAGTCTGCAGTAGAATCTTTTGGCCTGCAAGTTCACAAAAACGCTGATTGGTTCAAAGCCAACTGGCATAAAATAGAGAGCCAGTGGTGGAGGCAAAGTGGAAAGCTACCTCAAATACAAGGACAACCCCAATGAAGCAAACCTTGCTGCCCTCAGAACTACCAAGGCTTGTACCCAACAACTTGCCCGGCATTGTGCAAACAGATACTGGCGACAGCTCTGTGAAAGTATCCAAGCTGCCTCAGCACAAATATACACAAATATCAACAAGGCTATTGTTCAGTGTAAATCGAAACCTGTACCCTTGAAAGCGAAAACGGGCAAGCAAATTACAGATCAAGGAGATCAGCTGAAATGCTGGGTGGAGTATTTCCTCGATCTCTACTCCACCCAAAACATAGTAGCTGTTGCCGCTCTGGAAACAATCCTATCCTTACCTGTCCTGGAAGATCTCGATGCGCTTCCTTCCATCGAAGAAATCAGCGAAGCTATAGACCACATTTCTTCCGGCAAGGCCCCTGGCATGGATGGCATCCCTTCCGAGGTCATAAAATGTGCTAAGTCAACCCTTTTACAACCCTTGCACAAGCTCCTCTGCCTTTGTTGGGAGCAAGGCAACCTGCCTCAAAAACTAAGGGATGCCTGCATGATCATCCTATATAAGCGCAAAGGCGACCGAGGAGACTGTATCAATTATCGTGGCATTTCACTCCTTGTGATTATAAGGAAGATCTTTGCACATGTAGTTCTGCCTCGCCTCCAGCAGCTGGCTAGTCAGGTTTACCCAGAATCTCAATGTGGTTTCAGATCTGGAAAATCGACTGTTGACATGATATTCTCCATCTGCCAACTACAAGAAAAATGTCGTGAGCAGCAGCAGCCATTGTACATCGCATTCATTGATTTAACCAAGGCCTTCGACCTTGTCAGCAGAGCAGGCCTTCTAGCAGTGCTCAAGAAGATTGGCTGCCGTCCGAGACTGCTAAACTTGATCACCTCCTTTCACGAAGACACATATTCCACCATCCGTGTAAATGGTGCGACATCTGACGCCTTCCTCGTCTCAAGTGGTGTGAAGCAAGGGTGCGTTCTGGCTCCCACCCTTTTTGGGATTTTCTTTACGGTTCTCCTCCAGTACGTTTTTGCTGAGTCAGCCGAGGGTGTATACCTCCACACCAGGTCTGACGGAAGCCTATTCAACCTTGCCCGTCTACAAGCAAAGACCAAAGTCAGAACTCTGTGCATCCGTGAACTCCTCTTTGCGGATGATGCAGCCTTAGTCTCCAACAGCAAGGCTCAACTCCAAGAGCTATTGGACAAATTTTCCAAAGCCTGCGCTGATTTTGGGCTAACCATCAGTCTCAAGAAGACCAAGATACTAGCACAAGGCACGCCAGCCTCTCTTTGCATAAAAATCGATAGTTGGTCAACGACTTCACCTATCTGGGTTCAACAATAACAGACAACCTCTCCCTTGATGATGAGGTAAGCAAACGCATAGCCAAGGCTGCAGGTGCAATGGCAAGACTTCAGAATCATGTCTGGGAAAACAGCTACCTCACGGTTAAGACTAAAGTATTGGTCTATCAGTCTTGCATTCTCTCCATACTCCTCTATGCTAGTGAAACATGGACCACCTACGCCAAGCACGAAAAGAGGCTAAACAGGCTAAACGTTGTTTGAGATGCATCATGAACATCCCCTGGCAGGCTAAGCTATCAAACTCTGAAGTTTTAGAAGGTGCAGGCGTTCTGAGCCATATTCGGTCTGCTTAGCCAGAGATGCCTGACCTGGCTTGGACACTTCAAGAGAATGGACGATGGCAGGATTCCTAAGGACCTTCTCTACGGCGAGCTGTCCGAGGGCAAAAGGCCCATTGGCCGCCCAAAACTCTGTTTCAAGGACGTTATCAAACAGGACCTCAAGAAGACCAGCATCAGAGACACAGATTGGGAAGAGAAAGCAGTGGTTCGTTCCACTTGGCGATCGGCTGTCGAACAAGGAGTGAGGGAGTCGGAAGTGAAAATGCAAACTATGCTTGCAGAGCAACGGCGGCGACGGAAGGAAGGGCCAGCAGGACCCTCAGCGTTTAAGTGTCATAACTGCAGTCGAGACTGTCACTCAAGAATAGGCTTGCTGAGCCACCTGCACAAGTGTGATAGAGTGTAAACCATCATCTCACAAGATGGACGGATGCCAATATATATACTCCAAACTTTTTGCAAATAATGAACTAAGTTCCTGTCCCCTGCCTTTAGTGATAGACTCGGAGTCTTCAAAAAATAACATCACTGAGCCATGTGCTCCTCTTCCCACCAGAGACAAGCAATACGTAATCAAGTCCGCAGTCAACTTAACAATACGTAATAATGCCATAAAACAAAAGCTTAACTGGCCTCGCATAGCTGTCAATTACTAACAATTATTGAGAACCGTGATCAAAGGATCAAAAAAAAGGATAAAATGACTGCTGACACCATCGGTGATTTGCAACACATGAATGAACCGAATGGTGAAGATTTAGAAAACAGAGCGAATCAGTGGGTGGATATTGACAACGATACACCAGTAACCTCCATCATTTCCATTACAGACAAAGAAATCAGCGCTTCCATTCATGACCCTTTAACTTAGTCGATGAGCTGCGATCATGACTCGGAAGGAGAAATTTGTCATTACGAGAATGTGATTAAAATTAAAGCAGTCCAGGAATACAAGTTTCTTCAGCAAGTAAAACTGATGGGACACTAGTATCATATTTTTACTAACTGAAGGTTTCCACCATTCGCATTATTTTTATGAGACTGTGTCACATGCATGTGCAGTGGCTCCCCTTGAACTTCTACTCACATGCATGTTTGGTCCTTGACTTTGTTTTGTATATTTGGACCCTGTCTTTCATTCTTGCCTTGGCTATTCTGTTTGTGTCTCGCCTGACCCTTGCCTGTTTCCTCACTTGGCTTTCGCATTATGTTTTGGATTTGTTTGCCTGCCTGTTTGTAAATAAACATTCTTTCTGCAATTACATTCATCTATCCGCCTCCTTTACATGACCCATAGAAAAGAGTGATGTATTTCCTTCGTAAATATGTCAGTGAATTAAGCATAAATATAAATTAGACACAGTTGTTTTTGTTTTATGTAAGAGTGTTTGGTGTATCAAATGGGTCTATTTCAGTATCATGAACTTTTTAGTATAACAAACTATTCGGACGTCCCCCAAGGAGTTTGTTATAGCAGGGTTGCAGTGTGTGTGCGCGTGTGCATACATGTGCATGTAGTCACCTGATTTTTAAGTGCCTCCACTTCTTTCTTCAGGTTCTGCATCTCCTCACTGAGCTCAAGATTCCCTTTTATCAAGTCTTGCTTGAAACATAACTGAGAACAGAACATACAGGCCTTCAGATACTTGATGTGGTTTCATTTAAGTCTCTACATGAAAAAAACTTTCTGTGGCAAACCATTAAACATTACTAGTTACTGTGATGTTGCTGTAATGGTTAATGTGTGCTACGTTACAAGAGTGTGAGTTAACTTTTCCCACTTCTATGTAGGGTTGATATAGGGGTGTCAAACATATGGCTTGCATCCAGCCCGCACAAAGATTCAAAACGGCCTGCACGTCAACCAGGGGGTGGCACGGTGGTGTAGTGGTTAGCGCTGTCGCCTCACAGCAAGAAGGTCCGGGTTCGAGCCCCGTGGCCGGCGAGGGCCTTTCTGTGCAGAGTTTGCGTGTTCTCCCCGTGTCCGTGTGGGTTTCCTCCGGGTGCTCCGGTTTCCCCCACAGTCCAAAGACATGCAGGTTAGGTTAACTGGTGACTCTAAATTGAGCGTAGGTGTGAATGTGAGTGTGAATGGTTGTCTGTGTCTATGTGTCAGCCCTGTGATGACCTGGCGACTTGTCCAGCTGGGATAGGCTCCAGCTCGCCCGCAACCCTGTAGAACAGGATAAAGCGGCTAGAGATAATGAGATGAGAGACGTCAACCAAAGATTCTTCATTCATGTCAACCATTACCATGAAATTCATCATCCACTCGGTGGTGACAACCTATTTCATTCCTCCTATTTCATGGGGGAAGCTATGGCCTAATAGCTAGAGAAGTAGCTTTGGGATCAAAAGGTCACTGGTTTGATTTCCTGGACCAGTAGGAATGGCTGAAATGCCCTGGAGTAAGGCACTAACCCTAACCTGCAACTGTTGCCCAGGCTGCTCTGGGTGTGTTGTACGTTGCTCTGGATAAGAGCATCTGCTAAATGTCATTAATGTAATATTTCAAGTAAACAGCTAGTCATTCATAACTAAAGAAAGATCGTGAGGGGCAATTCCATGTAAATGTCAACCTCACCATGCAAAAATAAAGCAACATGTAATACATCAAAACCACTCCCAGAGATATCACCTAAGCCTGTATTTTACAGATGTGAATAAGTTGAACCAATTTGTCACAAGAATTGTTCCCTTCGCCTTAATATGTCAGTCTTTCTTTCTTATAATGTAAAACCCAAGCTAAAATCAACTTTGATCATGTACAATTCTATATTATTGCCACAAGCCACAGAAATGTATGCTAAAATCCACAAAACAGCAAAACAATAGCCATCCTAAATATTATTTAAGAACTTTGATAGTTTTAGCTGATATTTAGAGAGTTTTTCAAAGGGTTATGGTGGTTAAATTGCTGATTTTCTAAACATATGCCATGTCCATTTCAGACGCGTCACATCCATAACGGAATTTCGTCACATCCATAACGCTGACTTTTCCTTCCGAAACTCTGCATGAAATACAAAATATTTTAAACAAAGATTTTTTAATATTCACATTGGACCCCTCTATCAAATGGATATCTCCATTTCGACATTAGGTTTACAATTTCACAGAGTTTGATAAAAATGTACAGTCACCCAAGAAAAGTGATACTTTTTCTGTCACATCCATAATGCATCTTTTATTGGCATTTTCTGGCATGCCCTAGATGTACTATGGGAATTGTTCTTGCTTTATCACTTCTCCAGTATGGTAACAGCCTTAAAATATGCAACACCTGTTTAAATACTGGGAGACAATAAAACATGCACTGGGTCATTTGTTGCCATTTTGAGTTCAAGTGTCACGTCCATAACGCTGGAATTGCTCTGAGCTAGCTTCTTGCTGTCAAGTTATTGTCAAAGAAAAGGAAAGTTGATAAAGAATCTAAGCTTTCAGGAAGTGGACAAAAGCCTACTTGTTTTGGGAAGTTACGAGTAAGCCAATTTGTTTAGTCTGCTCACAGCTCTGCTCAGTGAAACTCTCTCTCGCTCTCGCTGTCTCGCTCTCCCACACACACACACACACACACACACACAAAATACACTTTTTACTGCCACACAGTTTTTGAATGGTGAGGACAGGCAAGTTCTTATACTGAATGTAAACTGTTTACTATACTTATTAATGTTATTTCGACAGTAATTCTTGTTAATTGTTAATTATACAGTATGTTACACGTTCAACATCAAACAAAACACACTGGAATACACTTGAATATACTGGGAATAAATGAATTAATGAATGGATGAATGAATGAAATGTATGGAAGTTTGAATTTTAAAGATGTTCTTACTGAAACCAAACTGTTAAGTTTTTACTGCCACACTGGTGATGACAGGTGAGTTTATAGCCTATTGGCATACTGAATGCAAATTGTTGACCGCACCCATTTTCATGTCCATCCATCCATTATCTGTAGCCGCTTATCCTGTTCTACAGGGTCGCAGGCAAGCTGGAGCCTATCCCAGCTGACTACGGGCGAGAGGCGGGATACACCCTGGACAAGTCGCCAGGTTATCGCAGGGCTGACACACAGAGACAAACAACCATTCACACTCACATTCACACCTACCGTCAATTTAGAGCCACTAATTTGACGAACAGACTTAAAAACTCCTTTGTCCCTCACGCCATCAGACTGTACAATTCCTGTCTGGGGGGAAGGAGGGGTAACAGAAGGACAGAGGACAGGAAGGAGCAGCAGCCTAGCCTAACAATAAGCAATACTGGACAATGTGCAATATAATGTGCAATATCTCTCCTGCTGCCCCCCCTTCCTCTCTTCCCCATATCTTATTCTTTTTATATTTGTATATGTAAATACTTAATTTAATTTATCTAGAAGTTTTTTCTCGATTTCCTATTCTCTGTTTATCCTGTAATGATGCTGCTGGAATCTTAATTTCCCTGAGGGAAACCTCTCAAAGGGATCAATAAAGTTCTATTTAATCTAATCTAATCAATTAGCCTAACCTGGATGTCTTTGGACTGTGGGGGAAACCGGAGCACCCGGAGGAACCCCATGCAGACAACATGCAAACTCCACACAGAAAGGCTGCCGTCGGCCGCTGGACTCGAACCCAGAACCTTCTTGCTGTGAAGCGACAGTGCTAACCACTACACCACTGTGCCGCCCCCCATTTTCATGTTTTGATCTTAAAAGATCTCATCTCATCTCATTATCTCTAGCCGCTTTATCCTGTTGTACAGGGTCGCAGGCAAGCTGGAGCCTATCCCAGCTGACTACGGGCGAAAGGCGGGGTACACCCTGGACAAGTCGCCAGGTCATCACAGGGCTGACACATAGACACAGACAACCATTCACACTCACATTCACACCTACGCTCAATTTAGAGTCACCAGTTAACCTAATCTGCATGTCTTTTGGACTGTGGGGGAAACCGGAGCACCCGGAGGAAACCCACGCGGACACGGGGAGAACATGCAAACTCCACACAGAAAGGCTGCCGTCGGCCGCTGGACTCGAATCCAGTACCTTCTTGCTGTGAGGCGACAGCGCTAACCACTACACCACTGTGCCGCCCCCCCATTTTCATGTTTTGATGTTAAAAGATATCAAATAAAAAGGTGGCAATGTATTGAAATGGAATCAAGTGAAATGAATGGGAAATTAGCCTAGTTGTTGTTTTATTGATTCCCAATAAAACAGTCTTCAAAACTTCTTGAAAAAATCGAATCATTTTGCCATGCAGATTTCATGGTTGCCCTTTTTAAGTTGATGTTCAGTGATTATTTGGCCCTCGGTGAAAATTATTTTGACACTCCTGGGTCATCGTGAGAGCAGCTGAGAGGATCATTGGTGTCTCTCTCCCTTCTCTTATGGATATCTATAACTCCCGCCTCACCTGCAAAGCCATCAGGATTGCAGGTGACCCCACCCACCCATCTCACAGCCTCTTCAGCCTGCTGCCGTCGGGGAGGAGACTGCGGAGTCTCCGGGCCAAAACCAGCAGGCTCAAGAACAGTTTCTTTCACCAGGCGGTCAGGAGGCTCAACTCCCTCCCTGTTCTACCCCTCCTCCCCCCTCTGCCCCCTGCCACAGATTCTGCTCGCACACCCCCCTGCCCTCCCTTCAGCATCTGACATGTCATCCTCGCAGTTTCCCCCCCCCAACACACACACACACATATACATACATCTCATCGTTCATTAACACACTGAACTCAGGGACCGCACATCTCACTTTACCTCGCCCGTTTGCACTATTCCGCACTACCTCACCTTAACAGCTGCTAGTTTGTTTATTCTGCTTATTTCACGTTTACCTGCTATACCTCAAGTGCCCTTGACTGTTTGGTTATTTGTACCAATTTATGTGTGTGTGTGTGTGTGTATGTATATGAGTGTTTAGTTAATATCTAGAGTGTTTATACTGTTTATATTGTCTGTTTGAGTGTTTAGTCTGTCTTGTTCTTATCTAGTGTTTATACTGTTTATTTATACTGTTTATATTGTTTGAGTGTTTAGTCTAGTTCATATCTAGTGTTTTATACTGTTTATACTGTCTGACTGTTTAGTCTGTCTTGTTCTTATCTAGTGTTTATACTGTTTATTTATTCTGTTTATATTGTTTGAGTGTTTAGTCTGTCTAGTTCCTATCTAGAGTGTTTATATTGTTTGTTTTTTCAATTATTCTATTTTTATTTATTGCATTGCCTGTTTGCACTGTGGGTCAGAGAGGACTGATATTTCATCTGTGCTGTATGTCGAGCATGTATAGCATATTTGACAAGAAAGTTGACTTGACTTGACTTAAGTCAAAAGGGTTAAGGGCCTTGCCCAAGGGCCCAACAGTGGCAGCTTGGGGCTCAGACTCTCCAATCAGTAACCCAGAGCCTTAAACCGGATAGAAAGCATTACAATGATTCGTGATTTCATTGATTTCTGCTGAACAGTAAAAATAGTTCAGATGATGCAGAAGACGGGGTCTTACCAGGGACGAAAGTTCCTCACTGCCTTCGGCCTTGAGTTTACAGAGCAGCTTAACACAAATGTCTTTAGATGTTTCAAGCTCCACTTCAGAACAGTCAACCAAAACGTTCTTCCGTTCAAGTAAATTTTCTTGCGACATTTTCAAACAGAATATGTTTACGTTTAATACGTCTCGTTAAAAACCGCTTGCCAGCAGCTCGATAACCGTCACACAGACCGACTAAGCGGTAGCTGTTTGTATACAGAGTTCTGATTCGGAAACACGTGACGTAAACAGCTGCGTCGCAAACAGCTGTGTCGCCAACCTGACTGCGTCACAGTAGAGCCTTACCTGCGTTAACCCTTTGATGCAAAACATATGCACACCCCTTCTAATGCACAACATGGGTCAAAAATGACCCGCATTCATATTCCAGGTTATTTCATGCTGACTGAGTTTTTCTTTGCTCTATCTTTTGAAATCAATTTATTTTATGATTGAATATTCCAAGTATTCTTTAAAATATCTTGTTTTTAATTACCACAAATCATTAATTTAAATTTTTCTTTCCTACTTTATGAACAAAAATACTTTTTATATTACTACACATGGGTCATCCAAGTGTGATTTAAAATTAAATGTCTTAATACTATAATAATTTGTTTCAAGTAATTACTTTAGCAGTGGGGCGGCACGGTGGTGTAGTGGTTAGCGCTGTCGCCTCACAGCAAGAAGGTCCTGGGTTCGAGCCCCGGGGCCGGCGAGGGCCCCTCTGTGTGGAGCTTGCATGTTCTCCCCGTGTCCGCGTGGGTTTCCTCCGGGTGCTCCGGTTTCCCCCACAGTCCAAAGACATGCAGGTTAGGTTAACTGGTGACTCTAAATTGACCGTAGGTGTGAGTGTGAATGGTTGTCTGTGTCTATGTGTCGGCCCTGTGATGACCTGGCGACTTGTCCAGGGTGTACCCCGCCTTTCGCCCATAGTCAGCTGGGATAGGCTCCAGCTTGCCTGCGACCCTGTAGAAGGATAAAGCGGCTAGAGATAATGAGATGAGACTTTAGCAGTGAATGGGGCCAGTTATTTATTTATTTATTAACTAACTACAATAAAATTAGCTAACTAAAGTAGAATATGTCAACAGCTCGGTAGCTAATAGTAATTACTTGTAACTTTCTGACAAGTAATCTACTCACTCTCAAGGTAACCTAAACATCATCAATTTTTTTCTAAGGTAATGTTAGAACAATTGAGAAACATTACTTGCATGTATTAGATGGGCAAAGGGCGCTGTGCTGAGCTGTGAAATGTCTGACACAAGCACAATTCACAGTTCCCACCAAACGCTGGAGTAAATGCATGCGGGTCGGTTCTGACCCATGTGTGTAAACTTGATGTAGAATTACAAAAGCTGTGCTTGTTCATAACTTAAGAAAGGAAAAATAAAAATGATTTGTGCTAAACAAAAACAAGATATTTACTGCATATTTGGAAAAGTAAATGACAAAATGAATTTATTTCAAAAGTATATCATAGAAACACTCAGCCATACATGAAATAACCTGGAAAATGAATGCAGGTCATTTTTGACCCATGCTGTGCATTAGAAGGGTAGTGATACAAAAAGGGTTTTTATTCAAAAAGTAAGAAAGGAAAAAATAAAATAAGGATGTATGATGATCAAAAACAAGTTAATTGAGGAATACCTTGAATACTGAATGATGGAATTAATTTATTGCAAAGATATAGAAGATAAAAACTCAGCCGGGTCACTTTTGACCCATGTTTTGCATCAAAGGGTTTAAAGAAATATCTTAGTTACACTCAAAAAAACCAACATGGGTGTCTGCTACATGAACCTAAGTCTAACATGTAACGGTTGACATTTAGGTCACTCAACAAAATTGTTTCTGGCTAAGTTAACGCATTTTACTTGGGTGGAAATACTTTCCGTAATTTTATTACGTTCACTGAGAAAGTTATTTTTTTGAGTGTATGAACGTTTTCTTCGTCTTAAATCCTTCCCTGTTACAAGTAAAGAATTTAATTACATAACTAAAGCAATCCCTAATGGCCTTTCTCTCCTGATGAGAAGTCATTATCAGTATCAAGAAACACTAAGAATAAAACCCCTTCTAATGATAAATGGACTTGATGTAATGGATTCAAAGTGCAACAACAAACATATACGTAATACTTTTTATGAAAAGAGGAAAATAACTCCACGAGGGAAAGCATTTTGGGATAACATCTTTATGGACACTGACTGGAAGAAAGCCTGGACATTGCTTTATAAGTACTGTATTTCCAATAAAATAAAAGAGGTTCGGGTGGCACGGTGGCGTAGTGGTTAGCACTGTCGCCTCACAGCAAGAAGGTCCGGGTTCGAGCCCAGCGGCCGGTGAGGGCCTTGCTGTGCGGAGTTTGCATGTTCTCCCCGTGTCCACATGGGTTTCCTCCGGGTGCTCCGGTTTCCCCCACAGACATGCAGGTTAGGTTAACTGGTGACTCTAAATTGACCGTAGGTGTGAATGTGAGTGTGAATGGTTGTCTGTGTCTATGTGTCAGCCCTGTGATGACCTGGTGACTTGTCCAGGGTGTACCCCGCCTTTCGCCCATAGTCAGCTGGGATAGGCTCCAGCTTGCCTACGACCCTGTAGAACAGGATAAAGCGGCTAGAGATAATGAGATGAGATATCCAATAAATTTATATTTCTCTAAATTTTTAAACATTGAAAACAAATGCAGTTTTTGCAATATAGAACCTTAACTCATTTATTCTACCACTGTGCCCAATCTATCAATTTCTGGTCTCAACTTGAACAATATATAGTGTGTAAAATCAAGATAAACATCTTAATTGACTGTAGAAGTGTGATAATGTATTTTGTCCATGGAGAAAATGACATCATCTTTATTACAAACCTATTCATTTTGTATGGCAAATTTCACATACACAAATGCAAATACTCCAAAACTCCACCCAACTTTAAAAGTTTCTTGCATGAGTTTAAAGAGTACATGAAATCCCTTACACTAATTGACACTAAAAAAAGCACCACGTCCACAGATATATACGAGAGGTTTTTCAAAGAAGATTAATGTATTTACTTTCTGTTTCCTTTTTTGTTTGTTGTTGTTGTTTTGTTTTTCCCCCTTTCTTGTCATTTTATTTATTCATGTATTTATTATCCTCCCTACTTCTTTAAGTTTACTGGCATTACTAATAACATCCTTAGTGTACTGTTTTATTTATTTATTTTTTTTGATGATACATGAATATTGGAGCACCTGTCTGCTGTTCTATGTACATTTGTTTGTATGTACAACCTTTTTCAATAAAGTTCTTTAAAAAAAAAAAGAAATCTCTCTTAGGTCGTTATTCATTCTCTCCTTATCAGTAAGAACAGCAAAACACTTTCCCCAAATCAGGTCGACAAAATCAGTAATGTAACTAGTGTCTGCCATGTCGAGATAAAAAGCAAGAACTGTGTCGGTCGGTTTCACTGAAGAACGTAGTGACAACAAACTAAACCAATAAATCAGCAAAAACTTTCTGAAATGAACGCAGATCAGTCATAACATTATACTTACAACATATTCACAATGCATTTTCACAATCCCTCCATATTATTTGTGTATGTTAGTATTTGTGTCTTAGTTGCGTTGTGAATAAATGTTTGTGTTATAAACACTTATAACACAGAGTTTGTCCTTTCTCATGATTTTGGTCCCTGGATTGCTTGCTTTCCATTACATAAGCTTTTAAATAAATTAAAAATGCTTCCAAATGCTGAGTTTCCTCCTGGTGCTCCGGTTTCCCCCACAGTCCAAAGATATGCAGGTTAGGTTAATTGTTGGCTCTAAATTGACCGTAGGTGTGAATGTGAGTGTGAATGGTTGTCTCTGTGTTAGCCCTGTGATAACCTGGCGACTTGTCCAGGGTGTACCCCGCCTCTTGTCCATAGTCAGCTGGGATAGGCTCCAGCTTGCCTGTGAGGATAAGCGGCTACAGATAATGGATGGATGGATATCCATCCATTGTCTGTAGCCGCTTATCCTGTTCTACAGGGTCGCAGGCGAGCTGGAGCCTATCCCAGCTGACTATGGGCGAGAGGTGGGGTACACCCTGGACAAGTCGCCAGGTTATCACAGGGCTGACACAGACACAAATAACCATTCACACTCACATTCACACCTACGGTCAATTTAGAGCCAACAATTAACCTAATGTGCATATCTTTGGACTGTGGGGGAAACCGGAGCACCCGGAGGAAACCCATGCAGACACAGGGAGAACATGCAAACTCCACACAGAAAGGCCCTCGCCAGCCGCTGGGCTCAAACCCAGGACCTTCTTGCTGTGAGGCGACAGTGCTAACCACTACACCACCATGCCACCATCTATCTATCTATCTATCTATCTATCTATCTATCTATCTATCTATCTATCTATCTATCTATCTATCTATCTATCTATCTATCTATCTATCTATCTATCTATCTATCTATCGCATTGACACATATATATATATCACATGGATGTACCCCTGAGACAGCTATCCGAAGATGTTGACACAAACCACGACACCACAACACTAAAAAAATAAAAAACAATAAACAGATGCACTAATTAGCTACCGGAGCTACACAATCACAACAGGTGTGCTACGTGAAGCACAAAACAAACTTTTACAAAATTAACCATCATAGACGAGCCCCCATTTGTTATAGGGGCACATCCGTGTGACTTGGTGGGGTTGCTTGTTTGCAGGTTGCTTTACCAGTCCACTCGCTTTTCGTGCATAAAATACCCATCACAATCCACATGAAGACTAGGGCTGAGTATATAGTTAGTTTTGTGGTGGTAGTTAGGGGGAAGTTCTCTAGCGGGTATTGAAAAGTTGTCTTACTACATGTTTGGCAGTAGACACTTTGTGTTCTGATTGGTAACGTTAATTTGGTAAAGTATAGCTTCCTTTTATGATGCGCCTACAGAGGCATTTGCGAATAGCTGTAAGAAGGTGCAGTTGTTGGAAATTGCAAACCATTATGCCATAGAGGTTTCAGGTAAGACACGTAAAGATGAAATTAAAGCAGTTGTTAGCGTGTCTGTTTTCAAAAAGTGTGTTGCAGAATAGTGAGTCTGGTGCGTCCATGGCCGAGTCTGTGCCCTTACTAGTGCCCACTCCACCAATTGTGCAGACCGCATTGAGTTTTGAGCGGCAGAAGGAGTTATTGGCTATGCAGTATGAGCAGAAGGGAGTGTGGCTTAAACTGGAGTTGGAGAGTAGAGAAAAGGATAGAGCAGAGGGACTGGAATGAGAGAAAATTTGGCAAGATACTGAGAAATTGAAGTTGGAGTTAAAGCAGACTAAACTGCAGCTAATTAGAGAGGGTAAGCTTTTTTCAGATGGGTTTGATTCAGAGGATTTTGATTCTGGTGGTGCTGTGCCTGCTGGTGTGGACATAATCGCAAATAGATCACGTTTAGTACCGATGTTTAATGAATAAGAGCCAGAAGCTTTTTCACTCTGTTTGAATGTCTGGCTTCTTCTTCTGGCTTTATTCCCACTATGTGGGGTCGCCAGTGTGGATTTTTCTCTTCGACTCTTTCCTGTCCATGGCATCCTTCACTTTTGCACCAACAGAAGCCGTATCTTTTCTTATACAATCTTTCCACCTCCTCTTTGGTCTTCCTCTTTTCCTACTACCAACTTTCAGTTCTTGTACTTGGTTTCCGACATAGTCCTCATCCCTCCAGTACACATGACCTAACCATCTCAGCCTATTCCCTCAATTTTTCAGACAATCGTCCTACTTTTAGTTTTTCTCTAATCACTTCATTCTTAATGTGGTCCAATCTTGTAATTCCCAGAGAGAATCTTAGCATTTTCATCTCAGCTGTTTCCATCTTTCTTTCTTGCATTTTTGTCAGTGGTAGGGTTTCAGTGCTGTAAAGCATTGCTGGTCTTACAATCGTTTTATACATCTTCCCCTTTACTCACACTGGTACACTTTTGTCACACATTATCCCTGAGATCCTTCTCCAAGCACTCCAGCCTGCTTGTATTCTTTTCAAAACTTCCTCATCTGAACTTCCATCTTCATGTACTGTGGATCCCAAGGTACTTAAAAGATTTCCTTTTTGGGATTGGTTCATCTTGGATTTTTATTGTTCCTTCTGTCTGGTCTCCACAATTTATACATACGTATTCTGTCTTTTTCCTGCTGACTTTCAGTCCTCTGTTCTCTAGTGCCTTTTGCCATATCCCCAGTCTACTCTCTGCTTCTTCTTTTGTTTCTGTGCAGATCACTATAACATCAGCAAACATCATGTCTCATGGCACTTGCCATCTGAAACCTTCTGTTAGACAGTCCATGATGGTGGCAAAAAGAAATGGACTCAGGGCTGAGCCCTGGTGTACTCCAACTCTAACTTCAAAGGGCTCACTATCACCATTCGCAGATCTTACTTGCGTTATACTGTTGGCATACATCTCATCTCTCATCTCATTATCTCTAGCTGCTTTATCCTTCTACAGGGTCGCAGGCAAGCTGGAGCCTATCCCAGCTGACTACGGGCGAAAGGCGGGGTACACCCTGGACAAGTCGCCAGGTCATCACAGGGCTGACACATAGACACAGACAACCATTCACACTCACATTCACACCTACGGTCAATTTAGAGTCACCAGTTAACCTAACCTGCATGTCTTTGGACTGTGGGGGAAACCGGAGCACCCGGAGGAAACCCACGCGGACACGGGGAGAACATGCAAACTCCACACAGAAAGGCCCTCGCCGGCCCCGGGGCTCGAACCCAGGACCTTCTTGCTGTGAGGCGACAGCGCTAACCACTACACCACCGTGCCGCCCTGTTGGCATACATATCTTGTATGATTTTGATATAGCTTTCAGAGATTCCTTTTAATCTCAGACAGTTCCACAGTTCTTCTCTTGGGACCCTGTCAAAAGCCTTTTCCACAGTGTAAATTCTGCTGGCCTTCCTGGTACTTTTCCATTAATTGGCGCAGGGCAAAAATGGCATCAGCTGTGCTTCTTCCAGGCATGAAACTAAACTGTATGTTACATATATTAACCTTTTGTCTTAGCCTGGTTTCAATTCTGCAGTCCCATATTTTCATGGTGTGAGAGGTGAGTTTAATACTGTGGTAGTTACCGCAGTCCTGTATATCTCGCTTACTTTTGTAGATGGGAATCAATGTACTCCTTCTCCATTCATCTGGTATCTTTTTAGATCGAACAATATCATTTAGGATCTTAACTAGAAAGTGTATTCCAAAATCTCCCAGGCATTTCCACACTTCAACTGGTATCTCATTTGGGCCTACTGCCTTTCCACTTTTCATTTTCTTTAAGGTTTCCTTCACTTCTTCCTCTGTTACTGGTTCAACCATTTCTTCATAATTTGACTCACGTTTGAACGTCTGGCTAATGTAAAAAATAAAAAAGGCCAGATTCAGATAGGGTTCTGATGCTTCAATGTGTTCTCACTGGGAGAGCTCAGGAGGCATATTCAGCCATTTGTGCAGAAGAAAACTTATTGTATTATGCAGTTAAGTCAGCGGTATTAAAGGTATTTGAGTTGGTCCCAGAAGCCTATCGCCAGAAATTTAGAAATTGGGTGAAGGGTGATAGACAAACAAACATGGAATTTGTCCGTGATTTGTCTTCTCACTTTTCTTTGCTCACTTAGTTGTCCGAACCGTCATTTGATGAAGTGGATTTTGTTCTTGCAGTCCTATAGCTTGGACATTAGACATATTAAAGGTAAGGATAATATCGTGCCTGATGACCTTTCTCGCACCCCAGTGGGGTGGTGTTGTCTTTGTCATGGTGCTGCATGTAGGGGCTGCAGCCTTGTGTTAGCATTTTGTGTGTGTGTGTGTGTGTGTGTGTGTGTGTGTGTGTGTGTGTGTGTGTGTGTTGGGTACCTGTGAATGTACAGTAAACTGTTACTGTAAGTATTTCCGGGATCCCGTTGGGACCCCTGTTTTAAGGGGGGTGGGTGGGGGAGTGGGGTGGGGTGTGTGTGTAATGACCCCCTGTGGTGTCATCTTGAAGTGTGCTTCCCAGGTGGTGCCATCTGGGGGGTATGTCTGTTCATGACCTGTTTTTTCCATGCAGGTAACTAGTGGCAACTTGGTACACCTGGGCCCAGTGTATTGAGTTTGGTAAAAGCCATCTTCAGATTCACTCTCCATCTGGCTGGTGCTCTGACTTGACTGCTTCTCTTTCTCTCTTTTCCCTTATCTCCTTTGCAGGTGCTCTGTCATTTGCTGGGTTATGTTACTTTAGTTTATTTTTTATGTTTTGTTTTGCATCATACAACACTGGCACACACATCTCACTCATCCACACCCTACACCACTGGCTTCTCTGATCACCCACTTCATGTTGTTTAAAATATAATTTGGCCTCTTGATTTTGCTTAATTAGGATTAATAAAATACTTTTGTTAAATGTTTATGGTGGTGCATCTCCCTTTGTTGTGGCTGTTGAGCCAGGTCATAACAGGCTAAACAGCGCTAGACAATATCAGGATCAAAAATACAGGACAGGCATCAGGGAACCAGAAGAACAACATGATAACAAGGCTCGGTGATGTTCGTCCTTCGGGGTCAAAGATGACCATCACTTCAAACTGGTGGGTGGTGGTGGGTCCGGAGGTGACTGATGAGGCCAATCTGGGTTTTGAAGGTATGCCCACATGCTGACGTTCCACATGCCAAGGTTGAGTATCTTCACTATCTTTTTCTTATATTTCGACCACTGAGTGGGATCCCCGCCAGCCGCGGTGTGCTGGTCAGGGTGAGGTGAAGCAGGCTATGTTTGGGGCACCTTTTCTAGCCCCTTCCTCCATGGAGGTGAGCAGAGCAAATCCTAAACAGGGCTGCTCAGACACCCAGGGGACTGCCGAACTCTATTGCTGCTTCATTTCAGCAGAGAGTGACCCTATGTCCTGGGCTGCCTGTGTATAGTTTCGTGACTACAGCTTCCAGTGTTTCCGCACCTGCTGCTTCGCCATTTGCCCATCGCCACAGGACTTGAATTTGAAATCATGACGTGCGCATGAGTTGGATTAGAGTGAGGGAGAGTTGCACAGGTGTCAGCCTCACTCTCTCGTCCCGACCTAACTGGGTCCAGGGGGCAAGACAGAATCAAGACAGCTGGAGCTAGATTGGGATGCAATGAATGGCCAACAGTGTTCTACGTGTTGCACTGTGCCCTGCTCATGCTCCACAAGTGCTTTGCTGGGTCTGCCTTCCTTCCTGTTGAACCACCAGGTGGTGGTCTCCTCTGTGCAGTCTGCCGAGTCCAGTCTTCGGTTGTAACCCTGACCAGGGGGTGCGAGAGGTTGCTAGTGCTTGCTCGAGGCACCACCCCAGGCTAGTGGAGTGGAGACACTTACTACTCCATTGCATGGCAGTCAAGGACAGCACATGCCCACTACCCTAATACAGATTCTACACTTGCAAGTGTAGAAGGCTCGGTAATTTGTGACTCGCAACGCAATACTTCGCAAAGTGAATGAGTCCTCAGCATCCTTACATGAGCATGTTGATTACGCCTTAATCCGAGGCAGGTGTCGGTGATCAGAGGCGCATGCTGTTCAGAGCATGCATGAGGGAAAGTATGTTGCGTGTGCCAATGCACGCGGGTGTGACAAGCATCATCCCAGTAAATGCTGGCTACTTTGAAGAATCTAAAATACGAAGCAGATTTTGTTTTTTCAACACTTTTTTTGTTTACCACATCATTCCAGATATGCTCCATATGTTATTTCATAGTTGTGATGTCTTCAGTATTGTTCTACAATGTAGAAAATAGTCAGAATACAGAAAAACCTGTAAATGAATAGGTGTGTCCAAACTTTTGACTGGTGCTGTATCTCTCAATCAAGTCATCTTGCTTCTGACTCTGGATCTGAAAAAATGACAAAGTGTGGGGAAAGCAAGAATCCTAGGGCAGGCTGCAGGGGGCAGTAGGGAGATGACCCCACCACTCCTCCACCACCTTGCATTCTTGGATCAAAGGACTGAAACATCAGTGAAGGGTGACTCCTGGCTGACAATCTTGCAGCCAGAACAATGGCTCCATTGGAGGTGCATCAGGCAGATATGCCCAGCAGCTGGACCCACCTGTACTCACATCTTTACCTAATGTACATTTAAATTTGTCACACAAGTCACAACCTCAGTGTGTTCTGTTCCACTAGCAAACTCCAGGTGCTACCTGATAATAATTCAATTGATATCATGGTAACTGAGGCTCACGTGTACTGTAAAAAATAGAATTACGCTTTGTTCAAGTAATTCCATATTCACAATTGAATGGGCAAGAAAATATGAATAATTATTAACGAACAGAAAAATCCACATCAAACTGATAGGGTGCACCTCAATGATGTGTAAATATACAATAGTGAATAATCTGAATTGAAAATAAAAATTGCCACAGGTGTTTATTCAGCACATGCTCTTAATGACCAAGACACGGGGTTTCCTCTCCCAAATGCAAGGGCTGGGCAATGTGGTTCTCTCTCCGGTTGAAGTTGTGCAGTCCCATGTTCTGAACCAGCCAGTGTGTATTTAGGCTGTGCAGGGTCATGTTCTAAGTCAATCTGCATCTTAACAGTTAGAAGGGCCATGTCCCCCCCTTAACCCTTTGATGCGAAACATGGGTCAAAAGTGACCCGGCTGAGTTTTTATCTTCTATATCTTTGCAATAAATTAATTACATCATTCGGTATTCAAGGTATTCCTCAATTAACTTGTTTTTGATCATCATACATCCTTATTTTATTTTTTCCTTTCTTACTTTTTGAGTAAAAACCCTTTTTGTATCACTACCCTTCTAATGCACAACATGGGTCAAAAACGACCTGCATTCATTTTCCAGGTTATTTCATGTATGGCTGAGTGTTTCTATGATATACTTTTGAAATAAATTCATTTTGTCATTTACTTTTCCAAATATGCAGTAAATATCTTGTTTTTGTTTAGCACAAATCATCATTTTTATTTTTCCTTTCTTAAGTTATGAACAAGCACAGCTTTTGTAATTCTACATCAAGTTTACACACGGGTGGCACGGTGGTGTAGTGGTTAGCGCTGTCGCCTCACAGCAAGAAGGTCCAGGTTCGAGCCCCGTGGCCGGCGAGGGCCTTTCTGTGCGGAGTTTGCATGTTCTCCCCGTGTCCGCGTGGGTTTCCTCTGGGTGCTCCGGTTTCCCCCACAGTCCAAAGACACGCAGGTTAGGTTAACTGGTGACTCTAAATTGACCGTAGGTGTGAATGTGAGTGTGAATGGTTGTCTATGTGTCAGCCCTGTGATGACCTGGCGACTTGTCCAGGGTGTACCCCGCCTTTCGCCCGTAGTCAGCTGGGATAGGCTCCAGCTTGCCTGCGACCCTGTAGAACAGGATAAAGCGGCTAGAGATAATGAGATGAGATGAAGTTTACACACGTGGGTCAGAAACAACCCGCATGCATTTACTCCAGCGTTTGGTGGGAACTGTGAATTGTGCTTGTGTCAGACATTTCACAGCTCAGCACAGCACCCTTTGCCCATCTAATACATGTAAGTAATGTTTTTCAATTGTTCTAACATTACCTTAGAAAAAAATTGATTATGTTTAGGTTACCTCGAGAGTGAGTAGATTACTTGTCAGAAAGTTACAAGTAATTACTATTAGCTACCGAGCTGTTGACACATTCTACTTTAGTTAGCTAATTTTATTGTAGTTGGCTTAGCTAACTACATAGTTAATAAATAAATAATTGGCCCCATTCACTGCTAAAGTAATTATTTGAAACAAATTATTATTATAGTATTAAGACATTTAATTTTAAATCACACTTGGGTGACCCATGTGTAGTAATATAAAAAGTATTTTTGTTCATAAAGTAGGAAAGAAAAAATTAAATTAATGATTTGTGGTAATTAAAAACAAGATATTTAAAGAATACTTGGAATATTCAATCATAAAATAAATTGATTTCAAAAGATAGAGCATAGAAAAACTCAGTCAGCATGAAATAACCTGGAAAATGAATGCGGGTCATTTTTGACCCATGTTGTGCATTAGAAGGGGTGTGCATATGTTTTGCATCAAAGGGTTAAACATGAATGTTTTGACATGGATGTAGCTTGTGTTTCAGAGCAGCTATATTAGAATGACAAGACACCCCAATTACAAGTGCACTTATTATTGCACTGTAGCTTGGCCTGTGAAACCAAGTTCAAGTACTGAAGGGCCATGTTTTGATTAAAGAAATGAAACCCCATGTAGCCTAATCATGCTTAAAAAGACGGAAAATAGATTGAACTCAGGGGGCATGCGCTGTAATTATACAAATACTTGAGTTTGTTCAAAAGTGCTTATTGAAATAAAGTTTTTAAAAAAGTGCGAAGTTGGGGGCGTCGTGGCTCAGGTGGCTAAGGTGCCATACCATAAATCCAGGGACCTGGGTTCGATTCCGACCCAAGGTCATTTCCTGATCCCTCCCCGTCTCTCTCCTGCTAATTTCCTGTCTCTACACTGTCCTATCCAATAAAGGTGAAAAAGCCCCCCCCCAAAAAAGTGTGAAGTTTATTGTACATTATTGAAGTTTTGTAATTGTGTAGAACAATGAAAAAAGGCATGTATAGTTTAATGATAAATTGTGATAACCTCAATTGCCTTTTTGTACTACTGTGAATGCCACTGTTCAGCAAAAAGAGAAATCTATGTTGGCAGAATGAGGAATTGAAAATTGACTTAATTAAGAATTCTTAATAAAGATAACAGTGTTATCATAGTTTGGATTATCATGGGCACATCGTTGGCAAAACATAAAATTCTTAATGCAGACGGTTGCCTTGAAATTTCAAGTATTCTCAACTATTCTTTTTTTACAGTGTGCAGAAAAAGAAAGAAAGGCAAAAAAGAAAATAATCCCAAGTATCATGCTGTTCAGATACTGACCCATACTTAACTTCCACCATATTCGAATGCAAAATATCCTACTTTTACTCTGTTAATTTCTGCAGTGTGCTAATGTTTATTTATCAAGTCTGAAGGAGGAGAAAACTGGATTGGCTAAACTATCTGAACATGACACTTTCAGATGGAAGGAAACCAACCATTGTGCAGTGTATCTTTTTAAAAACAAAACAAAAAAAGCAACAAAAAAACAGATATAGTTCAGATATATAGAAATAGATATAGTTCAGACAGCCCTCTTAGTCTTCTTCCCCTGAAGTGTATAATTTTATCGATGAGTATTATTTTTTACTTTCATTTAACAGCACATTTCAGCCAGAATGCATGTCATAATTGAGCACTGCAGAGTGCACATTCAAAATTTTGGTCACCGCCAACAGAAGAACACTTGGAACTGGTTGGAAGACGACTTAAAAAAATCACTATTGTTGAATTTTTTTCAAGATGAAAACAGATGGTAAGTCATCGACCGTGAGTGTTTATATAGAATGTATCAACAATGTCAAATATTGAATTATGATGATGCACAAAAACCGCTCCGTGTAGCCTCGTCTCGTCTCGTCTTCTTCCGCTTATCCGGGACCGGGTCGCGGAGGCAGCAGTCTAAGCATGGAAGCCCAAACTTCCCTTTCCCCAGACACCTTGGCCAGCTCCTCGGGAAGAACACCGAGGCGTTCCCAGGCCAGCCGAGAGACATAGTCCCTCCAGCGTGTCCTGGGTCTTCCCCGGGGCCTCCTCCCGGGGGGACATGCCTGGAAAACCTCCCCAGGGAGGCGTCCAGGAGGCATCCGAAAAAGATGCCCGAGCCACCTCAGCTGGTTCCTCTCGATGTGGAGGAGCAGCGGCTCTACTCCGAGCTCCTCCCGAGTGACTGTGCTTCTCACCCTATCTCTAAGGGAGCGCCCAGCCACCCTGCGAAGGAAACTCATTTCAGCCGCTTGTATCCGCGATCTTGTTCTTTCTGTCATTACCCAAAGCTCATGACCATAGGTGAGAGTCGGAACGTAGATCGACCGGTAAATTGAGAGCTTCGCCTTTTGGCTCAGCTCCTTCTTCACCACGACGGACCGGTAAAGCGACCGCATCACTGCGGAGGCTGCACCGATCCGCCTGTCGATCTCACGTTCCATCCTTCCCTCACTCGTGAACAAGATCCCGAGATACTTAAACTCCTCCACTTGAGGCAGGACTTCTCCACCAACCTGGAGAGGGCAAGCCACCCTTTTCCGGTCGAGAACCATGGCCTCGGACTTGGAGGTGCTGATTCTCATTCCAGCCGCTTCACACTCGACTGCAAACCGCCCCAGTGCATGCTGAAGGTCCTGGCTTGAAGAAGCCAACAGGACAACATCATCCGCAAAAAGCAGAGATGAAATCCTGTGGTTCCCAAACAGGATTCCTTCCGGCCCCTGGCTGCGCCTAGAAATTCTGTCCATAAAAATTATGAACAGAACCGGTGACAAAGGGCAGCCCTGCCGGAGTCCAACATGCACTGGGAACAGGTCTGACTTACTGCCAGCAATGCGAACCAGACTCCTGCTCTGTTCGTACAGGGACCGGACAGCCCTTAGCAAAGAGCCCCGAACCCCATACTCCCGAAGCACCCCCCACAGAATACCATGGGGGACACGGTCAAATGCCTTCTCCAGATCCACAAAGCACATGTGGACTGGTTGGGCAAACTCCCATGAACCCTCGAGCACCCTATGAAGGGTATAGAGCTGGTCCAGTGTTCCGCGACCAGGACGAAAACCGCATTGTTCCTCCTGGATCCGAGGTTCGACTATTGGTCGAATTCTCCTCTCCAGTACCCTGGAGTAAACTTTCCCTGGGAGGCTGAGAAAAGTGTGATTCCCCTATAATTGGAGCACACTCTCTGGTCCCCTTTCTTAAAAAGAGGGACCACCACCCCAGTCTGCCACTCCAGAGGCACTGTCCCCGACCGCCACGCGATGTTGCAGAGGCGTGTCAACCAAGACAGCCCTACAACATCCAGAGACTTGAGATACTCAGGGCGGATCTCATCCACCCCTGGTGCCTTGCCACCGAGGAGCTTGCAAACCACCTCAGTGACTTCGGCTTGGGTAATGGACGAGTCCACCTCTGAGTCATCAGCCTCAGTCTCCTCAGTGGAAGACATGACGGTGGGATTGAGGAGATCCTCAAAGTATTCCTTCCACCGCCCGACAATGTCCCCAGTCGAGGTCAACAGCTCCCCACCCGCACTGTAAACAGTGTTGGCAGAGTACTGCTTCCCCCTCCTGAGGCGCCGGACGGTTTGCCAGAATTTCTTCGAGGCCGACCGATAGTCCTTCTCCATGGCCTCCCCGAACTCCTCCCAGTTCCGAGTTTTTGCCTCCGCAACTGCCCGAGCTGCAGCACGCCTGGCCTGCCGATACCCGTCGGCTGCCTCAGGAGTCCCGGAGGTCAACATGGCCCGATAGGACTCCTTCTTCAGCTTGACGGCATCCCTTACTTCCGGTGTCCACCACCGGGTTTGGGGATTGCCGCCACGACAGGCACCGGAGACCTTGCGGCCACAGCTCCGAACAGCTGCGTCCACAATGGAGGTAGAGAACATGGTCCACTCAGACTCAATGTCCCCCGCCTCCCTTGGAAGCTGGGAAAAGCTCTCCCGGAGGTGGGAGTTAAAGACCTCCCCGACAGAGTGCTCGGCCAGACGTTCCCAGCAGACCCTCACCATACGTTTAGGCCTGCCAGGTCTGTCCAGCTTCCTCCTCCGCCAGCAGATCCAACTCACCACCAGGTGGTGATCAGTTGACAGCTCAGCCCCTCTCTTCACCCGAGTGTCCAAGACATAGGGCCGGAGATCAGATGAAACGACTACAAAGTCGATCATCGACCTCTGACCTAAGGTGTCCTGGTGCCACGTGCACTTATGGACACCCCTATGCTCGAACATGGTGTTCGTTATGGACAAACCGTGACTAGCACAGAAGTCCAATAACAAAACACCACTCGGGTTCAGATCGGGGAGGCCGTTCCTCCCAACCACGCCCCTCCAGGTGTCACTGTCGTCGCCCACGTGAGCATTGAAGTCCCCCAGTAGCACAATGGAGTCCCCAGTCTGAGCACCCCTCAGTACCTCTGCCAGGGACTCCAAGAAGGCCGGATACTCTATACTGCTATTTGGCCCGTAGGCACAAACAACAGCAAGAGCCCTCTCCCCAATCCGAAGGCGCAGAGAGGCGACCCTCTCGTTCACTGGGGTAAACTCCAACACATGGTGGCTGAGCTGGGGAGCTATAAGCAAGCCCACACCAGCCCGCCGCCGCTCACCACGGGCGACTCCAGAGAAGTGGAAAGTCCAGCCCCTCTCGAGGAGCTGGGTTCCAGAGCCCAAGCTATGCGTGGAGGTGAGCCCGACTATCTCTAGCCGGTACCTCTCAACCTCCCGCACAAGCTCAGGCTCCTTCCCCCCCAGCGAAGTGACATTCCATGTCCCAACAGCCAGCCGCTGTGTCCGGGGATCAGGTCGTCGAGGCCCCTGCCTTCGACTGCCACCCAATCCACATTGCACCAAACCCCTACTGCTACCTCTGTGGGTGGTGAACCCACAGGAGGTCGGGCCCACGTCACCTCTTCGGGCTGAGCCCGGCCAGGCCCCATGGGCAAAGGCCCGGCCACCAAGCGCTCGCATACGAGCCCCAACCCCGGGCCTGGCTCCAGGGTGGGGCCCCGGCTGCGTCCTACCGGGCGACGTCACGGTCCTGGATTTTTTCTCCATAGGGGGTTTTTGGTGAACTGCTCTTAGTCTGGCCTGTCACCTAGGACCTGTCTGCCTTGGGAAACCCTACCAGGGGCATAATGCCCCCGACAACATAGCTCCTAGGATCATTCAAGCACACAAACCCCTCCACCACAATAAGGTGGCAGTTCTAGGAGGGGTCCGTGTAGCCTGGTTATGTTAAATTTACAGCGTAGGGCCTGTATGATTAGTGTGCCAGGTGAGCTCAAAAGTTCGAGTAGTTTACTGAATATCTACAGTGGGGCTCTATTTGCCCTGACTAAGTTTATTTATCAGATCAACAACAATTTGTGTTCATGTAGACACCAATAGTCGCCCTGACATAATTTAATCATATGTTTTAATGCAGTCTTTGGCATATTAGTCACAAATAGGGATAAAATATATATTTTTTGTTTTGCCACACAGTATTAATGTCAGCATAAATTTGTGTTGTCCAGATACTACAAATGAGCTGCTGCAGTCAACTGAGACTGAATGCATTGGAGAAAATGATGTGTGTGTGTGTGTGTGTGTGTGTGTGTGTGTGTGTGTGTGTGTGTGTGTGTGTGTGAGAGAGAGAGAGAAAAGGAAGACATATTGATATGATCCTTGTCTTGTGAGATGGGGTGTCATCTGGGATTTTGAATGTTGTAATATAATTAGCTTAGAATTTGTCTTCGTGATCCTAAATAAGAGAAATGTGAGTGAGAAATAATATATTTTTATTAAACTGATGATAAATTTTACAAGTGATATTTAATAGTCAATTGACACATACCTCCATTTCCTGATGGGTGTTATGGGTGTTGATAATAACTTAATAATAAAGAGACAGAAACTGAAGTGAACTACATAAATTTAAAAAGAGCAGTGCACAAATCAGTAATAAAGATGTCATAACCTTATGATTGTGTGTGGGTGAGGATATTTCTTCTAAGGCTAGATATAACCTTGCAAACCTATCTATGCCAATCTCCCTTAAAAATACAAGCCCCAGGAAAACTTGACTTAGCCCCTGGTCTGTTCAATAGCTAGAAATACCCCTGCATCCCAGTGCCTTCTACAAAAAAGCATATTGGACAATAAATGCCACCATAATGGAATTTTTTGATAATTTGCATATTGTGAAAAAAAGTAATTTAACATATACGTTTTCTATTTGGAATCTATGAACACTAATTATAATCTTGCAGGACTGAGAAACACAATTCTATTATAAATGGGCAAAATCAGTCAAAAAACATGGCCACCATCAATCAAGAAACTTTGCAAAGGATGGGGCTTAGCAAGAACTTGGCCATAACAAAAATAGTCTTAGAGCCATCCTGATTAAACTTAGCAGGGATATCTGGCACTGTGTTATGAACATACACACCAATATGCTTATACTTAAAGTGCCATTCCACCATTGGATGTATTCTTTGGCATAAAATACAATATATTTTATGACAACATGACTAGACAGAGAAATCTTTTAGCTTCAAAATGATATATCAAACATAATTTTTTGACAACGACAAGTATATTAATTTTGCGACCAAAGTCACCTACCCTTTTAATTTCCGCGCGGTAGTGAAACGTGATGTCATCGGCAGGTTCCCCTTCTTGTGTACCACGTGTCGGTCTATTTTTAGACCAGGAAACCCCCAAAGTGAGAGAGTCATTTCTCCTCGTATATGGGGGCCAAAAAAATTGCGAAAAATTTTGAGTTAATCTTTCAGTTAGCTAGATTTATTGGTATTAGCTAGATTTATTGGTATTATTTTTATCACGTTCTATCCGCCATTGCTGATAATATGTGCCACGTCACACGTCACGTGGTACACAAGAAGGGGAACCTGCCGATGACATCACGCGCGGAAATTAAAAGGGTAGGTGACTTTGGTCGCAAAATTAATATACTTGTCGTTGTCAAAAAATTATGTTTGATATATCATTTTGAAGCTAAAAGATTTCTCTGTCTAGTGATACCATTTATATATGTTGTCAAAATATATTGTATTTTATGCCAAATAATACATCCAATGGTAGAATGGCACTTTAAGTTATACACTTGTGAAAATAACAATAAATCAAACATACCATGCAACCTGGATCAACTGTATCTGAAACAGGGCAAAAAATGTCTTCGCATCATCATAGCACCTTCCAATGTGTTACCCTTTTTCTCTTTTCATAAGTTTGTCAATTAACTCCAGCTAAAGTATTTACCTTTGCGAATTATTTTTTTGGAGGAATATATTATTTAAAAGCACTGAAGTAGATTTTTTTTTGGTCAGTGAGCTGTCAAAGCATTTACTATATGGTAGGCAAGATAAGATGTTATTTACTACATGGACACTTTGTTGAATTTAGAACTTTTTTCTGCATACATTGCAATGATGAAACTGGTGTGTGATTGGTTTCACTCCTTTACTTTTGACTTTGCTTTTTCAAGTCTGAAACCTGCAAATTTCTGCTTGTGGCTATATTTTGACACTTGAACTTCCATTTTGCATTAAGTTTAAACCATTTTATGTCCTTTTCTTTGCAGGTTACACCAAAGCTGGGACACTAACTTGTACATAACACTTTGTCCTATTCATTCCACCACTGACTTTTAACTTCTTCTGATCACTGCGGAAATTGAATATATTGGCGTTAAAATACATATAAGATTATTTTTAAAGTATGTCATCCAAGTAAGAACTCGACCCAGAAGAAGACATCTCATCTCATTCATCTCATTATCTCTAGCCGCTTTATCCTTCTACACTGGTCGCAGGCAAGCTGGAGCCTATCCCAGCTGACTACGGGCGAAAGGTGGGGTACACTCTGGACAAGTTGCCAGGTCATCACAGGGCTGACACATAGACACAGACAACCATTCACACCTACGGTCAATTTAGAGTCACCAGTTAACCTAACCTGCATGTCTTTGGACTGTGGGGGAAACCGGAGCACCTGCAGGAAACCCACGCAGACACGGGGAGAACATGCAAACTCCACACAGAAAGGCCCCCGTCGGCTGCTGGGCTCAAACCCAGAACCTTCTTGCTGTGAGGCGACATTGCTAACCACTACACCACCGTGCTGCCTCGAGGTCATCTACTCTCTTGAAACTTCATAACTCTATGGCATAAATGAAATTCTTTAAATACAGCTATTATTATCATCATCATCATTATTGAGTATTTCACTATGGCTTCAGAAGCACTCTGCTTGCACACACTGTCAGAAATAGGGATACAGTAGGAGTCCATTTCTGTCCCCCAAGGTACAATCTACACTAATGTACCCCCTAGGGCTCATTGTTGGACTTCAAGGTAACTATGTGTACCTTTTAGAGTCAAAAAGGTACATTATATGTTCTTAAACAATATACAAATGGTACAAATAAGTAACAGAGGGTACTGCCCCGGTGACAAGCCGTTGCACCCCTAAAGGTACAATGATGTACTTTGTTTTCTGAGAATGCAGTTGATGAAGGACATTTTTTGTTTCACTGGAAACTACTTCCTGCATAGAGTTGAGAGGTTTATAAACACCTCGACTAAAGATATTCAATCTAAGTTTTCCACAACTCCACATATTTCAAATTACCAAACATTTATTACAGCAAGGCATCCACTTTGTTCACATCAGAAGAAACATCAGGGTGGTGTAGTGGTTAGCACTGTCGCCTCACAGCAAGAAGGTACTGGGTTCAAGCCCAGTGGCTGGCGAGGGCCTTTCTGTGTGGAGTTTGCATGTTCTCCCCGTGTCTGCGTGGGTTTCCTCCGGGTGCTCTGTTTTCCCCCACAGTCCAAAGACATGCAGGTTAGGTTAATTGGTAGCGCTAAATTGACTGTTAGTGCTGTCGCCTCACAGCAAGAAGGTCCTGGGTTCGAGCCCAGTGGCCGGCGAGGGCCTTTCTGTGTGGAGTTTGCATGTTCTCCCTGTGTCTGCATGGGTTTCCTCTGGGTGCTTGGGTTTCCCCCACAGTCCAAAGACATGCAGGTTAGGTTAATTGGTGGCTCTAAATTGACTGTTAGCACTGTCGCCTCATAGCAAGAAGGTCCTGGGTTCGAGCCCAGTAGCCGGTGAGGGCCTTTCTGTGTGGAGTTTGCATGTTCTCCCTGTGTCTGCATGGGTTTCCTCTGGGTGCTTGGGTTTCCCCCCCAGTCCAAAGACATGCAGGTTAGGTTAATTGGTGGCTCTAAATTGACTGTTAGCACTGTCGCCTCACAGCAAGAAGGTCCTGGGTTCGAGCCCAGCGGCTGGCGAGGGCTTTTCTGTGTGGAGTTTGCATGTTCTCCCCGTGTCTGTGTGGGTTTCCTCTGGGTGCTCGGGTTTCCCCCACAGTCCAACATGCAGGTTAAGTTAATTGGTGGCTCTAAATTGACTATTAGCACTGTCACCTCACAGCATGAAGGTCCTTGGTTTGAGCCCAGTGGCTGCTGAGGGCCTTTCTGTGTGGAGTTTGCATGTTCTCCCCGTGTCTGCATGGGTTTCCTCTGGGTGCTTGGGCTTCCCCCACAGTCCAAAGAAAGAAAGCACAACTTTATTCATCACACACTTGTGAAATTTCCTCTCTGCATTTAACCCATCTGAAGCAGTGAACATACACGTGAGCAATGAGCACACACACACACACCCAGAGCAGTGGGCAGCCATACTAACAGCACCCGGAGAGCAGTTGGGAGTTAGGTGTCTCGCTCCAGGGCACCTCAGCCCAAGGCCGTCCCATATTAACCTAACCGCATGTCTTTAGATTGTGTGGGAAACCAGAGCACCCAGAGGAAACCCACGCAGACATGGGGAGAACATGCAAACTCCACACAGGACCTTCTTGCTGTGAACTACACCACTGTGCCACCCAGACATTCAGGTTAGGTTAATTGGTGGCTCTACATTTACTGTTAGCACTGTCGCCTCACAGCAAGAAGGTCCTGGGTTCGAGCCCAGTGGCCGGGGAAGGCCTTTCTGTGCGGAGTCTGCATGTTGGGATAGGCTCCAGTTTGCCTGCGACCCTGTAGAACAGGATAAGCGGCTACAGATAACACTGGGGAACACAATTTTTGTTGAGTTAGGTCTGACAGCTGTTTTTAACTAATTTTTGGGTGTGGAATCCAAAACTGATCTCAGTTTTTCTCTATCACGTCAAGTTTTTGAACTATAGGATCCCCGTTTTCTTAAAAAATATGAAAAATACTGTACTTAACAGATACGGTACGTGCTTGTTTTAAAAAATTTTACAAATATTGACATACAATGAAATATGAAAGAAACAGGCATGACTGCAATGTTTATTTAACACTATTATGTTTTTACAAAGGATATGGCTACTGTAATTATAATTGTGTGCAAGAAGAAGAAACCTTTATTCATCACATGCACACTTCAAGCACAGTGAAATTCATCCTCTGCATTTAACCCATCTGAAGCAGTGAACACACGCACACACACCCAGAGCAGTGGGCAGCCACACCAGAGCACCTGGGGAGCAGTCAGGGATTCGGTACCTTGCTCAAGGGCACCTCAGCCCAAGGCCGCCCCACGTCAACCTAACTGCATGTCTTTGGATTGTGGGGGAAACCAGAGCACCCGGAGGAAACCCATGCAGACACGGGGAGAACATAACATGCAAACTCCACACAGAAAGGCCCTCGCCGGCTGCTGGGTTCGAACCCGGAACCTTCTTACTATGAGGTAACCGTGCTAACCACTACACCACCATGCCACCCATGCAAGTAGTTAAGGTAAAAATTTACATTTATAGCTCTTTCTGGAGTGTTCAACTTGAGGACTATCGCGTTTGATGCTCCAACAATAGTCAGCCATCATATGTACATCCCATCTACCCTGATAATGTTCTTCCATAACCTTCAAATAGTCTTACTACAGTGGAATTTTGCTTATCTGGAGGATAAGCTGTGGAGAAAAAACTTGACGTGCTAGAAAAAAAACCTGACTGCAATTTTGGAATCAGCATGCCAATTTTAGTTTTAATCAGCATAAAAATCTAACTCAACAGAAAATTTTTTTCAAATTGTTCCCCAGTGGATGGATGGATGGATGGATGGAGAAGACACATCAAGCCTGTGAAAATGAGTGATGTGAAAGAGCAAACTCACAACAAGAAGAAAAAAAAGAAGAAGAGCAAATTAACCCCGCCCCCCGTACTGATGTCACCCAGACCCGGAAATGGCAACCAAATAAATTGAAGTGCCGTTATTATTCGACTGTGATATCCTCATGGGAAGATTTGTTTATCCTCATGAATGGTTTCATGGGAAGATTTGTTTATCCTCATGGGAAGATTTGTTTATCCTCGTGAAGGGTTTCACGGGAAGATTTGTTTATCCTCATGAATGGTTTCATGGGACGATTTGTTTATCCTCGAGACTGGTCGTCACGGGAAGAATTGGTTTATCCTCGTGGAGAATACCATGGGAAGAATTAGTGCGTGCTTGTCTGTATGAGTTAACACAGAATAATTAATCTCGAGACTGTCCTTTCATGTCACCAATGGGAGGGGAAATTGTGTTAAGGTACCCAGACCCGGAGAAAACCCACGGGATTGGATGAATCGCTGTGGTTTAGCATTCTACACAAATTCTAGACAATTTGGCCAAAGTTTCTCTAAGCTCCGGTGAGGTGGGACAAGGGCTGATAGGGCATGCCCGCCCTCTGAGCACCAATACACGTCAAGAAGAGCAAGGATTAACTCAAGCATACATCTCTTAATATTGTTAATATTCTACTCCATTCTATTTTACTATTTCAGCTAGAATTCTTCTGTGACCTTGTGTCTCACTGTGTACTGTACTGTTGTGATGACACATTGCTCGAGATATAATAATGATATCTTTTTGAACATTCTGTCAGGATATGACCTGCTCAAGGTCTGACTACAGGCTCAGTTTTGATTTATCCTCATGCAGGCATTTGCAACGATTAATATCCCTTGAGATCACACCTCAGCCCGGTAGGTGGCAGTAGTACACATCGATTGTTAACTGCCAATAAATCGACAGAAGAAGAAGAAGAAATCCTCGTAATTGGTTTACAGGAAGATTTTGTGTGGTTATCCTCGTAATTGGTTTACGGGAAGTTTTTGTGTGGTTATCCTCGTAATTGGTTTACGGGAAGAATTTTTGTTTGGTTGGTTATCCTCATAATTGGTTTACGGGAAGTTTTTGTGTGGTTATCCTCGTAATTGGTTTACGGGAAGAATTTTTGTTTGGTTGGTTATCCTCGTAATTGGTTTACGGGAAGTTTTTGTTTGTTTAGTTATCCTCGTAATTGGTTTACGGGAATATTTTTGTTTGGTTATCCTCGTAATTGGTTTACGGGAAGATTTTTGTTTGTTTGGTTATCCTCGTAATTGGTTTACGGGAAGAATTTTTGTTTGGTTATCCTCGTAATTGGTTTATGGGAAGATTTTTGTTTGTTTGGTTATCCTCGTAATTGGTTTACGGGAAGATTTTGTTTGGTTATCCTCGTAATTGGTTTACGGGAAGATTTTGTTTGGTTATCCTTGTAATTAGTTTACGGGAAGATTTTGTTTGGTTATCCTCGTAATTGGTTTACGGGAAGATTTTTGTTTGGTTACACAAATTCTAGACAATTTGGCCGGAGTTTCTCTAAGCTCCTGTGAGGTGGGACGAGGGCTGATAGGGCATGCCCGCCCTCTGAGCACCAATACATGTCAAGAAGAGCAAGGATTAACTCAAGCATACATCTCTTAATATTGTTAATATTCTACTCCATTCTATTTTACTATTTCAGCTAGAATTCTTCTGTGACCTTGTGTCTCACTGTGTACTGTACTGTTGTGATGACACATTGCTCGAGATATAATATTGATATCTTTTTGAACATTCTATCAGGATATGACCTGCTCAAGGTCTGACTACAAGCTCAGTTTTGATTTATCCTCATGCAGGCATTTGCAACGATTAATATCCCTTGAGATCACACCTCAGCCCGGTAGGTGGCGGTAGTACACATCGATTGTTAACCGCCAATAAATCGACAGAAGAAGAAGAAGAAATCCTCGTAATTGGTTTACAGGAAGTTTTTGTGTGGTTATCCTCGTAATTGGTTTACGGGAAGTTTTTGTGTGGTTATCCTTGTAATTGATTTACGGGAAGAATTTTTGTTTGTTTTGTTATCCTTGTAATTGGTTTACGGGAAGTTTTTGTGTGGTTATCCTCGTAATTGGTTTACGGGAAGAATTTTTGTTTGGTTGGTTATCCTCGTAATTGGTTTACGGGAAGATTTTTGTTTGGTTGGTTATCCTCGTAATTGGTTTATGGGAGGATTTTGTTTGGTTATCCTCGTAATTAGTTTATGGGAAGATTTTGTTTGGTTATCCTCGTAATTAGTTTACGGGAAGTTTTTGTGTGGTTATCCTCGTAATTGGTTTACGGAAAGAATTTTTGTTTGTTTGGTTATCCTTGTAATTGGTTTACGGGAAGTTTTTGTGTGGTTATCCTCGTAATTGGTTTACGGAAAGAATTTTTGTTTGGTTGGTTATCCTCGTAATTGGTTTACGGGAAGATTTTTGTTTGGTTGGTTATCCTCGTAATTGGTTTATGGGAGGATTTTGTTTGGTTATCCTCGTAATTAGTTTATGGGAAGATTTTGTTTGGTTATCCTCGTAATTAGTTTACGGGAAGTTTTTGTGTGGTTATCCTCGTAATTGGTTTACAGAAAGAATTTTTGTTTGGTTGGTTATCCTCGTAATTGGTTTACGGGAAGATTTTTGTTTGTTTGGTTATCCTCGTAATTGGTTTACGGGAAGATTTTTGTTTGGTTGGTTATCCTCGT